>NW_016808217.1:722563-757635 GCF_001698545.2 Rhinopithecus bieti
GAGGGAGGGAGGGAGGGAGGGAGGAAGGAAGGGAGGAACATGCAGTTATAATCTTTAATCAAAAAGATCCCATACTCAGCGTTCACAAGGAAATATTATGAGTAAATCTTCCTGATATGGGCTACATGATATCCTCCCAGAAGATATTGGAGATCTATCCCCAGTACCTGTGACTGTGAAATAGGGAAATTTGGGTCTTTGTTGATAATTCAGTTAAGATGAGGTCATCGGCATGGGCCCCAGTGTACTTATAAAAGGGGGCCAAGTGAACACAGAGAAGACACCAGGAGAGCACCATGTGAATATGAGGGCAGAGAGGATGATGCATCCACAAGCCAGGGATGCCAAAGATTTCTAGCAAACCACCAGGAACTAGGAGAGAGGCACTCTCAGACTTCTTGCCTCCAGAATCATGAGAGAATGCATGGTTGTTTAAGCCACCCAGCCTGTGATCCTCTGCAGCCCTAGGAGACTAACCACCTCCCTACCACAAGGCCTGGCACTAAGACATCATGTGACAAGCACAGACCCCCTCCTCCTTCCCTCTTCAGGCAAAGCTGGCAATAGAGAATATGATGGGGGTGACAGTTAGAAATCTACAATGGCAGGTGGTATCATGGAGGTTGTGATCAGATGCCAAGACCTCATGTCTGTTCAGGGATGTGTGTTTAAGGATGATATTCAACCAATACGCACCTGTAAAGGTGATAAAATAATGACATACTCTCATACCTAAGTGGCTAGTTGCCACTGTCCCAAGCCTGGCAAAGGCATCGTCCATCCCAGCCACTCTGTCCCCACCCTAGCACCCCCCGACCACGCACCTCTGGCATTCAAAGGGCCAGTGCGTACCCCAGAAGGGGAACTCTAGGATTTGGCCAGTGTTCATTTTAATTGGTCGCTACCTGTGCCAAATGGCTTGTTTAATATTTGAATAGGACTCTGGCCCCAAATGGGAGTGGAAGAACAAGGCAAGATCAAGGTGCTCAGAGGAGCACAGAACAACAGGATCCCAGTGCCAGAGCTCAGGAGAGCCAGGGCCAGAATAGCAGCAAGGATGACAGGGCCAAGTCCCCGAAGACAGCCCTGAGGGCTTCAGTCCCCAGGATGGGACCCAGCTCAGCCTGTAGATTTGAGGAAAAGGGAGAAGATGAAGGCCATGTGCCAGGCTGGGGCTGTCCAGGAAAGTCCTTCCCCTCTCTGGGCCTCAGTTTCCCCAACTATAAAATCGGCAGTCTCTTGACTGCTCTGTGACCCTCAACTTGAAAATGCAGAGAAAGAGCAGAGGCACCATCTCTTCTCCCCTCCTCTCCTCTCCCCTTCCCTCCTCTCCCTCCCTCCCTCTCTTCTCCTCTCCTTTCCTCCCTCCTCCTGTGGCTCTTGTTACAAGCACCCGCCCTGCAGTTTAAGAAACACATCAATGTGTTTGTACTTCAGGAATATGTATACATAGGCCAGGTGCGGTGGCTCATCCCTGTAATCTCAGCACTTTGGGAGGCTGAGACGGGCATATCACCTGAGGCTGGGAGTTCGAGACCAGCCTGACCAACATGGAGAAACCCCGTCTCTACTAAAAATACAAAAGTTAGCTGGGCGTGGTGGTGCATGCCTGTAGTCCCAGCTACTCTGGAGGCTGAGGCAGGAGAATCGCTTGAACCCGGGAGGCGGAGATTGCAGTGAGCCAAGATCATGCCATTGCACTCCAGCCTGGGCGACAAGAGTGAAACTCCGTCTCAAAAAAAAAAAAGAAAAAAAAAAGAATAGATATACATGAATAAAGACATGCTAAAATAATGAGAGTCACTGCTGCCTGGCAGCTTGGCTAAACTCCCACCTGGGGCAGGTGTGGGGATGCTGGCCCAGAATTCCCAGGGGCCTGACAAGGTGTCCCCACCATACCTCATCCTACCACACTGCTCAGTGAGGGCTGTCCAGACAGGACATTCTGGGGAAAGCACTGCAAAATCCAGCCCACTGGTTTCTGCTGCAACCTCCCTGGGAGGCAGATGAGGCAGCTAGCAGGTGGGAATGGAGTGCAGTCAGGAAGGCTGAGGGTATGGCCATTTGTCAAAGTGACTTTGCTTCCACAGAAGAAACTATTCTGTTTCAAGAGGATTCCCAGTGCATCCGAGGCACTTAATAAAATGTTACTTATTGTTGGGGAGGTTGGAGCAGTACAGCCTAGAAGAGTGGTTTTCAAACCACTTTTGGCCATGAAATGTATTTTACATTGTGACACAGAACATACTTTATATATGTGCATGTATGTGCATATATATATGCATGTGTGTGCAAATATATGAATCCAGGGTGTGTGTGTGTGTACATGTGTATAAGTGTGTGTGCGTGCAAATATATGAATCCAGAATGTGTGTGTGTGTGTGTGTGTGTGTATGTATACATGAACCAAATTTTTCAGAAACCAATCTTTAGGGTTTGCCACAAGTAATGCACTATTTCTTTTCTAGTCTATTTTTTTTTTTTTTTCTTTTGAGATGGAGTCTCGCTCTGCTGCCCAGGCTGGAGTGCAATGACACAATCTCAGCTCACTGCAACCTCCACCTCCCGGATTCAAGCAATTCTCCTACCTCAGCCTCCTGAGTAGCTGGATGACCCACCCACCTTGGCCTCCCAATATTCTCTTTTCTTTTCTTTTCTTTTTTTTTTTTTTTCTTTTGAGATGAAGACTCTCTCTGTCACCCAGGCTGGAGTGCAGTGGCACAATCTCAGCTCACTGCAACCTCCGCCTCCCAGGTTCAAACAATTCTTGTGCCTCAGCCTTCCCAGTAGCTGGGATTACCAGCACATGCCACCAAGCCTGACTAATTTTTGTATTTTTAGTAGAAATGGGGTTTCAACATGTTGTCCAGGCTGGTCTCAAACTCCTGACCTCAAGCTATCTGCCCACCTCGGCCTCTCAAAGTGCTGGGATTACAGGCATGAGCCACTGCACCCGGCCTCTATTCACTTTAAAATGATGATCATGATCTACGAATTGCTTTCATAACCCAATAGTTAACAATCTCCAGTTTGAAAAATATAGGCATAGAAATCCACTTGGGTTTGAATTCAGATTCTGCTGCTTCCAAGCCGCGTGCCTTTAAGCAGGGCCCTCAGCCTCTGATTCTCAGTCTGTAACCTAGAGGTTTTAATCCCACCTGGTGGAGAAGGTGGATGTGAGGATTAAACATATACAAAGCCCAAAGCACCACAGCTGGGCACAGTGAGCATTCAGTAAAAAGGCAGAGGTTGATATGATGTCACATGAGAAACTGAGACTCTCAGCAGAAGGAATGAGGATCCCTTGTGTAAACCTCTAATACCCTCATCTTCTCCACCCCAACCCATCACACATGTATCCTTTCCTGCCAATGGCTGACAGCAACTCAGAGCTCACTACCTTACAAAGCAGCCAGGGCAGCTGGGTCAGGTGCTGAGTCACACACTTTAGAAGAGACGTCCATGAATTGGGCATTAATCCTGCCCTGGAGGAGCTTAGATTCCAGAAAGGAGTCATAAATCCGATTAGTATATAAATGAGTGGTGTCCTACACAGAGCAAAGACAACAGAACTAGAGTCCAAAGATGAAAGCTGTTCCTTCTAACTGTGGAGATCAAGGTAGTGCCCGAGGGCAGGATGCAAGGCTACCTTGCTGAACAAAGGAGCCCCAGTGCTCACTACAGCCCTGGGCATGTAAGAAGTGCCTTATAAATACATATGGATTAAATCATTGAATATATCAAAAAGAAGATGGCCTGGGGAGAATCCAGACACGCAGGAAGGGACAGAGGGAGGACATTCTAGGCAAGGAATTCCATAAAGAGTCATTTTCAGGGAGATCCAGAATGACATTTACTTTATGAATCCAAACCCATCCCAGGGAAATCCGAATTAATTACCCTACCACCCCCTTATCCCCATAGTCCTGTATTGGCCAAGAAAAACTGAAGACGGAAAATAGGAGTCCAGATGTTGGAACTTGGATCCCAGCCCTGGGTCTCTCCCAAACAATCCCAGTGACCTTGGGCAAGTTATTCCCCTCAGTCCTCAAAAGAAGGACAAGAGAATCTCTAAAATCATTTCCAAGTCTATAGGCCCTTTTTTCCATGATATCCTTTTTCTTGCCCTCTCTCTTCCCACTACCCAGGGACAGCCCATTCTGAATTGCTGTTATCATTTGTTTGGCCCATAAATACAAGCTACCAAGAGCTGGCTGGATCCAAGGTATTCTGGTTACTATTGCTATAAAATAAATTATTCCAACATTTAATGGTGTGAAACAACCAACTACCATTCTATTTTGCTCATGAATGTGTGGGTCAATCATTCAGAAAGGGCATGATGGGCAGCCCTTTCTTGGGAGCTTCTCACGAAGTTGGATCAATGCCAGTCAGAGCTGGTACTCTCATCTGAAGCCTCAGTTGGGATGAACATCTCGATTTGCTCAGTCACATGAAATCTCAGTCCAAGATGGCTGGCAGCTGAGGCTGGCTCTTGGCTAGGTACTCAAATGTGCCTCTCCAGCATGGTAGTCTTGGGGTTACTGAACTCCATGCAAACTGGCTGGCTTCCTCCAGAGTGAGTGACCCTAGAGAATCAAGCAGAAGCTCCATGGGCTTTTATGACCCAGACTAGAGATCATGGAGCAAAACCTCTGCTGATTCTGTTGCTCATGAGAGAGTCACTAAGGCCAGCTCAGATTCAAGGGGAGGAGCTGTAGATCTCACCTGTCAATGGGAGAAGTGTCAATGAATTTGCAGACTTGTCTTAAGACTGCCACACCAGGCCTCAGTAGAATATGACAGAGCCATCTGCGGCCTTGGCCTTCCCTGCCAGCCCCATCTCCATGACCTCAGTGCCCTCATGCCATCCTGAGATACAGTGGTCCCAGATCTTATCCTATTAGTTTCCTCTTCTCTTCAATCAAACTTTGCCTGCCCCATGTCCTATTCCTTCAAGATCTCAGTTTGCGCAAGATCCTCAGGGATCCTAATAGATAACAGAACACCTGAACCTTGTTTAATAGGCTCATCTCTGGAAGACCTCTCAGTGAGGGACCCAAATAAGGCAATTACAAACACTGTGGCAGGTAAGGAGATGCGACACATATTTTGAATTTGCTGGGTTTCTGGTGTCCACTGACCTTGAATTTGGAGTATATAATGAAACAAAATCTATGAAATCAATGGGGCTACACATGAGGAAACATATCTGAAACGACTAGTTCCTAATTTCTCTCTAAATCTGCACATGGTTTTAACACATGGTTGTCAGGGAGAACGCCCATCCAGATTTGAGCTGAGCCAAACTGAGACAGCACTATTTCCATCAGCAACACTCCGAATTAGCATTTATTGTATCTCCACCTCTTACCCAATATTAGGCCAGTAACACAGTTGGCTAAGCCAAGTCCAAAGAAACTAGTTAGGACTGGAATTGGGTGGATGACATTTATAGGATACATTGTAATGGGGTAACTGGAGTAGAATGGCGTGCACTGGAAGGGAATGTGCTCTGCATTCACTCCTCAGGGTCTTGATAATTGCTTCCCTTTCTGGAATGTTCTACCTCACATATCTGTATGGGGGGGTCCTTTACTTCATTCAAGTCTCTGGTCAAATATCACCTTCCCTGATGACCCCTCACTCTCACATCCCCTTCCCTGATTTATTTTTCTGATCTCTACCATGAATATTCATATATGTATATATGGCTTATTTTCTGTCTTCCCCACATAAGAACTTAAGTTTCGGCTGGGTGCAACGGCTCACTCCTGTAATCCCAGCACTTTGGGAGGCTGAGGTGGGTAGATCACTTGAGGTTAGGAGTTTGAGCCCAGCCTGGCCAAAATGGTGAAACACTGTCTCTGCTAAAAATATAAAAATTAGCCAGGCATGGTGGTGAGCGCCTGTAGTCCCAGCTACTTAGGAGGCTGAGGCAGAAGAATTGCTTGAACCCAGGAAGCAGAAGCTGTGGTGATCTGAGATCACGCCACTGCACTCCAGCCTGGGTGACAGAGCGAGACTCCATCTCAAAAAAAACAGAACATAAGTTTCATGAAAGCAGGGCCTTTGTCTTTTCCTGTTTACTACTGTATCTGCCCTTTCTAGACCAGTTTCTGGTATACAGTAGGCCTTCAATAAATGCTTTTTGAATGACTGAATCACTCAACAAAAGGAAAAGATAGAATGGAATCAGCTAGGTTGGGGTGGGATGGGGAGGGGCAGATAGTTCAAGATAAAAGGAAGCAAAAAATAAAAATAAAATATCTCTGTTCAGAGAAGAAGACTGGAACCATCTGGGGAGCTTTTATGCCACATAATGCTCAGGTCTACCCATAGACATTCAGATTCAATTGGCCTGGGGTGGGGCCCAAGCACCATTATTTTTAAAAGCTTTCTATGTGATTCATATTTGCAGCCAGGAGTGAGAAGCATGGTATTACCACATCCTGCTTATAGAAATAGGTTAACTTTAAGCTCAGCTGTAAGGCTTATGCATAGAAGAGATACCAGCCAGAAGCTAGAATCCCAACAGCCTGTCTATAAGGGAGAAGGTTCACCAACAGCAGCAGCCACAGAAAATCTCTTGAATTTTTAGTCATTACCCAACAGAGCATGTAGTTCTGAGCAGTGTGTGTGTGGAAACTCTCATCCCTCAGCTTCAATACCTGATGCTGCCTTGGGTCCAGGCTCTCTGCTGGTGCATCTTCCGTGTCCTCTCTGCACATTATGAATTGGGCAATCCTCAAAGTCATTCCACCTTTCCAGAGAGATAAATAGGACTACCTGGAACTTCAGTCTTCTCCAAGACAGACTGTCCCCCTTGTCTTTCTCCTGCTGTCCAGCTAATCACAAAATCTCCCTCTGCTTTGGGCCAAACTAAGCAAAATTATGAAGAAGAACCCAAAGTCTGATGTCAACAGTGACTTCAGGTTTTCCTCTTTCCAATGCCCTTTGAGGCCCCCAAGCTTTTATCCAAATCTACTTCAGCTCTCTAGAAAAAATAATAACAATGATTGATGATGATGATGATGATGATGATGGCAACTACATTTTCCTGAGCTCTGACTGTAATAAATCTACCATACCTTGCTATGATGCTCACTTCACATAACAATAGCTAGCACTTACCAAACATGCATTATGCACCAGGCACTCTTCCTTTAATTTTGCATCTATTTGCTTATTAATCAACTCTATGAGAAGGCACTGATTTATGCCTCTGATTTATGCTCAAATCTCTACGAGAAGGCAGAGATTTTGTTAAATGAGAAGGCACTCCTCATTTAAAGAGGAGGAAACTGGGGCACAGAACAGTTCAGCGACCTGCCCAAGAACACACAGCTAATCATTAACAGACTGAGGCCTAGGCCCCTGGCTGCAGAGTGGGGGTTCTTTGCATTACATCCGGCTGCCTTAGGTAATCCTCATGTGTTTAGATATTATTTCCTGATTTGACAAATAAGAAAACTGAGGCTCAGCTATGTCCTAGGACTTTTTCCAAGCTGTGGTTTTGGTTTGGGGCCTCAAATCCAATACTGCCCAATTCTAATGCCTGACGACTCCCAACCACCCTTCCACTCTCCTCCTTAGTTCTCATGCTGCTGAGCTTGGGGGAACAAGGGAGGCCTCCCCTACCCCTAGCAGGTGTCATTAGAGCCTTCTCCTCGTGGTCAGGAATTTCTCATATGGGTAACCCAGAGAAGGGGTAGCCTCTGGATTTCTGTATTCAGACCCTGTGTGCCACCACTTGAAAGCAGCTACACTAGGCTGCGCCCACCCTAACTTTCTTCGCGGACCCCAGGAAGTGCAAGTGATTGCTCCACACTGATGGAGTGTCAGGAGGTTCCAGGTGGCAGGCTCAGGTGGGTGAGGGAGGATATTTGAGTCACTGAGAAAACCAAAGACTTGGGTCCCTGCAGCCCCCGCTCCCAGGCCCAGGCGACCGCACCCCAATACTTTGGAAATGTGTAATTCACACCCTCATCCTCCTCCCACAGACCTGGGGTTCAGGCTCTGCTGATTCATTTTGAGAAGCTCCACTTTCCACAGCAACATGAGGAAGGGCTGTCCCCCGCCAGAGCCATGTGTGTTTGCTATGATTCATCAGATCGTCTGCAATCTCCTCAAAAATAGCCCTTACGCAATCCAGGAGCTGCTGGGAGCCTCGCAGCGCAGGGGCTTCCCCTCTGAGTCACCCTCTGGGCCTCGGTCCATTTCCACGCGGCCACGGGAACACGGAGGGACAGGAACATGCCCGAAAGAGGAACTTGGGGAATTAGCAAACGGGGTGAAGGCAGCCCCTCAGTGTTGGCAACTGCGATGAGGCAAGATCACAGCTGCGAGGATCCTGTAGAAGTGAAATATGCACCATAAACAAAATCTCCCAGGGCCCAGGGTTACCCCTGCCTCTTGCCCTCTGGCTGCAGGGGTCTGTAGAAAGGAAGAAAGGGACAGGGCTGATTTGCTCTTTCTGCAGATTTGCATGTTTGGTGTGGGACAGGCTACAGGCTGACACTGGTAGAAACCTAGGCAAGAGGCAGATACAGACGGAGAGGATAGAGACGTTGGTGCCACCCCTGCTGCCCTTCAGACCTTCCCATTCCTCCAGTGTTTCACTTCCCGCTGCTCACAGAGTCAACATGGGAGTGGGGGGCCTGGAACACACACAATGCTCAGGCCCCAGCTTCAGAGTTTCTGATTCAATTCACTGGAGTGGGGCCTGGGCATGGGTGTTTTTTAAAGCAGTTGTTGTAGGGGTAAGAACTACTAGTCCAGCCTCTCACTTGCCTATGAAGAAACTATACCCAGAGAGGGGAAGGGATGTACCCAAGGTCACACAGCAGCTAATGACAAAGACTAGACTTGAACTTTACATTGGCCGCAAAGCTCTGCACGATCTCACCTCTCCATCACCTCTCTGGACTCTGACTTGATATTCTCTCTCTCTCTTCCCCCTTCCCTCTCTTCTTCTCTCTTCCTCTTCTCTCTCTCTCTCTTCCTCTCTCTGCCTCTTCTCCCCCTCTTTTATCTCCCTCTCTCTCCTTCACTCCCTGTCTCTCCTTCTCTCCCTCCCTCCCTCTCTCTCTATCTCCCTCTCTCTCTCACTCTCCTCTCTTTCTTCTTTCTCTCCCCTCCCTCTGTCTCTCTCCTTCTCTGTCTCTCTCCCTCTCTGCCCCTCTCTCTCCCTCACCTTCCTCCACCACTCTAGCCACCTTACTCAAACACTGAGCACCCTCCCCACTCAGGGCATTTGCACTATCACCTCTGCCTTTACCCCCAACGGTGATTGACCTATCCCATCATCCCAGGCTCTGTCCCAATATCAGCTCCTCACACCACCTTCCTTGGCCACTCTTCCAAGTCAGTGGCCCTTCCACCACTCTCCATTCCCCCGCCTGGCTTTATTTTCTTTCATGGCACAGCCTGACCTTATACCTTTATTTGTTTATTGCCTTGTCCCCAATGGGATGTGAGCCCCAGCAGGGTCAGGCTCTGTCTCCTGCTGCATCCCAGCACTGGCTCAGTGCCTGGCACATGGCACCTGCTCAGTACACATTTGTGAGATGCATGGATGACACCCTGTGGTGTCCACAGGAATCCCAATGCCCCTGCCCCACACCCCACCAGCCTAGTGTGTCAGCTCTTGGAACAGCCCAGTGTGCCAGCTCTTGGACCAGCCCAGTGTGCCAGCTCTTGGTTCATCCCCAGGGTCACATGTTTCTCTTCAGGGACCAGCTCATGAATGCCACGAAACAAGACCAGAACCCCAATCCTTTCTCAGCACAAACAGTATCTCTAAAACACACCCATGAAGGGCCAAGGATTGCTTCGTAAGCAGCATATGGGGGTAATCACAGTCAGAAAACTGTTGTCCCAGCCCAAGAACCTTTTGGGGAGGCCCTTCTAATGATGCTACCACTAACCAAAATGTGTTCGGACTCCCACGGGGCCTGGCCTTCACAATCGACTCACCCCCACCTCTTTAGTTTGCAGCCACCATCTTGTTTTCAACCAGTCATAGCTCATGTATGTATTGCTGTTTATCCATCACAAAATGATTTCACAAATATGCTCGATTCCCACAGTAAACCAGGGAGCTAGGTGTTACTGCCCTTCATTCTACAGACAAAGCCCCTGGGGCCTAGAAAAGTCACCTCCCCGGCCCCAGACCACAGAGCTAAGGATGTGACCAACATCACACCTGAAGCCAAGTCTTGGCCAAATCTAGCCCTTCACTCTGGCCTCTAGTCCAGCTGTCGCTGCACATGGAATGTGATTTACCACCCAAGCTGGATGCCAAGCTTAGTTCTGGATTGCGTCTGGCTATTGGCAGGAATCAGTCTCCTCCTCCAGGAAGATGGAAGGGCGGCTGTGTTTGAAGAGCTACAAAAGATCGGGCCTCAGCTTCTGCAAGACAGTCCAGAAGAGGAACTGGTGATGCTCCAAGCAATCCCACCTATTTCAGCTTTTGTTCCCCAAAAGCAGAGCCTGAGACAAGGACTAGGGTTCAAGCCATTTATTTAGGAGATGACCCAAAGAAGCAGGAGTGAGAGCTGGGGGCAGTGAGTTGGGGAAGAGGGAAGTCAATGTAAGTGTGCATTTTTTTTTTTTTTAGATGGAGCCTCGCTCTGTTGCCCAGGCTGGAGTGCAGTGCTGCAATCTCGGCTCACTGCAGCCTCTGCCTCCCAAGTTCAAGCAATTCTCCTGCCTCAGCCTCCCGAGTAGCTAGGATTACAGACACACACCACCACGCCCAGCTAATTTTTGTATTTTTAGTGAAGACAGGGTTTCACCATGTTGGCCAGGCTGGTCTCAAACTCCTGACCTCGAGTGATGCTCCAGCCTCAGCCTCCTAAAGTACTGGGATTACAGGCATGAGCCACCATGCCTGGCCCTAAGCGTGCACTTTTGAAGTCAGCCTTTTAGGCATGGAGCTAGATTCTCTGGGAACCTCTGAGTTCCCGGCTATGCTTGCACTAGGCTGAGTGAGCTCCCAAGCCCAGCCTGAGGCAGAAAATCAGAGAGTCACGCATCTCCAGCACCTTAGGTGGGAGGCTGTGAGCAGACGTCTGAACTCATAAGGAACCATCCACCCACCTCAGATGCAGCTAAAAACCAGAGACAGGCTGAGAGGATGTGCCGCAGAGCTTCAAGCGCATCTCCTAGAGCAACAGTGTTGGAATAAAGACTGTCTACAGTCTCCCCTGGTGACAACTTTAAAAGTAGTCTAAGTATGTTTGCTTAAAAGGAAAAGCTGATCACACTTCGCATCCAGTTATGACCATCAAAGAGTCACGATTATACATGTCAATAATTTCTCAGCAACTTCCTGTGACTAATAGCTGGAGCAAGGGGCCTTCCACCAGCCTACAGCAGCCCAGAGGGCTCCTGGGTCCCCTTTCTATGGTCTCCAGCCCCTCACTCTAAAGCTCTATCAGGTACCCAGTCTTCCCTGATGAACCCAGGCTCTGTCTCCATCAGGCCTTTCTTTCCATAAGAGGTCTTCCCCAAGCCCTTGTTGCTCAGGCTCTGTGACTGGGAAAGCTGGAAAGGCCTGTGCCTTTCACCTAGTGTCCTGGGGAAGTGTCAGGCCAAGGCCTTCCACAAGGTAGAGGCATCTGGTCTGGTAGGCTTCTGTGTGTAGACCCAGGACTAGCCACATAATTTGTAGGGCCTTGTGGAAAAAAAAAAACTGCAAGGCCCCTTGTTCAAAAATCATTAGGAATTTCAGGATGATGACAGCAGAACCAATTAAACCAAGTAGGTGGTCCTTCTGAGTGTGGGACCCTGTGCGATCACACGGGTCACATGCCCACGAAGCTGACCTTCGTAGACCCCAGCTCTCTCAAAGAAATTCCAAAGAGGCAGGGTGGGCTGCTTCAAAAGCGACAGCTTTCAAGCCAAATGATCCTGGTTAACATTCTGACTTTTTTTTCTTTCACATGCTCTGAAACTCTGATCGGAATTGCTTCATCCCTCTGGGCTTTAGTTTCTTCCTCTGTAGAGTGGGGATAAGATAGCAAACTGCATGTAAAGTAGGTGGCACGTGAAAAGCACTCAGCAAATGTGAACTCATTGCTGTCCCTCCCCTCCTCCCTCCTCCATATCAATTTCTTCCCTTTTAGGCTCAAACCAGGACACACACCACCACCACCATCACCACCATCTTGGCCAAAGTCTCAGCCACAAAGTAACAGCTGGAGACATTTGCAGGGGACAATGCCCCAGCAATGCCACCTAGGGTTGGTGTCCAGTATGGAAGGGGCCTTGGACCCCATGTACTAATTTGTCTCTACCCCTACCCAAGGCCAGGCTTTGTCAGGCTGGAACCATCAAGTCTGACTGCACCTTTCCCTCTCCAAGGAAGGGCCAGAGGTTCTCAGGGTTGCAGCTCTTTTTTACCCTCTGTTTCTCAGGCAGGAAGGAGAACAAAGGCACAGCAAGCTTGCATTGGGCCTCCACTGACTCATCATGGCACCGTGGGCAGGTCACAAATGGTGTCGCTGGGCCTCAGCTTTCCTATCTCTAAAATGGGGCTAATGATGCCTGCCAGTGACCTCGGTGACAGGATGTTGGGAGAGCACTCATTAGAGTTGCTGTTGCTGCTGTCGTGTGCTTTAGCTAATAATATGCTGCCCTGGTGAGGCCGCAGAGGGCCCTGGGAGCTTTGGGAAAACATCCTCCTCCATCTTCAAAGCATCTCTAGAAGCAGGTGGGAGGCAAGTTGTACGTTTTGGGGAGGGAGAAAAGGTAGCTCAAGAGGCAAGCGCCTGTGTGGCAAAGAGAGGGCTGGGAATGCATGCCTGGGGACTGCAGAGAGGAAGACAGTGGAAGGTATTTAACCTTAGGTGGTAGACACAACTGAGTTCAAATCTCTCCTCTGCTGGGAATAAGTCAGCAACTTCCTGTGACTCTCTGATGGTCATAACTGGATGTGGGGTGTGATCAGCTTTTCCTTTTAAGTAAACATACTTGGACTACTTTTAAAGTTGTCACCTCGCCAAGCTTCATCCTGAAGTGGGAAGAGCGATGCCCACTTCTCAGAGTCATGGTGATGATAAAATGAAAGCACGTGAGTGCAAATGCCAGTACCTAGTAGGTGCTCAGTAAACGTGTGCCCTGGACTGTCCTGCTTCCTCCGTAAGGAGTAAGGAGTACCATGTGCAGGACTACCTCAACTCAATGTCCACACTGG
Organism: Rhinopithecus bieti; assembly: GCF_001698545.2. Taxonomy (NCBI): domain Eukaryota; kingdom Metazoa; phylum Chordata; class Mammalia; order Primates; family Cercopithecidae; genus Rhinopithecus; species Rhinopithecus bieti. Next base: position 735,765 of record NW_016808217.1, read on the forward strand.
ATACTTTCTGTAAAAGTGGTTTATTGAATCATCTCATCTTCATAATTGCATTTGATATCTTTGTTAGGCCACACGACATACAACTTTGGATTCAGAAAGTGTGGTGATTATGGTTGACTAGGTTTTCATGGTCCTCCTGGGAACACCTGGCTCTGACCTCCCTGCCCAGAAGAAATGCCAAGAGGTGGTAGGGAGGAGAGGGAGACCTGCACTCCTGTCACAAGCAAAGCCTGGTGGAAATGTTTATTAATAACAGACAATTTATTAAGTGTCTGTTCAGTTCCCTCAGCCCTGTGCAAAGGCCTCGCCTACCCATCTGATTGACTCCTCTCACTTGAGAAAATGTTGGCCCAGAGAAGTTAAGTGACTTGCCCGAGGTCACACAGTTATTAAGAGGCAGAGCCAGGATCTCTTGGTGTCCAATAAGCCCATGACAATGTGATGCCTGAGGCCAGAAACCTGGCTTGAGTTGGCAGCAGGTTGAGAGACTGTCTTTCCCAATCTTTCAGCTGAAGGCTGAAGATGCAGGTGCTTAGAGCAGAGAGTGAAACAGTCTGGGGTGACTAAAATCAAGCCAGGGCCTGTGAAAGGGCCTTTTCTTCCGCTTTGGTTGGGGTGGGCTGGGGAGGTAAGCGGGTGGGGCCTCTGGGACACTAACCACAGACACACATTGGCTTCTGGTTCAGGGACCCGGAGCAGCGGGATCCCTGTGCATGGGAATGGGAGTGCCTCCTTCAGTCCTAGCAAACGTTCTTTAGTCAGTCATCAACCCGCTAAGCGCTGACTGTCTGCCAGGCCTTGGGGATGCCAACAAGAAAAACACACAGCTCTGTCCTCCAGGTGGGTGGAGCTGGGGAGACAGAAGCTTGGGAGTTGACTGGTCCAAGGCCACACTGCTTGGTGGCAGAGCCGGGACAATAATCCAGAGCAAACCTTGTGTTTTTGCCTCTACACTGGGTGTCACTGGGCCAACAGAAGAACTCCAGCAATTAAGAGAAGAATGGCAACTAAGTCATCTGTTGTCCAGACTGGTACACTTTTTAGAATGAAAAGCAGTGTTATTAACAATGACAATGAGACAACGAGCACAAACCAGGCTGTCCCTGGCCTACTGGGACTCATGGTCACACGAACCACGAGGTTGTGATGTGCCCCACACAGTGACAAGAGCTTTCTCCTCACTGAATGGTCATATCAACCCTGAAAAGGAGATGTTAGTATTCTGTCTCCGTCTGACAGATTTGGAGCCATGATAAAACCTGCTCAAGGGCTGGACACTGTGGCTCATACCTGTAATCCCAGCACTTTGGGAGGCCGAGGTGGGTGGATCACCTGAGGTCAGGAGTTCGAGACCAGCCTGATCTATATGGTGAAACCCCATGTCTACTAAAAATACAAAAATTAGCCAGCCATGGTGGTGGGCACCTGTAGCTCCAGCTACTCAGGAGGCTGAGACAAGAGAATTGCCCGGGAGGCGGAGGTTGCAGTGAGCTGAGATTGCACCACCGTACTCCAACCTGGCCAACAGAGCAAGACTTTGTCAAAAAAAAAAAAAAACCTGCTCTAACAGGCAAGAGACAGGTGAGTGGATAGACTCCGTGTCCTGAGGGAAGAACAGGAAAAGCAGAGTGAACTGTCAACTGGCCCAGTTCACCTTAGAAAGGAGTTTATGGCTGCTGTCTGTTCATTGCATCGGAGCAGTGCCCGTGGCAAGCTGGTTACAAGATATTTTAAGAATTACCCTCGCTAGAAAGGGAGCCCGGGGCAGCCCAGGATGGCAGAGGGCTCCATGGGATCGGGGCAGAAAGGGTCTTGCATAGCCAGGAAGGTCTCTCATTCCTGGAGCTACAAGGGAGCTAGAAGGAGCCACTCTGTGTGGCTTGGCCCCCTTGGGCGATGGCCTCTCTGAGAAGGAAGTCCTTGGCTTCCTTCCTTTTTTTTTTTTTTTCTAAACTGGCTCGAAAGCAGCCACTGTGGGGTCTAAGGACCAGCAGGGCACTGAGAGAGGCAGAAACGCCAGCCACAGTGGACAGAAGGCAGTGCCCGGAGTCAGGACCAGGAGAAGCACAGGAAAGAGGTCTGCAGGCCAACTCTCGCAGGTCCAGCCAGACCAGCCACAGGAGGTCATGCCAGCCTTCTGCCTATGGGAATGGAGGGGGGATCTGGGGTCTGCCGAGGCTCCGCCACAGTCCCCTACAGTTTAGTGTCCAGGGTGCACGGCCTCCCCTCACCCCCACCTCCCAGCCGTTTGCTTTCTAACAGGAAGTTCCTTCCTCTTTCTATGTTTCCCCCCTTGGCTGTACCCAGCTATGCTCAGCCCAGAGCTTGGGGTGACTTTCAGGAACCTGTCATTGTGAAAAACTCAAACCACTCCCAACTGGCTATCTCTAACCACCTGGGGTGAGAGAGGCCCAGTGAATCCGGGCAGCAGGGCCACCGAGCTGTCAGGATGACCCCTGACTTCCAAGGAGTAAGAGCCATGGTCCTTGCAGCCCTCTCCCCTGCCCCTCTGAAACCCCATACACACATTACACACAACCAGTGGAGGCAGCCCTGGGGCAGAGCCTGGTAGGAGACACAGGGTACATTAACTAGGATGTCAGCTGTGGAAATGAAGAGGGTGGACAACGGTGCCAACAGGACATGGGGATGGATTATGTGCAGATGCAGAATAGGTCTCTGGGTGGCCTTGGACTGACCGACTTCTCCTCACTTTCTTGCTTGTACTTCTCAAGAATTACTAGAAAAGCTAGGTGGGAGGAAGAAGTTCTAGGGTTCTGTATCACTGTAAGGTGAATACGGTTAACAATAATTTAGTGTACATTTCCAAAAAGTTAGAAGAAAGTATTTTTAATGTTCACAAGATGGAAAAATGATCAGTGTTCCAGGTGATAGACATGCTAAGTACCCTGATTTGATCATTATACTTGTATTCCATAAATATCACTCTGTATCCCATAAATACATACAATTATTACATGTCAACAAAAAATAAAAGGGGAGGCCAGTGGCTCATGCCTGTAATCCTGTAATCCTAGCACTTTGGGAGGCCAAGGCGGGTAGATCATGAGGTCAGGAGCTCAAGACCAGCCTGACCAACATGGTGAAACCCCATCTCTACTAGAAATACAAACATTAGCCAGGCATGGTGGTGCATGCCTGTAATCCCAGCTACTCAGGAGGCTGAGACAGGAGAATCACTCAAACCCGGGAGGCAGAGGTTGCAGTGAGCCGAGATCGTGCCACTACACTCCAGCCTGGGTGACAGAGCGAGACTCCATCTCAAATAAATAAATAAATAAATAAAATAATATAAAATAAGATAAGAAAAAAGAATAACTGATAACCGTAGGATGTGCTGGGAATGCAATATCTCTTCCATACACATGCCTCCCTAGCCCACTCCCTTTGACAATAAACAGAAAATGAAATTCTGGGCCTGGAAACATACAGAGAAGAAAGGGGTGGGAACTTCCAGGGAAGCTTTCTTTGCTGATAAATAGACATTCCTGTGAAGAGACAATCCCTCGTCCTCTGCTGGCCACTGTCATGCCTGCATGTGACACCTGAATTAGCAGAAGCCCTTCTGTGGCCATGAGAGGACATGGCCAAGGCCAAGTCTGCAGGCTGAGGGTGGCAGTGCAGAGGAAAAGAAACTGAATCCCCGGCCGGGCGAGGTGGCTCACACCTGTAATCCCAGCACTTTGAGAGGCCAAGGCAGGTAAATCACTTGAGGTCAGGAGTTCAAGACCAGCCTGGCCAACATGGTGAAGCCCCATCTCTACTGAAAAAAATACAAAAATTAGCCAGGCACGTGGCGGGACCTCATAGCGCTCTTAGAGGTATCTACCTGCCACTTTTCCAGCTTCTGAGAGTCCCTACTTCCAACTGTATTCTTTTTCTATCATTGCTGTGACAAATTACCACAAACTTAGCAGCTTAAAACAACACAAACTTATTTTATGACAAATCTGGAGGTCAGAAGTCCAAAATGAATTTCACTGAGCTAAAATCACAGTGTCAGCAGGACTGTGTTCCTTCCCAGAGGCTCTAGGGGAGAATCTGTCCTTTTGCCTTTTCCAGCTTCTAGAGGCCACCTGCCATTCTTGGCTCACGGCTCCTTCCTCCGTCTTCAAAGCCAACAATCACATCAGTCCATCCTCTGCTTCTACCACCACATCTCCTCCTCCGACTCCGACTCTCCTGCCTCGCTCTTATAAGGACCCTTGTGATTGGAGCCACCCAGAAAACCCAGGATCATCTCCCCATCTCCAGATCCTCAACTTAATCACATCTGCAAAATCCTTTGTGCCTTATGAGGTAGCATATTCACAGGTTCTAGGGATTAGGATATGAACATTGGGAAGCGGGGAATTATTCTGCCCACTACAGCAACTAAAACCCTCAGTTCAACAATCAGAAATTCACTAGAAGAACAGACCAGGTGCAGTGGCTCACACCTGTAATCCCAGCACTTTGAGAGGCTGAGGCAGGCAGATCACTTGAGACCAGGAATTCGAGACCAGCCTTGCCAACATGGTGAAACCCCATCTCTACTAAAAATACAAAAAATTAGCCAGGCATGGTGGCAGGCAGCTGTAATCCCAGCTACGGGAGAGGCCTGAGGCATGAGAATCCCTTGAACCCGGTCGGCGGAGGTTGCAGTGAGCTGATACCACGCCACTACGCTCCAGCCTGAGTGACAGACTCTTGACTCCAAAATAATAATAATAATAATAGTGAAAGAAAGAAGGAGAGAGAGACAGAAAGGGAAGCAGGGAGGGAGGGAAGGTGGGAGGGAGGGAGGGAGGAAGGAAGGAAGGAAGGAAGGAAGGAAGGAAGGAAGGAAGGAAGGAAGGAAAGAAAGAAGGAAAGAAATTAAATAGCATCATCAAGATTAGGACAGAGTCTCAGGGTCAACCCAAGCTCCTGAATATTACAACACAAATTTCCAGCTTGGCATTTCTCAGAATTTAGCCAAGCGGAGTCCATTAGCTTGGGTCATAAAAGAACTGGACCCAGAGTTGGGACAAATAAAACAAATGCCAAGTTACGGCAGCTGAGGGATAAGGAGAACTGATGCTAAGTTCCTGATGCTTAGACTTAAAGATCTTAGATCTGTCTTCTCCAGGACTGGTCCTAATACTAGGGCTGGGTTAAAGCGGCCCCCAGGAGAAGGAAGAGCAAAGACATGGAGGATGGAAACTCAGTAGGACCTATGGCATTCAACACTTATCTGTTCTGCATTACATGGCCCCAAGCCTTGCTTTTTGCTATCAAATAAGTAAGTCCACCATGAGTGTCAGTAGCTAGTGACAAATTGTTCTATTATTCATACCTTGGTAGAAGTTTTCCAGTAAATAAGAGCCTTAGCCCAGAGGAAAAAGCCTCATGTGGTACAAATAGAGGTGACATGTCAAGCTGATGGAGAGCTATCTGGTTGCCCGAGGACAGTGCATACAGTGTCAAAGCTCCCCACTCAACTGTGCTGGTCAGACCTAAGGCTGGTCCCCTTGAGCAGTCAAAGCCACATCCAGGCCTTGGGACTCCCAAGGCTGTGTGCTCCACAGACATGATCACTATCACCCCTGAATGGGCCCCAGCCCAGCAGGGGACAGCTCCTCTGCACCCTGAGAATGCCTCTTCCTTCATTAAAAAGCAAGGGAGAGAGAGAGACAGTAAACAGAGCTTTACAAAACTTAAAAGTGGTTACGATCCAGTCATCAAAGGCAAAACACGTTGCCTCCAATTCCCCTTTGAAGCTATTTCACAAACTAAATTCCTTTCCTTTGACCAACTTTCCCAATCCTCACATATTTACCTTGCGGGGGAGGCTGGCAACATACTCAGAGCCCCACCCCCTGTGGCAGGGCTCCACTAAACGCACACCCCTGGGGGCCACCCCCAGCTCTCCCCTCAGAGCCAGCCACCCTCCAGCGGGACATAGGTTCCAACCAAGGAGCTGAAATTCTCACAGTCACCCTTTCAGCAGGGCATGAGGCTCCCATTGTACAGGTGAGAAAACTGAGGTTCCGAAAAATTTAAAAACTTGCCCAAGTTTCACAACCAGCTAGTGATGAACAGGGCTGGAATTGGGAGTCTGGGCTGGTCATCCTCCACACCCAGGCCTCTGTCTACCATGTAAGCAGCTCTCCAGCTTTTGGTCTTTACACTCCTAAATATGGCGGCCTGCAACGAGCTTTATTTTTATGGATTATATCTACTGATATTTGATGTATTCAAAATTTAAAATAAATTTTTCATCTTTATTAATTCACTTAAAACAACAATGACAAATCCATTCCACATAAATAGAAGCAATATCTTTTTCTTAAAAAAAAAAAAAAAAGGCTGGGAGCAGTGGCTCACACCTGTAATCCCAGCATTTTGGGAGACCAAGGTGGGTGGATCACCTGAGGTTAGGAGTTTGAGACCAGCCTGGCCAACATGGTGAAACCCCGTCTTTACTAAAAATATAAAAATTAGCCAGGCACAGTGGTGCATGCCTATAGTCCCAGCTACTCAGGAGGCTGACGCAGGAGAATAGCTTGAACCTGGGAGGCAGAGGTTGCAGTGAGCCGAGATCACACCACTGCACTTCACCCTGGGCAATAGAGTGAGACTTTGTCTCAAAAAAATAAAAATAAAAATAAATAATTTTTTTTACAAAAATTCCAAAACTAAACAAAACTAAGTGAGATGGGTGGCATTGTTTTACCTTTTGCAAACCTCTTGAATCTTGGGCTTAAGAGAAAACAGCTGGATTTTCATATCTGCCTCTGTATTCAATATGTTGCCATACTCCATTTGCATCAAAGTATGTGAAGAAAATCCTAGGAGCCCACCTTATGAAAGGGTCCCTAAACCAGACTGTGAGAGGCACGGCACTACATCATACGACTTCATTTCTGACGCTCGAAACCGAAGTTCCTAAAATTCTGCTTACACAAAGTAGATGCTTAACATGTTTGCTGAATGAATAACTGAGCAAGGCTCACCAAAGCTGGGTGAGGGGAAAAAAGGTCAAGTCTTAAGGTCTAAAAGCAAGTTTGAGCTTTATCTGTGGATTTTAATTATCCAGAAGTGTCCTTGCCATGAGATGGAAGGGGGGAATAGGAAAGTCAGTAGAACTTTCTAGATGAGGGCTACTAGGAATGGTTGTGCAGGTTGCAGACTCTGCAAAAACATCTCAGATGGTGCCAACGCATGTTCTGGTCACCATGCCTGCGCCCTGGAGCAGGGCTGAAGAAGGGACCACTTTTCTGATTTGCACAATGCTGCTGGGTGTGCCAGCAGCTGCCTTACCCCATAGATGTGAGTCTCCCAAACACATCTGGGTGTGGCAAGGGACAGGCAAGTCCCAAATTCTTGGAGAGGGTGCCAGGAGACGCTGCAGAACTCCCTGGGCTGAGCCAGCAGATAGAGCTTCAGAGCCTGGACATGAATCCACATTTCAGATTCTCTGGGGTGTTTGTTTGTTTGTTTGTTTGTTTTGTTTTGTTTTCTTAAGACATGGTCTTGCTCTGTGGCCTAGGCTGGAGTACAGTAGCACATTCTCGGCTCAATTCAACCACCGCCTCCCGGGTTCAAGTGTTTCTCCTGCCTCAGCCTCCCAAATAGCTGGGTCTACAGACACGTGCCACCACGCCCAGCTAACTCTTGTATTTTAGTAGCGATGGGGTTTCACCATGTTGGCCAGGCTGGTCTCTAACTCCTGACCAGGAGCTCAAGTGATCCACCTGCCTTGGCATCCCAAAGTGCTGGGATTACAGACGTTAGCCACCATACCTGACCAAGATCCTCTTACATAGCCTGGGCTACCTCTGGACCAACTACAGACCTAGCAAGTGAGGGCAGGCAACCACATGGGTTGGCACCCACTGTACGCACAGCCAGTGTATGCCCTGGAAAAGGATGCCCAAGAAACAAGCAGCATGGCCTGCTGTTCATGGCTGTATTGCAGTGGTTCTTAACATAGAGGCACTTTGTTCTCTGGGAACATTTGCCAATGTATGGAGACATATTTGGTTGTCACAACCTCGGATGTGGGGCAGCAGGGAGGCTATTGGCATCCAGGGGATAAGAAACCGGGGATGCTGCTAACATCCTGCAAGGAACAGGACAGGCCCCTCCCCCCTGCAGCAAAAATTATCCAGCCCAAAATGTGAATATTGCTGAGGCTGAGAAACCCTAGTGCAATGAAAAGAATATGGGTTCTAATCTCAGAGGGACTGGGTTCAACTCCCAGCTGTGCCACTTTCTAATTCTGTACCTATAGACAGGTCACTTACTTTGCTTCCCTTTTCTGTGAAATGCAGAGAATAATACCTACACTGCAAGACTGTTGTAGAGATCAAATGATGAGGGCTATGCCTACACTTGCCAAAAGAAGAAAGCAGCCCTGCCGACTCAACAAGCTGGTAGCAGTAGCAATAATCACAATAACCCATGCCCAGTGTCTGCCATCGGCTGGCACTCTGCTAGCTGCCGGGGGAATGACATCTGTCTCTATTTCCTTTCCGGAAGTTCACAGCCCAGCAGCCAAGCAAAAGTTCCACGATCGCAGCTATTTAAGTCGACATGCATGTGAACAGAGGATGGAATGTTCAAAAATAAGAGGGCTTATGGGTGGAAAAGTGTTTTTTTTTTTCTCTCTCTCTCTCTTATTTCCAAAAAAAGAAATCTTTCATGTTATTTTATGTTGTTTTCCCATCAAAAGAAGAAAAGAGGGAGGAAAAGTGAATGCAACTTGTTTTCAAAAAAGCATGTAAATGATTGAATACAAACGTAAGTGCTCCTCATCTTAGGCCCTAATAGTGATCTTGATGTAAATCTAATTTTCACGTCTCAAATCACTGTCTAATGCACGATTGATATTTAGCAAAGGCAAATACTGGACCTTTGGGTAAAGTGAAGAACAGCCCCTTCATTCATCTGCTATAAGCATCTGCACTTTGCTGTTTTGTAAAGCTGGACCCACCTGCAGAACCCAAGTTCCCTCTAAGTGCCAATTGGTAGCAGGTCTGTGCAGTGAGTGGAAGCAATCAAAGAAGGCTTCCAAGTGGAAGCAAGGTTTGTGCCACATTTTCGAAAGCAGAGATTCATGAGAAGGAGGGAAGGCCACCTCAAGGCTGAAATGACACAAAGGCTCAGAGACAGCAGCTACAGGGAGGCCAGCCCTGGGGAGGCCTTCGAAGTCACCTTCTGAGCAAGGGTTCCCAGCAATGCTCAGGCCCCAGAACTCGCAGAGGGAAAAGTTGGTGGGTCAGGTAGAAATGAGTCACAGAGGGCCGGGCGCAGTGACTCATGCCTATGATCCCAGCACTTTGCGAGGCTGAGGCGGGTGGGTCACCTGAGGTCAGGAGTTCAAGACCAGCCTGGCCAACATGGAAAATCCTATCTCTACCAAAAATGCAAAAATTATCACGCCCAAAAATGGGCGTGGTGGCACACACCTGTAATCCCAGCTATTCGGGAGGCTGAGGCAGGAGAACTGCTTGAACCCACGAGGCAGAGGTTGCAGTCAGCAAAGATCATGCCACTGCACTTCAGCCTGGACAACAGAGTGAGACCCTGCCATGAAAAAAAAAGAAAAGAAAGAAGCCACAGAGTTGTAATCTCTGCAGTGTCCTTCAGAGGACACGAAGACAGGGCCACCGCTGTCACCTCAGTCTCCTCAAGGCCTCTGCTTCTCAAAGTTGGGAGCCTCCTGTCCCACCCTCCTGGTCTCTGTGCCTGGCCCACACTGGAGGCCCTCACCTTGCTGACTCTCCACCCCTGGCAAGCCCTGGGCTCTCCTCTGCTCTCCCAAATCCCACACTCAGAAAGCTGGGGCATCCTGGGCAACTCACTCTCCCTCTCTGAGCCTTGGCTTTCTGGTTTTTTGGGTGAGGTTGACGACAGATTGACCTTCTAGGTCTGTTGGAGAAACCCCAAGATCCTGAGGAAAGTGAACCTGCCTGGTACCCACTGGCTCTTAAGGAAAGGTGCATGCGACTCGCCAACTCCCCATTCCCATGCCCCCACCCCTTCCGGCTGCCTCTCCCACACTCAGAGGCCAAACACCACTACCTCCCTCACAACAAGCACTTTGGGGAGCCCCTGCCTTAAACACAAAGACAGAGGGACCCAGGGCTTTACAGCTTGTACAGATCAAGCTTTAATCAAGGTAGATGGAGGGATGAGCACGGTGGCTCACGTCTGTAATCCCAGCACTTTGCAAGGCCAAGGCGGGTGGATCGCTTGAAGACAGGAGTTCCAGACCTGCATGGACAACATGGCAAAACCCTATCTCTGTTTTAAAAAATACAAAAATGAGCTGGGCATGGTGGTGCTTGCCTGTAATCCCAGCTACTCAGGAGGCTGAGGCAGGAGAATTGTTTGAAGCTAGGAGGCGGAGGTTGCCATGAGCCAAGATTGCACCCCAGCCTGGGTGACAGAGCGAGACTCTGTCTCGGAAAAAAAAAAAAAAAAACAGATGGAGGGAGCCTGACTTTGAACACCCCTCCCTCCTTGCTAAACCCACCCACAATCCCCCACATACATTCACACAAAGAATAACAATAATATCCATTGCTGTGTGTCTACTAAGTGGTGGGCTGAGCATTGCACACACCAGCACATCTGCCCTGCGAGGAAGGCACAGACATGCATGGAGATCAAAGTTTAGAAAAGGTGAGGAACTTGCCGAGGACTGGTGGCTGGCAGAGTTAGAGGCATGATGTCTGTTTCTTCTGCTAGACCACCTGTCTAACCTTCTCACCTGCCTGCAACCCTCCCCCATATGCATTTCAATCTCCCCTTCAGGGCAGCACCGGAGTTTGGCCCATCCATGCCCTGCCCACCACCAATCTCCTTCTCCCACGTCCTCCTCTATTAGAAAGGCTAGAAAACTAAATATTCAGCTTTCCCCTATCCCTTGCAATGAAGGGTCACCGTGTGGCCCAGTCGTGACCAGTGAAATCTAAGCAGAAGTCTGCTGGGAAGAGGCATCTGGGAAAGTTTATGACTTTCCCAATAAAAGTAAACAACCCCAGCTGGTGTGATGTACTGCTCCTTCCTCCTGCCTCGCCTATGGCTGTGATGCCTGGAGGTACAGCAGCGCCTTCCGGGAAAGATGAAAGTCAACACTCCACGATGGGACAGAGAAGATGAAAAGAGCCTGGGTCTCAATCCCATGGTTGAGTTTCTGCACCAGCTCTTGCCTGTCTACCTCTAACTTTCTTGTTTTGTGAGAAGAACAATCCCCTAATTATTTAAGCTGCTGGGGGCTGAGTTTTCTATTGCTTGCTGCTGAATGTACTTTTTTTTTTTTTTTTTCTGGAAACAGGGTCTCACTCTGCTACCCAGGCTGGAGTGCAGTGACATGATCACATCTCACCACAGCCTCTACCTCCCCAGGTCAAAGCAATCCTCCCACCTTAGCCTCCCGAGTAGCTGGGACCACAGGAGCATGCCGCCACGCCCAGCTAATTTTGTTTTGGACTTTTTTTTTTTTTTGGAGACACGGGGTTTTGCCATGTTGCCTAGACTGGTGTCGAACTTCTGCACTCAAGCAATCTGCCTGCCTTGGCCTCCCAAAGTGCTAGAATTACAGGCTATGCCACCACACCTGGCCTGAATGCACTCTTAATACACTATTCAAATCCTAATCCTACACCCCAAACAAAACACACATACACCCCAAGTCCCACCTGAGCGCCACTGTATAATACCATTGCCCCATATAACACTCTCCCACTCCCTACGCCCTCAAGAACAACCCGACCTAACGCCAGCATCCACTGTGTGCACCCACCCCTAATCTCAATGCTGGCTGAAGCATTTATTCTATTATCCGCTGCCCTTTTACAAGTCCTCACCATTCAGGACCCAGTAGCCTCTGCCCTTGCCCTCTCCACTTCATAAACTGAGCTTCAGAAACCACTTCCACCACCACGCAATTAATTTGGGAAGAGAACTGACTTCTCCCGAAGGCCAGTGAGAGTCTAGTCACACTTCTCCTTTCTGAGTTAGGACACATTTCTCTACCTGAGATCACACACCCCTCTCATAATGCAAAGAACTTCTGCTCTGTGGGAAAAACAAAGAAAACAAAACAACAACCCCCCCCCAGAAAAAATTGCCTTTGCCTTCTCTTTAAAAACTTCATTTCAAAACACTGGACCATGTGGATCATTTGGCAAACATGGTGTTAGGCAATGCCTCCAGGGGCCAAGAGAGACACTCAGGGAACATCCTCCATCCAGGGTGAGCTAACCAGGGTGAAGTGGCTGAGCCAGGCTTCCTCCCTTAGATGGGTGCAAGGGAACTGGAGAAAGTGTCCAGATACTCAGACCCAGCACCCTTCTTTCTAAGGCCACAGTCCCTCATAACTAATTAACAGCCTGCCCTGAAGACAGCATGAGTTGCCACTGCCCTTGGATGGAACGGGCGAAAGGCTCGGAGCAGCCCCTCCCACCACTCTACAGCACAATGTCTCACCACCAGTCACTCTGCCCTTTGCATCCAGATCCTGGCCTTCCATCTATCTACAGAGCAATTTCATTACCTGTTACCCAGGGAGGAACCTACTCCATACACAGCTCTGCCCTGCTGTTGGAGAACTGGCCGCTGGGCACAGACCCAGACCAGGAAGCCTTGAAGAGAGGGGAGGAAGACCGGAGCAGACCAGGGCAGAGTTGCATGACCTGTGGCAAGGTACTTTGAAGGGATTATAAACCCCTTGATAGCTACTCAGGAGGCAGCATGAGACTGGGAGGGGACCTGGAGGGTCTACAGTAACCAGGGAGGAGCTGTGCAGTGGGAGGGAAAGGAAAAAGCCCAGAAAACCTTCAGGAACATCTCCCAAAGTTTGAAGTTCCTGGGGATTTATGACATACAGAGACCAAAGAAGGATCCATGAGGTTGCACGTGGAAGAAAAGAAAAAAAAATCCTTGGAGAGTTTTGTAGTGTCACGAGCAAAGAAATGGAGGATTTGGACTGGGTATGGTGGTTCACGTCTGTAAGCCTAGCACTTCGGGAGGTCAAAGTGGGTGGATCACCTGAGGTCAGGAGTTCGAGACCAGCCTGGCCAACATGGTGAAACCCAGTCTCTACTAAAAATAAAAAATTAGCGGGGCATGGTGGCAGGCACCTATAATCCCAGCTACTTGGGAGGCTGAGGCAGGAGAGTCGCTTGAACCCAGGAGGCAGAGGCCACGGTGAGCCAAGATTGCGCCACTGCACTCCAGCCTGGGTGACATGGCAAGATTCCGTCTCAAAAAAAAAGAGAGAGAGAAATGGAGGATTTGTGAGATTGACTGTAAGGAACAAAAACATCATTTGACGGTTGGAGAAATGGAGGCAGTATCAAAGCGGCTAAGGAGGCAGTCACAGAGGTGGCTGGGCAGGGGCCATGAGGATTCTCTTGAGCTGGGACAGTCACACTTTGCTTAACCACAGCCCATGGTCAGAAACACTTTTCCTGCAGTGCCCCAATATCCACACATAGAGGGTGACCTGTGTGCACACATGTGCGTATCTACATGTGAAAGAAACAAAATATAGGAAATGGATTGGAGTTGGGGTTTGGGGTGTCTGTGGCAACTTCATCTGGCCCTTCAGGGGCAGGATGACTCCCCACGACATCAGGGTTCCACGTGCAAGAACACAAAGAACATGCTCAGAACAGCCCACTGGGCACAGTGTCTGTGTCTTTGTTCCTATGGGTCATGCAACTGTATCCGGGAGCCTAGGAGTCCTTCCGCCTGTGTGTCTGTGTATCTGTCACTGTTTGCCCCTGTAGGCCATGGAGAAAGAAACACAAACTCCTAGTGTGAACGTTTTCACAGTTCTTTCTCCATATGTCTGGAGCCCTCTGTGTCATGGGGCTAAGCGGAGCCTGGGCAGAATTCTGGCTTTGCTCTGGAATCAGAAAACCTTAGAACGAAAAAGACCTTGGAAACACCTTGACCCAAACACCCCCTTTTAGAAATGGAAAAAAGATGATATATATAATGGAAGAGCAGAGAAGCTTTGAGGATGGAGAAAAATATCTAGAATTGTACAGGAACGTTTTTACACTATTGGTGGGACTGTAAACTAGTTTAGCCATTGTGGAAGACAGTGTGGCAATTCCTCAAGGATCTAGAACCAGAAATACCATTTGACCCAGCGATCCCATTACTGGATATATACCCAAAAGATTATAAATCATGCTGCTACAAAGACTCATGCACACGTATGATTATTGCAGCACTATTCACAATAACAAAGACTTGGAACAAACCCAAATGTCCATCAATGTCCGTTCATCAATCGATAAGACTGGGATTAAGCAAATGTGGCATATACGCACGCAGGCGAATACTATCATCATCAAAAAACAGGATGAGTTCGATATCCTTTGTAGTGACCCTGGACATGAAGCTCGCCGCAACCATCATTCTGAGCAAACTATTGCAAGGACATGAAAAGCCAAGACACTGCATGTCTGCAGCTCATAGGTGGGAATTGAACAATAAGAACACTTGGACACAGGGTGGGGGACATCACACACCAGGCCTGTCGTGGGGTGGGGGGATGGGGGAGGGATAGCATTAGGAGATATACCTAATGTAAATGACGAGTTAACGGGTGCAACACACCAACATGGCGCATGTATACATATGTAACAAACCTGCACGTTGTGCACATGTACCCTAGAACTTAAAGTATAATAATAAAAAAAAAACTCTGGAATTGTGTCTTCCAACACAGCAGCCACTAGCCACCTATGGTTGCTGAGCACTTAAAATTGCCTAGTCCAGACTGAGATGTACTATAAGTACAAAATACACCCCAGACTTCGAAGACTTTGTATGAAAAAAGTATGTAAAATTGCTCGATAATTTTTACATTGATTGCATGTTGAAATGATAATATTTTCGATCTATTAGGTTAAAATATGTTATTGAAATTAATTTTACTCTTTAATTATGACTACCAGAAAATGTCATCTTATGTATGCAGCTGTCATTTCCGGCCCACTTTCTATCTCTCTGGGACACACTGACCGAGAGTCTTGCGTCAGACATTTAACGTCTCTGAGTCTCGATTTCACCAGGTATAAAATGGGTGTCATGATGCTTATCTCTTGGAGTTGTTGTGAGGATTAATTAAGAAACCATGTGAAAGAGCCTTTAAATCTTAAGAAGCTGTTCAGATAAAGAGGTGGATATGGTGGTGGTGATGATGGTGATGGTGGTGGTGGTGGTGGTGATGGTGGTTTTAACTCAGATATTGGCCAAGAGGGAAGGGGTGAAAGGATAAAGGATTTAATAGTTTGACCTTCAGGAAAATACCCACAGGGGCCAGCCATATGCATGTGGTCACCCACCCACTCTAATTTTGGTGCTGGAGAAACAATGACCACTCCCAAACTCATAGAACCATTACCCAGACTAAGCCTTTCAAAAGCCCAAGTCACCATGTTCTTGCTCAGCAACCATACCACACCATCCTCTGCCTCTGCAGGTCCCTAGTCACCCCTCCAGCCTCCTCTGACACAGGAGGCTGTCTCCTCTCAGGGTAGCACGAAGCCCTTCTCCCCAGGGCACCCTTCCTTACGAGGACAACTCCACATCTGAGTGGGATTTCCCAACAATGCTTTTTCTCTGTTCTTTGCCAGAGGCCCAGGGTCCCAGAGGGCTCCAGAAAGAAGGAGATAGCCCCACATCTGGCCTGAGGGGACCAGCCCCTTCCTGGGACCATCACCCAGGGCAATCCCTGTTGCAATGGTGGTCTCGTAACAACTGCTTACAAACCCGGTTAGGCAAGCTGCTTTTGCGTGATGGGGCTATCTTGAGTAAACAGCATCCTCTGTCCCCTGCCGGTCACTTGCTCAAGACATTGCTGGACATTGCATTACAGCCACTGACACACGGAGTTTTGAAAATGAAAACAGGCCCTCTGGCTTATGATCAGATAGCATTTAACTCATTTATGATTGCGCCAAGTTTTCCCAAGACCCAAGGGCCACAGAACGGATATTGTCACAAATGCAGACAGAAGATGCTGAGGACAGTTGGAGCCTCGGGTCACCTACAAAATGAGGCTTTCAAAGGCCAACAGGCAGGTGAGGTCTGCATCACCTTGGCCTCAGTTACCCACACATGGGCGTCTGTGGCTATGTATCTTCTTAGGCTAACCTGGGACACAGGTTCAACCCCCGGGGGGTTGGGAGAGTTAGTGTTGTTCCATTTCATCCATTTTACCCCTTATTCTGGCTACCTTTCCTGCTGATACAGATCAGGAATTGAAAGAGTGGATAAGGTCTATTTCCGGTATCTATTACTCTGTAACAAACCCAAACATACTGGCTTAAAATGACAATTTCTTATTTCTCACAATTCTGCTGGTTGGCCAGACAGTTCTGCTGATTTTGCCTGGTCTCACTCACATGGCTGTAGTTGCTGGGTGGTCCGTGCAAGTGACTTTAGTCAGAAAGTGAAAGATGACCTCACTCACGAGTCCGGTGCTGGCTATTGGCTGGGCACCTCGGTTCTCCTCCACATGGTCTCTCATCCTCCAGTCTGCTAAATGCCTCCCTTACACAGTGGTCTCAGGAGAGCCTTCCAAAAAGTTGAAAGTCACAAAACCTGCTGGTCAGAGCAACTCATGAGACTAGCACAGGATCAAGAAGAAGGAAACAGGCTCTGCCTCTTGATAGGAATTGCCAAAAAAATACATTCTTCAAGCTACTACAAGGCAAAAGAGTATAAATGGCTCCATGGAAAACTTCCCAGCATAGAAAATAATCTGGTAAAGTTATATTTTCTGAATCAACAATCCACAGTTCCAGACTGACAAAGGTCTTCCGTCCAATTCATGAATGTGTGGACAAAGGTGAACCAACAGGCTCATACCAAGTTATATATTGAGTGCTGCGTTTCTCAGCCCTGGCTGAACATTAAAGTTACTTGAGGAGTATGTCCAAATCCCACGTCCCTGCTAAATAAGAATTTTGATTGGGATGGGGAAGTGGGAGGGGATTGGGCCTAGTAATCTGCATTTTCAAAGGTTCTCCCAGTGACTCTGATCCACAACCAAGATGAATAACTGCAGGATTAGCAAACAAGCTTTGTGGGAAATAAGGTCAAGGCAGGATATCTAGACATATGGGTCACAAGCCTATCTATCTTTTACAGATAGGCTCCTCTTAAATCCAATCTAACAGATCATTGTTGAAGCTATCAGACTCTAACACTGGGGTCTGGACATAAACTAGATGCACACCCTGCTCTCAAATTATAGATGATACTCACCACGGGCCAAGCCTTGTTCTGTGGACTTTCTATGCGTGAACTCATTCAATCTCCACAGATCCATGAGGTGGATACTATCATAAGCCCCATTTTACAAATAGGGAAACTGAGGCTCAGAAATATTACGATTTTTCCTAAGTCACACAGCTAATAAGGTGATAGGGTTGAAACTGAAACCCACCTGGCTTCAGAGTCCATGCTGTTAGCCATTAAACATGTGCCTCTCTCAGAGCACGCTGTCCAGGGTTAGGAAGTCGACAACCCACATCAGACTATGAGCATTCTGAGGGGGAAAAGGAAGGGGCCAGGAGGAGGGCTGTCTGTTTTCTTGGCTCATTGGCTGTTCTCAAAGCAGTGTTTCTCCACTTTGTTTGCACATTAGAATCACCTGGAGAGCTTTTTAAAAATAGGAATGACCCATCTGCAAAGATTGTATTAACTTGCTTTGGGTGGGGTCGAGTCATGGAAGGTTTTTAAAAGCTTCCTAGGAAATTCTAATGCACAGCGAGAGGTGAGATCATAGGCTCCACCGTTGGGCCGGAATTTCTCATTCTCAGCAGGGAGGAGGATGGTGGCCTCAGTGTTGGGAGCATCTGTGACCACTATACCCCACGAACTTCCTAGAAATCAAACATGCTCAAGCCAAAAGGAACCTCCTGTATCACCTGGACCAGATATTCCCAATCCTGGTTACACACTGGCAACACCTGGGTAGCTTATAAAATGCCCCACCGCAGATATTCTGTTTAAGTGGTTCTGGGATGGAGCGGGGGCATCAGCATCTCTTATATCCATCTTCTCAGGTTGATTCTTCTTTTATTTATTTATTTATTTTTTTTTCAGACAGGGTCTCACTCTGTTGCCCAAGCTAGAGTACAGTGGTACAGTCATGGCTCACTGCAGCCTTGGCCTCCTGGGCTCAAGTGATCTTCCCACCTCAGCCTCCCAAGTAGCTGGGGCTACAGGCGAGTACCACCGTGCCTGGCTAATTTTTGTATTTTTTGCAGAGACAAGATTTCCCCATGTTACCCAGGCTGATCTCAAACTCCTACACTCAAGTGATCCGCCCACCTCAGACTCCTAAAGTGCTGGGATTACAGGTGTGAGCCACCGCACCTAGCCCAGATTGATTCTAATGTGTATCCAGTTTGGGAACTACTGATGTAGTCCCGGACTCTCAGTTTACAGATGAAGAAAATGAGGCTCAGAGAGGATCAGTGACTTGACCAAAGTCACACAGCATGCTTGCTCCAGGGGCAGGGCTAGAGCCCAAAGCTCCTGGCCAGGGCTATTTCCGTGCTGCAACCCCTATGGTTTGCAAAATTATTTCACATGTATTACCTCGTTGGTCTATACCTTGCCAGACTGCATTGCTTCCTGCCACCATCCTCTCATTTCACAGAAGATGAGATGCGGCACAAAGAAGTGACCTGCCCAAAGCAACAGTGGCAGGAGCCAGAAAAGAACTCAGGTCTCCTGACTGCAGATCATGAGTATGGCCTCACCCAACAATGCCCATGGCCAGTCATCTGCCTGCCAAGTTCCAGCATGTGAGGTTTTCCTGAGCCTCAACCCCAGGAGCTGAAGGTTTGGACACCTCCTGAGGCCAGGCTGTGCAGAAATCTCACAGCGGACTGTTGCCTGGTGCCCTGGAAGTTCTACTCACCAATAATCCCTTACCCAGTTTTGAACATACTGAGATTTCCTGTTTACCATACGTTTGCATCTATTATCTCCAATGGTGTGTTAATGACAATCCCCATTTTACCAAAGGGCAGACGGAAGCTCAGAGAGCTTTGAGAACATTGCCCCAGGACCAAAGCTAGGCCTAGAACCAGAATCAGGTCTTTGGACTCTAAGGCCAGCCCCTGGAGCCTGGGGGCTGGGACCTGCCTGCTTTGTGAAAGTTTTCCCACCCTGCCTGAACTGATGGCCAGAAGAGCTTAAACCAGAGATTGGGGCAGGGTGGTGCGTGCGTGTGCAGGGTAGTGCCCCAGTTTGATCAGCTCTGGTTTCCGGTTACCTGTTGCCAAAAAACAAATATTTCCCAAAGTGGTAGGTGCAGGAAATAGACCTCACTTCTTACTTAAGGTAAAGCCCAAAGTAGGCAAGCCATTTCTACCTTCCTCCCTTTTTCTCATCTAATCATTTGAGGATGACAGTGATTAAATGCCTGCTTTCTGGCCAGGCACAGTGGCTCACGCCTGTCATCCTAAGTTTGGGAGGTCGAGGCAGAAGGATCGTTGGAGGATAAGAGTTTGAGACCAGCCTGGGCAATACAGTGAGATCCCCATCTCTAAAAAATAAAAATAAAAAATAAGTCCGGGTGCCGTGGCTCATGCCTATAATCCTAGTACTTTGGGAGGCTGAGGCAGGCAGATCACTTGAGGTCAGGAGTTCAAGACAAGCAATGGCCAACATGGGGAAACCCTGTCTCTACTAAAAATACAAAAAAAAATAGCCAGGTGTGGTGGCACATGTTTGTAATCCCAGCTACTCAGGAGGCTGAGGCAGGAGAATCGCTTGAACCCGGGAAGCTGCAGTTGCAGTGAGCCGATATCACGTCACTGCACTCCAGCCTAGTGACGAGTGAGACTCTGTCTTAAAAATAAATAAATAAATAATAAAAGCCTACTTTCTCCTTGTCTACACCTTCTGACAGTCACTAGACATAGGGAGCTGGGCCTTGAGGAAGGGCCCAGGGTGACCTGTCATTTATTTTACTTACCAAGCACTGATACAACTCGCTGCAACAAGTGCTCTGAAACATTCATTAACTCATTTCAATTTTCACAATAGCCCTATGGGAGAGGGGAGAGCACTGCTCCTCTCCACACTCTAGAGATTAGGAAATAAAATACAGACAGGTTAACTGTCTTGCTCAATGTTACACAACTATGAAGAGGCAAAGCCGGGATTTGAACCTAGGCAGTCTGGCTCCAGAATCCACGTTCTTGACCACTGTGGTTTACGGGGCAGTATTTGCCCGAATGTCTGCTGCTAGACCAGTCTCACCAGGGAGACTCCTAAACACGGTGCAAAGTGACACCTCATGCTCGACTGGCTCTTAAATCCAGATGAAGGAGTGTAAAAGACTAACCATTTTCTGGGGGTTATCATGGTGCGTTCAAGTCCACATGGACCCCCATTTCAGGACCTCACCACCACCTTCCACCTTCCTTCTTGCATTCACTGCTATGATTAGAGTCTGTGCACCACCTGCATCCACCCTGGTATTGTAATCCCCCATTGTACAGGTGAAAACACTGGGGCTTGAGGAGGGCGTAAGCTAATAAGTGGCAGAGCTTGGAAGTCAATCCCCTGCTTCTGCTCATCACATCATTTGAATCTTTCCAAAACCCCTCAGGAAGGATTCTGCAGGAATTGTGGCCACTATTCCGGGAAACTGAAGGTTTGATTCGTGCGATCAGTATGAGAGTCCAGGCCTCTTAACTTCTGAGCCGATTCTCTTCCGCCTCCTGCTTCCACCATCTGTCCATGTCCGTTGCCACCATTCCAACATCTCGGTTCCTGGAATGGAGGGACACATTTTACTGCTGAAATCTGCTCAGTGCAGACTCTGGCATCTACAAATGGCCTGATGAACTCTCAACCCAAAGGAGAGAAGCCAAGTCTTGCCCAGCAGCTATTTTAGGGCCTGAGAGCTCTCCCTGCCCCTCTCAGGATATCAGGATATCGGGATGTCGGGATGTCCCCAGAGCCAGTTTTATCCTCCCATGGGTGCGTGGTGGGACCAGTCACCGAGGGAGGCGGCGCCCAGGTGCAGGTGGGCCATGTTCTGATGGAGCTGGTGGATGGCAATGCCAGCCACAGAGAGCTTGGTAATGATGGGAGCCAGCATGGGCGAGCACTCACTAGATGCCAGGCATCGCTCTACGTGCCTCAAGCCCCACAACCACCTGGGCTGTGGGCTCTACGGGGCCCTCAGAGCTTCGCTGCCCTCGGAAGGGATGGGATCTCAGGAACACCTATCACCTAGATTGGCAGGGCACTGGGCCATGGCCTTAGGGTCTGCTGGGGTCCAACCATAGCCCTGGGATCCTCGGTCCTGCCCTCTGTACCCTTTCCCAATCTCCATTTTGCAATCCATCAGGCTGACCCAGTAAACATCTCTAGCCCAAAGAGAACCCATCTTCCTGACCCTTTTCTATGTGTTTCGAAAAAGAGCCCAGGGGTGTGGGGGAGGGAGGGGGCCTCAGGCATCTGATGGGAGGCTGGGAGAAAGCCACTGAGTTCTGGTGGGCTGCCTGAGTGCCAGCCACATTACCCAAGCTTCCTCACCAGTACCAAACGAAGGAAACAGAATCCCTGGAGAGGAAACTAGAAAGCGGTCTTGTCCATGGCTTATCTGTTGGGGGATAGAAGGGCGCAGGAGGGAAGGGAAACTATAGGTCAAAGTTCAGAGAAATATTTTCCAACTGCCTCAGGCTGGCTGTGCAAAATTAGACAGCTCACTAAACATCTCTGAGGGAGTTTTCTCTTTTGTAAAATGGTAGAACATCCTGGCCCCCTCCCTGTTTCATAGGATTAATGCCACACTGCTCTCATGCTATTTCAACAAGAG
>NW_016808217.1:758737-764049 GCF_001698545.2 Rhinopithecus bieti
GTAGATTGCAAAAATTTTCTCCCATTCTGTAGGTTGCCTGTTCACTCTGATGGTAGTTTCTTTTGCTGTGCAGAAGCTCTTTAGTTTAATTAGATCCCATTTGTCAATTTTGGCTTTTGTTGCCATTGTTTTGGTGTTTTAGACATGAAGTCTTTGTCCATGCCTATGTCCTGAATGGTATTGCCTAGGTTTCCTTCTAGGGTTTTTATGGTATTAGGTCTAACATTTGAGTCTCTAATCCATCTTGAATTAATTTTTGTGTACAGAGTAAGGAAGGGATCCAGTTTCAGCTTTCTACATATGGCTAGCCAGTTTTCCCAGCACTATTTGTTAAACAGGGAATCCTTTCCCCATTTCTTGTTTTTTTCAGGTTTGTCAAAGATCAGATGGTTGTAGATGTGTGGTATTATTTCTGAGGGCTCTGTTCTGTTCCATTGGTCTATATCTCTGGACTGACAAGCCCTGTAAACAAGGATGATAAATATCTCATTGACAAGCAGTGTAAGAAAAGGCTGTGGATCCCAGAGGCTTACTCCTTTCTACCTTCTGTGATGTGGCTGGAACTATGGCAGACACTGGAGGACTCTCTCTGTCTCTCTAGTTTGAGGCAAACTCCTGCTCTCCTTCCTCTTGAATGAGACCCTTTGTCTATTTCTGCAAATCCCCTCTGGCCTCTGGGGTCAAATCTTGAGGGAATAAGTGAAAGGAAATGTTAGGCATGCAACTTTCTGCTGGTTGTTCTGCTACATCCATCCCCCGAGACTACAAATACAAAAGAGCACATTATCCATTAGACACCTTGGAAAGAAAAATGGAAAACACAAGAAGAATGAAAGATAAATATCTCAAAAAAAAAAAAAAAAAAAAAAGGCAGGCGACCCCACCTAAGAAAAGGCAGGGAGCAGGTGCAGGACCTGTGCAGGGGAGAGGAAGTGGCAATGCTTGGTTCATCACCCTCCCCTTTCCCGTGCCAACCCCCTTCTTTGGATGAGAAGATGAAAGATATCTAGAATTTCCCGATATTGGCCTAAGATCTTCTATGAGCCTGGTATAAGGGGCTTTACATGTCTATTTCATTACTTCTCTTTCTAACACTTCATTGACATTTTAAAATCATCGTCATTATTATTACAAAAGTAATACACGTGTTATTTTTTTAAATTTTTTTTTTTTTTTTTTTTTTTTTTTGAGACAGAGTCTTGCTCTGTCACCCAGGCTGGAGTGCAGTGGCACTATCTTGGCTGACTGCAACCTCCACCTCCGGATTCAAGCCATTCTCCTGCATCAGCCTCCCGAGTAGCTGGGATTACAGACATCATGCCAGGCTAATTTTTGTATTTTTTGTAGAAACAGGATTTCGCCACATTGGCCAGGTTGGTCTTGAACTCCTGAACTCAAGTAATCTGCCAGTCTCAGCCTCCCAAAGTGCTGGGATTACAGGCGTGAGCCACTGCACCTAGCCGCTTAAAATTCTAATAAAGGCCAGGCTCAGTGGCTTACACCAGTAATCCCAGCATTTGGGGAGGCCAAGGTGGAAGGATCGCTTGAGCCCAGGAGTTTGCAACCAGCCTAGGCAACATAGCGAGACCCTGTCTCTACAAAAAAAAAGAAAAATTAATTCTAATAGTGGAGTACAGAGAAAGCACCATGACAAAACCAACACAACCTCAGCCTGGTGACCAAGGAGGCAGGAAGAAATGTGGGTCCCAGAGGGGCCTGCTTCTCTTCACACCTGCCTCCCTGACATGGGTCCCCATCTCCCCAGCACCAGCCCCCACCCTCCCAGCCCGAGGAAGTCCAGAGTGGAGCAGAATGGTCCATACATTCTTCACAGACGTCACATCCATCCCACAGCAGCATCTCACAACTGATGGTATGTTATATTTGACGACATAGGGTAGCCCACTGCAGTGGCAATTTGCCTAACCAGGGACAAAGATCCCTGAGTTCTAGCCCCACAGCTCTGCCAAAACCTTACTGAGTGACCTCAGGCCAGCCTCTGAATCTTTCAAGCTCTACAGCATCTTTACCAGCAGAATGTTCATTCTAATAAGTCTTCCCAAACTAACTTCCGATGAAGTTAGTGTGATTTTAATTGTGGGCTACAACCAAGCTGTAAGCAGTTATTAATTTTATAAAGTAATCCCAGGATTGCACCATTGCACTCCAGCCTGTGCAACAAAAGGAAACCTCCGTCTCAAAAAAAAAAAAAAAAAAAGAAAGAAAGAAAGTAATCCCAGGACAATATTGAGCAAATAGCCTGCAGTGCATCCTGTGAAATAGTGATGGAGGAGGGCATTTCTGTATTCCAGGACTTCTTGGGATTTCAGAATGGGTTTGTATGATTTTTTGGATAGTTTTATTTATTCTATCAGCCATTTAAACAAGTGTTTATTGCTGCATTTTTTCTAGTGTATCATTGTTTTACTGCCCTTGTAGTACTGAAATTTAGTTGGAAGAGTAAAATGTTTACCAACCCCATCAAAAAGTGGGCAAAAGATATGAACAGACACTTCGCAAAAGAAGACATTCATACAGCCACCTTCTGACAGTCACTAGACATAGGGAGCTGGGCCTTGAGGAAGGGCCCAGGGTGACCTGTCATTTATTTTACTTACCAAGCACTGATACAACTCGCTGCAACAAGTGCTCTGAAACATTCATTAACTCATTTCAATTTTCACAATAGCCCTATGGGAGAGGGGAGAGCACTGCTCCTCTCCACACTCTAGAGATTAGGAAATAAAATACAGACAGGTTAACTGTCTTGCTCAATGTTACACAACTATGAAGAGGCAAAGCCGGGATTTGAACCTAGGCAGTCTGGCTCCAGAATCCACGTTCTTGACCACTGTGGTTTACGGGGCAGTATTTGCCCGAATGTCTGCTGCTAGACCAGTCTCACCAGGGAGACTCCTAAACACGGTGCAAAGTGACACCTCATGCTCGACTGGCTCTTAAATCCAGATGAAGGAGTGTAAAAGACTAACCATTTTCTGGGGTTATCATGGTGCGTTCAAGTCCACATGGACCCCATTTCAGGACCTCACCACCACCTTCCACCTTCCTTCTTGCATTCACTGCTATGATTAGAGTCTGTGCACCACCTGCATCCACCCTGGTATTGTAATCCCCATTGTACAGGTGAAAACACTGGGGCTTGAGGAGGGCGTAAGCTAATAAGTGGCAGAGCTTGGAAGTCAATCCCCTGCTTCTGCTCATCACATCATTTGAATCTTTCCAAAACCCCTCAGGAAGGATTCTGCAGGAATTGTGGCCACTATTCCGGGAAACTGAAGGTTTGATTCGTGCGATCAGTATGAGAGTCCAGGCCTCTTAACTTCTGAGCCGATTCTCTTCCGCCTCCTGCTTCCACCATCTGTCCATGTCCGTTGCCACCATTCCAACATCTCGGTTCCTGGAATGGAGGGACACATTTTACTGCTGAAATCTGCTCAGTGCAGACTCTGGCATCTACAAATGGCCTGATGAACTCTCAACCCAAAGGAGAGAAGCCAAGTCTTGCCCAGCAGCTATTTTAGGGCCTGAGAGCTCTCCCTGCCCCTCTCAGGATATCAGGATATCGGGATGTCGGGATGTCCCCAGAGCCAGTTTTATCCTCCCATGGGTGCGTGGTGGGACCAGTCACCGAGGGAGGCGGCGCCCAGGTGCAGGTGGGCCATGTTCTGATGGAGCTGGTGGATGGCAATGCCAGCCACAGAGAGCTTGGTAATGATGGGAGCCAGCATGGGCGAGCACTCACTAGATGCCAGGCATCGCTCTACGTGCCTCAAGCCCCACAACCACCTGGGCTGTGGGCTCTACGGGGCCCTCAGAGCTTCGCTGCCCTCGGAAGGGATGGGATCTCAGGAACACCTATCACCTAGATTGGCAGGGCACTGGGCCATGGCCTTAGGGTCTGCTGGGGTCCAACCATAGCCCTGGGATCCTCGGTCCTGCCCTCTGTACCCTTTCCCAATCTCCATTTTGCAATCCATCAGGCTGACCCAGTAAACATCTCTAGCCCAAAGAGAACCCATCTTCCTGACCCTTTTCTATGTGTTTCGAAAAGAGCCCAGGGGTGTGGGGAGGGAGGGGCCTCAGGCATCTGATGGGAGGCTGGGAGAAAGCCACTGAGTTCTGGTGGGCTGCCTGAGTGCCAGCCACATTACCCAAGCTTCCTCACCAGTACCAAACGAAGGAAACAGAATCCCTGGAGAGGAAACTAGAAAGCGGTCTTGTCCATGGCTTATCTGTTGGGGATAGAAGGGCGCAGGAGGGAAGGGAAACTATAGGTCAAAGTTCAGAGAAATATTTTCCAACTGCCTCAGGCTGGCTGTGCAAAATTAGACAGCTCACTAAACATCTCTGAGGGAGTTTTCTCTTTTGTAAAATGGTAGAACATCCTGGCCCCCTCCCTGTTTCATAGGATTAATGCCACACTGCTCTCATGCTATTTCAACAAGAGCTCCATGAAGTGTAGAGGGGATATTATATCTTCTTTACGGTTGAGGAAACTAAGGCACGGAGAGGTTTATTCCTTCCACCAAGTATTTTAGAAGGATTCACCAGGTACGCAGGGTTTGGGAACACTTTGTGTGAGCCCAGAAAAAGAAAAAAAATGAATGACTTGCTGGAGGCGCCAGGTAGAGAAACCAGTGGGAGGAGACCCAGCCTCTAAAGTGAATGCCTTCCAGCAATGGCGGTCCCATTGCCTGCCGGCACTGATGCAGCTCAAGCTGCTCTGAGCGCTCTGAAACATTCAGGAACCCATTCAGTTTTCACAATAGCCCCCATGAGAGGGGCACTCCTATCTTCCCTACTTTAGAGATGAGGAAATTAAATACAGAGGGATGGGGCCTGATAGCTAATATCTGGTCCTTTGTGAGTGCTTAATAAATGCTTGTTGCGTGAACGAATAAATGAATGAATTGCAACAAGGGGAAGTGCAGGAAGGACATTCTAGTAAAGGAAACTGAGTCAGTGTAAGTGTGGAGATGGGAAAGCCACAGCCCGCCTGAGTAGAGCTCTCCCCTCCCCCATTCCTGGGACACCATGTGCTGCTGCCTTAAAAAGGCAGGCGAACATTTGGGTTGGTTCCAAGGCTTTGCTATTGTGAATAGTGCCACAATAAACATACGTGTGCATGTGTCTTTATAGCAGTGTGATTTATAATCCTTTGGGTATATCCCCAGTAATGGGATGGCTGGGTCAAATGGTATTTCTAGTTCTAGATCCTTGAGGAATCACCACACTGTCTTCCACAATGGTTGAACTAGTTTACAGTCCCACCAACAGTGTAAAAATGTTCC
>NW_016808217.1:766845-819662 GCF_001698545.2 Rhinopithecus bieti
TGACCCAGCCATCCCATTACTGGGTATATACCCAAAGGATTATAAATCATGCTGCTATAAAGACACATGCACACGTATGTTTATTGCAGCACTATTCACAATAGCAAAGACTTGGAATCAACTCAAATGTCCATCAGTGACAGACTGGATTAAGAAAATGTGGCAGGTATACACCATGGAATACTATGCAGCCATAAAAAAGGATGAGTTCATGTCCTTTGTAGGGGCATGGATGCAACTGGAAACCATCATTCTCAGCAAACTATCGCAAGAACAGAAAACCAAACACCACATGTTCTCACTCATAGGTGGGAACTGAACAATGAGATCACTTGGACACAGGAAGGGGAACATCACACACTGGGGCCTATTGTGGGGAGGGGGAGCGGGGAGGGATAGCATTAGGAGATATACCTAATGTAAATGACGAGTTAATGGGTGCAGCACACCAACATGGCACATGTATACATATGTGACAAACCTGCACGTTGTGCACATGTACCCTAGAACTTAAATTAAAAAAAAAGAAAAAAAAATGTTTGATTCTGGGTGTGTTATGTTTGAGGATTCTCTAAGGTGCCCAAGTGAAGCTGTCAGGACAGGTTGCTAGAGTTTGAATGCCTGCCAAGGCAACTTAACTCTCTGCGCCTCGATTTACTTAACTAAAATACAGGTGTACCTACTACATAGGGTTAAGAATGAATTCACTTGGCCGGGTGTGGTAGCTCATGTCTGTAATCCCAGCACTATGGGGGACCGAGGTGCTGACCTCAAGTGGATGGATCACTTGAGGTCAGGAGTTCGAGACCAGCCTGGACAGCATGGTGAAACCCCGTCTCTACTAAAAACACAAAAATTAGCCAGGCGTGGTGGCGCATGCCTGTAATCCCAGCTACTCAGGAGGCTGAGGCAGGAGAATCACTTGAACCCTGGGAGGCAGAGGTTGCAGTGAGCCGAGATTGCGCCACTGCACTCCAGTCTGGGCAACAGAGTAAGATTCCATCTCAAAAAAAAAAAAAAATTGATTGACTGAATACAATGATTCTTAGCAATGACTGCACATTTGAATATCCTGGGGAAATTTTAAGTAATTCCAATGTTCAGGCTTTGACTCCACAAATTTTGGCTTCTCTGATATCAAGTGGAACCTGGATGTTCGTATTTTTTACCTACATGATTCAAATATGCAACGAGGGCTGAGAACCACTGAAACGATTCTGTAAAGCACACAGCACAGTGAGCCCACCCAGTAAACACACAATGAGGGTTAGCTGTTGATCTGGGCGTCACACTAGGTCAGCTGGAACCCTGGCTGTCAAAGAAAAATGTTAGACTCCCCAAGTTGTAGATGAGAAAAACCAGGGCTCAGAGAGGCTGGCTGACTCGCCTGGGATCACACAGCAAAGAAGCGCCAGGTTCTGGCTCCAGAGTCATGGCATGGTAGTGCTTCTCGGATTTGCAGAACATGCGGCCTGCTCTCAGCAATCGGCAGAGCCTTGCAGCTCTGACACGGCCAGACGGCATTTTCCACTGGATCTCCACACATCGGCAAATCATGAAATCATTTGGGTCATTTATGAGTAGCCATTTCTTACATGAAATAGAAAAGAAAGAAAATATCAGGCTGCATCACAGGATCACAGTAATCACTCTACCAAAGGAGAAGACTCAGGCCCAGAGAAAAAAAGAGACACTCCCAGGTCACATGACAAGTTAGAATCTGAGTCAGGATTGTTTGTTCATCCTTTCAACAACCATTTATTGGCCGGGCGCGGTGGCTGTAATTGCAGAAGTTTGGGAGGCTGAGGTGACGAATTGCCTGAACTCAGGAGTTTGAGACCAGCCTGGCCAACATGGTAAACCCCATCTCTACTAAAAATACAAAAATTCGCCAGGTGTGGTGGTGCGTGCCTGTAGTCCCAGCTACTTGGGAAGCTGAGGCAGGAGAATCACTGGAACCTGAGAGGCAAAGGTTGCAGTGAGTTGAGAGAGCACCTCTGCATTCTAGCCTGGGCAACATAGCAAGACTCTGTCTAAAAAAAAGAAGAAACTTTGATTGCACACCTACTATTGTGCCAGGCGTCATGGCAGGCATCCCGGAGCCTTTGGTTTACATAAACCGATATTCATCAATAAAAATTAGCACAAAATAACTAAGTTTGCCTAAAAATACATAAAGTATAAAACATTGTAAACATTTATAAAATAATACTTTGTCCTCTTCATAGACCAGTCCACCAATCCTTCCAGGCAGGACTTGGAACCAAGACTGACATGATCTGATTTCTGTCTTTCAAGATTGCTTTGCCTGCTGTGTGGCTTATCTAGGGGGTGAGGATGGGAGTTGGGACCCCCATTAGAAGGCACCGTAGCAGTCTAGATGGATGTGAAAGACATCTGGGGCTAGGCTGGCACTGTAAAATGCCATCTGCAGCTTTGCGAATGGCATTAAGCCTTAGTTATTTATATACATATATATATACACATACATACACACACACATATATTTATATATATATTATATATACACACACACACACGCACACAAATACATAAAGAAAGACAGATAGAGAGAAACAGAGAGAGAGAGAGAGGGGTTGAGGGCTATATTCTGAAAGTGAAGTTGATAGAATTTGCTGGTGGTTCAAATGGTGGATGCGAGAGAGGTTAAGTCCAGGACAACTCTTTGGTTTGGGGCTTGAGCCCCTGGGTGGCGTTAACTGGAAAAGGGAACACAGAGAAGGAAGCAGGTTGGTGCAGGAAGACCCAAAGTTTGGTTTTGATTATGTCATGCTTGAGGAGTATCTAAGATGTCCAAGTGAAGCTGTCAAGACAAGAGTGTTGGGAGTCATCCCATGTATAGACGATATTTAAAACCAAGAAACTGGATTGGATCATCGGAGGACACTATGCAAACACAGAAGAAAAGGGGCTCAGGACTGAGCCCTGGAGCACTGCAACATGAAGGCAGAAAGGGGAGGAGGACCCGGCAAAGGTGATGGAGAAAAAAGACATCAGTAACAAGGTAGGGGAAAAACAGAATTGTGTCCTGGAAGCCACAGGGAAAAAAAGCATCCCCAGACAACAGGCAAGCCAAGTGCTACCAAGACCTTGACCTGTGCCTCTTTTTCTGAACAACATTGCTTCTGAGTCCACTTGAAAATGCTACTGAGTCCCTTTGATTCTAAGATGTGTGATTTGTTTCTGAACTCTAACATTGCTGAAATCAGGGTACCATGTACAATCAATATTTGTCCCCACCACACACACCAACCTTGCCAAAAAATAAATAAAGGCTGTTAATAAATCAATATGGCATCCTACAATTGATCAGCAGGGAGATATGTTGTCATGATGAGGAGGAGAAATCAGGCACCAAAAGAGAGACAAGAAGGAAGGTAGCGTTTATTTAGCATCTCTTGGAGACTGAGAATTACCATGCTTGACGCTTCACGTTTTGCCTCATCTAACAGCTGGAGAGAGGAAGACACTTACAAAGGAAGGAGAAACATTTTCCAGTCTAGCATGATAAAGGAGCTTGTAGTGTCTTATCCTCAAAAAGCAACAGGCTCTCCAGCTCTAAAAGAGGAGAAAGCCAAGTTCATTTTGGTTTGCGCATCCCTCATCCTCATCCCCTTGAAACACCACCAAAGAGATGACAATTTCAGTCAACACAGAGCTTTCTCAAAACTTGTAAAAATTTTTTAACAGGTGTAAACACAGCAAGTGTTTCCTGAAGTCAAAGATGCTTACAAAAAGCCAGGGAACAAATTAAAAAGCAGTTAGCAGATACAGCACTTGGTTTTGTGAGACTGGGCTTGGAGGCGCTTTCCAAAGTTGGGCTCATTTCTGCTTCACTGACCAGGCATCATGACTTGCTTTTGAACCGAGCTTGCTCAAATCTCAAGTCCACTGTCTTTGAATAAAAGACCCGACGAGCTTTGTGTAATGAGGGGAGAGATACCACAAAATAAGCCAGATTTGTTCTGCTAATTTGTAGTTGCTGATCCACTGTAAAATACCATCAACAGCTTTGTAAATGGCACTGATATTTGGTTTTCTTCTTTTTTTTTAAGTCTCAACATGAGACAGTATGTTGATAGATGAAAGTTAGGTAGATAGGTAGGTACATGATAGATGGATTGCTAGAGAGATCACTCAATTGATCGAAAGAAAGAAAATAGAAATACAGATGACTGCTGGGCACAGTGGCTCACGTCTGCAATCCCAGCACTTTGGGAGGTCAAGGCAGGCAGATCACCTGAGGTCAGGAGTTCAAGACCAGCCTGGCCAACATGGCAAAACCCTGCCTCTACTAAAAATACAAAAAAAAAAAAAAATTAACTGGGCGTGGTGGCAGGTGCCTGTAATCCAAGCTACTCAGGAGACTGAGACAGGAGAATCACTTGAACCCAGAAGACAGAGGTTTCAGTGAGCCGAGATCATGCCACTGCACTCCAGCCTGGGCAACAAGAGCCGACTCCGTCTCAAAGAAAATAGATGATAGATAGATAGATATAGATACATAGATAGACAGACAGACAGACTCTAATCCAGATAGGACTTTATAGGTGTGTTCAATTCCAGCCATAGGGAATGGGAAATAGAACCCAAACATTTATTTCCTGCAGAGCCAGAAGAGAAGTTAAAGCCAGACTCCCCCTCTCTGGATCAAATATGGTACTTGACAAAGACACATCCTCGGCAGTTTTCTTTTCTCTATTTCCAGGGGGTGATATTTTCCTCCTTGCCTGGGAGGTGCACCTTTTGATCATTATCAAGCCATCTGTCAGCACCATTCTACCTGGCCCTGGCTTTCTCCTCCCGGAGGCCCCATCTCTCCCTCTGTAGCCACACCAAGATCATCCTAGAGATGCAGACTGTCACTTGGAGCAGTTGGGAGGGGCCAGCCACTTCAGAAACTGGCCAGAGCACCTCAGCTTTCCCAGACAGAGCAGCAGTGAGCACACCAAGGGCTGGGTCCCACAGGGCCTTCCCACTGGGACTCCTGGGGAAGCCTATCTCCCATCTCCTGGTGAAGCAATCCACACAATTAGCCACATTAATATCCAGGCCATCTGAGGCTGCCTGTCTCAACCCCAGCCTGTCGCAACGAGCACCTAAATGATTATTCAGCTCCCTTCCAACCAGCTGAGCAGAGAAAAACGGGGTCTCCCACTGGGACAGCTGCCTAATACCCTACTCCCCTGGGCTGGGCTCTGTCTCCAGGTCAGGTTTTTCCAGAAACCCGACCCCTACGGCCACAAGGACATCATTTTGACATGGCAGCCCCAGGGACTGCAGACCTTGCTTTGGGTTCTGAACATTTTTTGGAAGGCTGTTTTGTTAACCAACATCTTTTCAGCCTTTTTTTCAATAGGCAAGGCCCCACAAGGGGTTACTGAAATATGCTAAAGAAGACTCTCTGACCTTCAATTTCCTATGATTTCATTGTTAAAAAAGACACATACCACTGAAGAGATACATGGGGTGGGTGGGGAGCAGGGCTAATGTCGCCGTTGACTGAGTGCGCTGTTCCACACCCTTTAGTAAGCATTATCTCATCTAGTTCACACAAGTATCACTAGCCCCATTTTAAAGGCTCAGATTGGTCAAGCAGAACCAGGACAAGAATGCTCTAATAATAACAATCTGTGTGGCCTGCGAGATTTGTTTTACCTCTTTGAGCCTCTGATCCTGGTGAAATCTAGAGCTCGCTAAGTCCCTGTCTTAGTTATTCTGCCAGATTCAATCCAGGTTGGTCTGTCCTCAGAGCCCAGGTGTAACCCAGGCTCTGCTGGCTCTTCAAGAGTAGTGCAGGACTCTTCGCAGTAGCAAAGACACGGAACAAACTGGTGCCCATCAACGGTGGATGGAATAAAGAAAATATGGTACATAAACACCATAAAATACTACACAGCCATAAAAAGGAACAAAATCATGTCCTGTGCAGCAACATAGATGCAGCTGGAGGCCATTATCCTAAGCAAATTAATACAGGAACACAAAACAAAATATCGAATGTTTTCACTTATGAAGTAGAAGCCAAATATGGGGTACTCATGGACATAAAGATGGCAACCACAGACACTGGGGATTACTAGTAGGGGGAGGATGGAAGGAGGGAAGGAGGGTAAGGATTGCAAAACTACCTATTGGGTACTATGCTCACTAGGTGGGTGATGGGATCATTCGTACCCCAGACTTCAGCATCACACAATATATCCAAGTAACAAACCTGCACATGTACCTCCTGAATCTAAAAATAAAGTTGAAAATTTTTTTAATCGCATAAGTAAAAAACAAAACAAAAAAGAGTGATGCTGGAAATGGTGTCCACAGCCAGTTCTGCACTGGTTGGGAGGGACAGGGCTGTCACAGACAGTGAGGGAAGCTGATAGGCAAACAGGGTTTGGAGGAGGACTGCAGGGAAGGGGCTGCATTTTACAGGCCTAGGCAACAGCAAAGGCTCAGAGTGGAGGAACAGGCAGGGCAGATTCAGGGGAGAGCGAAGAAATGGAAGGGACTCTCAGACCTGTGGCTCTGCCTCTCCAAGCTCCTAGAACCTTCCTTTTCAGAATTTTCCATTTCCTAAGAGTTGAGGCTGCATTGCTCAACCATTGTGCTCTGTTTCTCATGGGTGTTCCAGGCCTGTTCCCAGAGATGATATCAGACGCAGGTCGTGGATTGCCACATGGATCCAAGTCAATAAGGGTTTCCAGTCAGTAAGGGTGTGCAGGGTACCCTCTCCTTAGATGCCTCTCCTGGCTGCAACCAGCTCCCCCTGGCCTTTTCCCCCTCAAAGGCCATTCCAAATGCTGACCTCTGGCCTTACTCCACCCTGCAAAGCAGCATGGCTTCATGGCTCTGTGTTCAAATCCAGACATTAGTACTTAAGAACTCTGTGCCCTTGTGCATGCTATTAGCCTCAGTTTCCCACTCTGTAAAATGAGGGGAACCCTAATACCTATTACAAAGGTTTGCTGTGAGAATTAAATAAATGTAATACCTGTATAGTTTCTAGGATTGCACCTAGGACAAGTCAAAACTCCATAAACTTGTTGGCAATGACTAATCAGTATGTATGTAGGCTTCTTTGATTCCTTCCTCTGGGAATCACTGTGTCTCTGTATTAACATAATGCCTATAGCAGAAGGTCCCAAGGAAAGATATGCCAAGTAATTGATGTGACTTGAATTGGAAAGACTAAAGACAGCACTGCCCAGAGGTTAATGCATGGGCTTTACTGTCCCATGGCCTGTGTTTGAATTCCAGGCCTGCTACTTACTAAGGATAACCTTGGCAATTACTTAGTCTCAGTTTCCTCATCCATAAAATGGAGATTAAATAGTTCCCACCTATAAGGATTTATATGCACATAAACACAATGATACCATGAAGGGTTTGGCCCAGCACAGGGGCTGGAGCATAGTGAGCTAATATTGCTCTTGTTAGTACATGAAGTTGCTCTCTGAGAGTTCACTATCGCTTTAGAGAGCCAGGTCTCAGACACAAGCTTTAGAGAACCAAATAAAGATAGGGGTTTGGCCGGGCATGGTGGGGCACACCTGTAATCCCAGCACTTTGGGAGGCTGAGGCAGGTGGATCACCTGAGGTCAGGAGTTCAAGATCAGTCTGGCCAACATGGTGAAACCCTGTCTCTACTAAAAATACAAAAATTAGCCAGGCATGGTAGCAGGCGCCTGTAATCCCAGTTACTCAGGAGGCTGAGGCAGGAGAATCACTTGAACCTGGGAGGCGGAGCTTGCAGGGAGCTGAGATTGCACCACTGCACTCCAGCCTGGGCAACAGAGCGAGACTCTGTCACAAAAAAAAGAAAAAGATAGGGGTTCCATCTTGGTACCTTCTTTCTCCTCTCTTTCTCCCACCTCAAAATTTAAAAATCCCTTTCCCTTGGCCCATCAGGTTGCTGTGCAGGAGGTAGCCTAGGTATGAAGAGGACGAAAGTCCTTGTTCTGCCTAATACCATCTGCGTGGTCCTGGGCAGGCCACTGCACATCTTCAAACCACAGTTGCTAGTGAAACACAAGGCCGATTAAGTTATTCACATAACTGGTCTACCTAACCCTTCCTTTTCCTTTGCTGAGGGGAGAGGAGAAAAAAAAAAAAAAAAAAGACATAGGTAGAGAATCTCCTAAGCTCTGGTTCCTACCCCTTTATTGATCACCACTGTGTCTCAGCGCTGGGCTAGGTGCTGCAGATACAGTGCTGCATGGTGTCTTTGGCAAGAGCCTGAGACTTCAGGAGAGAATTACTTAAAGACTGGCTAAGAGGCTAACATGCATTGAGTGCTTACTCTGAGCAAGGCCCCATGCGAAGGGCTCTGCAGGGATGGTCTGTTTCCATTTTGCTGCACTTCTGTGTTATGATTATTATCATAGCCATTTTACTGATGGAGGAATTTAAGCAGGTTATGTAATGTACAGAGAGTTACACTGTTGATCAACTGCTCTGAGAGAGGGAACTGCAGAGGGGAGAGTGTGGAACCGAGTGGGAACAGAGGATTCATCAGGAGAGAAGGCTTCCTGGAGGAGGTGATGTCTGCATCTTGAAGCATAAGGATGAGTCAGCAAAGGGG
This sequence comes from Rhinopithecus bieti, assembly GCF_001698545.2. Lineage (NCBI taxonomy): Eukaryota > Metazoa > Chordata > Mammalia > Primates > Cercopithecidae > Rhinopithecus > Rhinopithecus bieti. The sequence continues at coordinate 775,445 of NW_016808217.1, forward strand.
TGACAGAGGGAGTGTTTAAAAAGAGGGGACAGCAAGGGCAAGAGCCAAGAGAAAAAGAGACTGTAGCGCATACAAAGGAGATGTGACACAAATGAAACAGATGGTGGTGGGTCCGGTGACTAAGGACTTGATGGCTAAGCTACTGAGCGTTGGACATTTTACCTGGAAGGCAATGAGGGCCCCTTGAAAGCCTGTAACAAAAGAAAGATCAGATTGGCCGGGTGCAGTGGCTCACGCCTGTAATCCCAGCACTTTGGAAGGCCAAGGTGGGCGGATCACGAGGTCAGGAGATCCAGACCATCCTGGCTAACACAGTGAAACCCCATCTCTACTAAAAATACAAAAACAAAATTAGCCGGGCATGGTGGTGGGTGTCTGTAGTCCCAGCTACTTGGGAGGCCGAGGCTGAAGAATGGTGTGAACCCAGGAGGCGGAGCTTGCAGTTAGCAGAGATGCACCACTGCACTCCAGCCTGGGCGACAGAGAGAGACTCCATCAAAAAAAAAGAAAAGAAAAGAAAAGAAAAAAGAAAAGATCCGATTTACCTTTCTGGAAGCTCTGTTCACTGCCCTCACAAACATCCAGGCTTCTTCAGCATCCCGTCTCCAAGTGGGAGTCTGTCCCAAGCTGTGGGCATTGCCTTCAATTCCATGCTGTGTACTGGCAGAGCTACTTCATCTCTCTGACCAAAATTTCTTCATCTGCAATGTAAAAATAACAGTTCTGGCTGGGAGTGGTGGCTCATGCCTGTAATCCCAGCACTTTGGGTGGCCAAGGTCGGTGAATCACTTGAACCCAGGAGTTTGAGACCAGTCTGAGCAACATAGCAAAACCCCATATTTACAAAAAATACAAAAATTAGCCAGGCATGGTAGTGTGTGCCTGTAGTCTTAGCGACGCAGGAGGCTGAGGTGGGAGTATCACCTGAGCCTGGGGAGGCAGCGGCTGCATGCAGTGAGCCATGATAGTGCCATTGCACTCCAGTCTGGGTGACAGTGTGAGATCCTGTCTTAAAAAAAAAAAAAAAAAGAAAGAAAAAGGACTCTTGTGATAATACACATGGGATAACATATGCAAACGCCCAACCCAGCACCTCCTACATGGACATGCTCAGCGAAGGTGCTTCCTTCCTTCCCTCCTCCTTTTCCTAAACTGCATTTACCTTGTTTCTATGCTGAAAATACTTTATGTGCATGTTATCTGACTCATCCATGACTGATTGATGGGACCTTTGGTATTCTCCACAAATCAGAAGTTTTGACTATTCATAAGCAACCCTGACACACAGTCATTTTGAATTTAGCTGAAGCTCAGATTAGAATTGCAGGAGCAATAAGGCCTGTGTGAGAGGCAAGACATTTACCAATTGACAGAGTCTGACCACATTAGTGAGGTTAAGACTGAGCTACTGTGACAAAAACGTCCTAAAATGTAATAGCTTAAACAATATTGAGGTTTCGTTGATAAAACAGTCCCAAGATGAGATGTACAAGTTAGTAATAAGACTCTGCTCCATGTGGTCATTCAAGGACCCAGCCTGCTGCATCTTGTTGCTCCACCATTCCCCAGACAAGGATACTGCTACTGTCTGCATAGCCAAAGGTGGGTCACCATCACAGCTTGGTTCCAGTTGCAGAGCAAGGAAGAGATTTGCCCAGTGACTTAAGACTCAGGCCCACCAGTGTCACAATTAGCTTCCATTGGCAAGATCTCAAGCACACAGCCATACTTAACTGCTGAGAATGCTGGGAAGTGCAACCTAAGTAGGTATCCCTATACCCTACAATGCTAATAATAGAGAAAAGGAAAGAATGGATTTTGGTAGCCAACCATCAAACAGAATCTGCCTCACTGGCTGGCCATGAAGCATTTGCAAAATACTAGACTTCCTTGTAAGTCACAATAGGCGGACCACAGATGCATTTTGTTCATCCAACACAGGGTTTACAACTTGGGGGACGTGATAGGCCATTAGGTAAGATGTGTTCTCTCTAGTTCAGGTACAGACCCCAGCACCCACTATTTTTACATCCCAGGCTGATTTCACACACTTATGCTGTATTCTTCGCCCCTGTAAGCCACTGTAAGCTAGCATTTCAGTCTAGGATTCTTGTTCTAGAATACTAACAATAATAATAATGGTTATGAGACTAGAATAATATTATTGAGATGCTATGGTTTGGATTCATACCTATCACTTTGCCATTTCTTGTGATCTGTCATGAGCCATATCCTTTTATCTCCATTTGCTTGCTGCTTACCAGAACCCATGTTCTGCTCTTCACCCTGAGCACATAGCTAGACCAAATCTCCCAGCCTTCCCCATAGTGATTGTGACTGGGTTCTCTTTGGTGTAACATGAATGATGGTAAAACTCAGGCCTGGCCCGTAAAGACCTCCATGCATTGTTTTAACATCTGGTTGACTTGGTGGCTGATGTGACTCCCCAGGCTGATCTTGGAAGTGACATACTTAAGATGATAAAGCTACTGGAAGTCAGCACCTCCAAATGACTGCATGGTTGCATGGCCGCCTCCAACTGAGAACCACCTTAGACTGTTATGTGACCCAGTAACACCCGTCTCTAACCATGACACATTTCAGGTCTATTTGTTACAGCAGTTAGCCTACCCTAACCAATACACTCCATTTTATAAATGTAGAAATAGAGACACAGAGGTCCGTAGGAGGAATAAGCTTAGCCATTATTACCATGAAGTTGGCCACGAAGTTCAATGGCAAGCGCATACAGGTCACACTGGTGTTCATCATAGACATCAAGGCCAACAAGAACCAGATCAAAGAGGCTACAAAGGAGCTCTATGACCTTGATTGGCCAAAGCCCACACTCTGATCAGGCCTAATGGCATAAAGAAGGCATGCATTTGCTCCCTGGCTACAAAGCTTTGGACATTGCCAACAAATTGGGATCATTTCAACTAAGTCCAGTTGCCTAATTTTAAATATAATGAACATTTTTTGCATCTTTTAAAAAAGTGGCTTCCTTGCTGGGCGTGATGGCTCACACCTGTAATCCCAGCACTTTCAGAGGCCAAGGCAGGCAAATCATGAGATCAGGAGATCGAGACCATCCTGGCCAACAGGGTGAAACCCCATCTCTACTAAAAATACCAAAAATTACTCTGGCGTGGTAGCACACACCTGTAGTCCCAGCTACTTGGGAGGCTGAGGCAGGAGAATTGCTTGAACCCGGGAGGCAGAGGTTGCAGTGAGCTGAGATCGAACCACTGCACTCCAGCCTGGGTGACAGAGCGAGATTCTGTCTCAAAAAAAAAAAAAAAAACCGCTTCCCATTTTGTATTCTCACCACCAGTGTGTGAGAGTTTCAGCTGCACCAAATCCTCATCATCAGTTGGCATTGTCAGTTTTTTTATTTTATTTTATTAAATAAATATTTAATTATTAAATAAAATAATTATTTTATTAATTGAGCTCTGTCACCCAGGCTGGAGTGCAGTGGCATGATCATGGCTCACTGCAACCTTGAACTCCTGGGCTCAAGTTGGGGCTACATGCATGTGGCACCGCGCTTGGCTCATTTTTTTTTTTTTTAATTTTTTGTAGAGACGGGGGTCTTGCTATGTTGCCCAGGCTGGTCTCCAACTCCTGGCCTCAAGCAATCTTCCCACCTCAGTTTCCAAAAGCACTGTAATTACAATCATGAACCACCGTGCCTGGCCCAGTCTCTTTCATTTTAGAAATTTTAGTGGGTATGTATTGGTATCATTGTGGTTTTAACTTACATTTCCGTGATGACTAATGATGTTGAGCATACTCATTGGCCCTTCATATATATTCTTTAGTAAAGTGTTTATTACAAATCTTTTGACCATTTTTTATTGGATTGTTTGTCTGGTAAATATTTTCTCCCAGTCTTAGCAACTCTTTTCTTAATGGTGTCTTTCAAAGAGCGTAAGTGTTCATTTCAATGAAGTAGAGGGCATTATTTTTTTATTTTGTGGTTTGTGCTATCGCTTGTCTTTTATGATTTAAAATAGTTTTATACCTCATCCAGAAAACTCTTTGCAAGATGAAACTGGATAATCTTAGAAGGTTAAATTTAACATCAGAACTTATTTTGGGGGCAAAGGGCTAGGTTTTCATTTGGTGTGTTGTGGCTTTTTAAAAATCTTTGTTTATGACAGTGGTCACCATATGAGACAGAAAAAATTAGAGTGATTTGAAAAAGCAGTTCAGAAGTTTTGTGAACACAAGACCCAGCAGAAGAGTGACTCGGGAAAAGGCCAGGAGGCATGCTTGTAAATTGACAGAACTAAGAAGATTTGGGGACAAATTCCCTTTGAATGTCAAGTGTCCAGTATGGTGTCTTTCTTAAGCAAAGCTACAGAGCTAACAGAGGAAAAAGTGTTACCAGGCGAGCCGGAGAAAGTGGCAGACAAGACCCATGGTCCTGGCACCGGCCACATCTTAATCCCACGGGCAGTCCTCCAACCCCACCCCCCAACCTGCGCTTGACCAAGAGAAAACTATTTCTGCTGCTTAACGAGGCTCCTGGAAGGGCCAATTTATTCCCTCCCACGTTGAGCAGACTTTAATAACTAAAGCATATGGCTTCCTGCAAACAGGCCCAGCCAGGAATTAACTCCTTCCTTCCTTCCCCTGCAGTTATAACCAATTAGATCTTTCCGGACTAATGCACGTCCCAGCTCACCAGGAAGGAACAACAGTCGATGGCAGATTTTCCATGGCTTTCTCAGTGTCCTGCTGGCCCAGTATCTCCCTGGAGTCAGCCCAAGGTATTTCAGGCTTGACATTGCATGACATTATATGGCTGCTTACAACCAAGCCTGCAACTGCTGACCCAGTCTAATTTGAGACAGCGTTCATGCCGGCTGATGTTATGGGCCCATGCTGCAGGTATTCCCATTAGGGCCCTGTCCCAAAAGACGGCATAAAAGGTCACCAGGTTTGGGCTAATTGAATTTAAAAGGCTATCCGTTTGAATCTGGATTTTTAAAGAGAAAGATACACAGCATAATGAAAAAGAAAGTGACTGGGCCGGGCACGCTGGTTCACGCCTGTAATCCCAGCACTTTGGAGGGCCAAGGCGGGTGGATCACTTGAGGTCAGGAGTTTGAGACCAGCCTGGCCAACATGATGAAACCCCTATCTCTACTAAAAATACAAAAATTAGCCAGGTGTGGTGGTGCACTCCTATAATCCCAGCTACCCGGGAGACTGAGGCAGGAGAATCGCTTGAACCCAGGAATTCGAGATCAGCCTGAGCAACATAGGGAAACCCCATCTCTACAAAAAATAAAAAATTAGCCAGGTGTGGTGGTGTGTGTGTGGAGTCCCAGCTACTCAGTAGGCTGAAATGGGAGAATCGCTTGAGCCCAGGGAGTCGAGGCTGCCGTGAGCCATGATCATGCCACTGCACTCCAGCCTGGGTGACAGAGCCCAGCATTGAAAACGAGGTGACAGCTGAAGAAGATGAAAAGAAATGGCTAGAGGAAGAGAGGGGAGGTGACTTAGGGGCCCCAAGAAGTCTCAGGGAAAATATGGAAGCCATGAGGAGCAGCAGGAAGAGAAGACCTAGCCATGCCAGAGTGCTTGATCTTTGGGAGGTCAGTTATTGCAGAGAAGTGATGGGGAATGAAGCCAGGTTGATGCAGGTGGATGAATGCATTATGAATGAGGGAAAAGAAAAGGAAGTACAATTAAAAAGCCAAAGCCAGTGGGGTCAAGTGATAGCATCAAGACAGGGAATATCTTGGTACATTAAACAGTCACAGCAAGGAGAGGGAGAAAATGAGGCCAGACAGGAACAGAAAGAAGTTAGAAGCCAGGAGCTGCACTGGGTCAGTGGATGGAAGCCAGCGCCCAGGGCACAGTGGTGTTTGGTGAAACCCTTCACAGGGGGCCACCAACATGGAGTGAGATCGGAGAATTTGGACTCATGAGTGACAGAGAGCAAGGGCAGAGAAGTGAACAGCCCTGCTGACACTGCGACACAGTGCTAGGAGGTGGCCAAGGGAGATCGGTGTGATAAATGGGATTTCACCCAAAGTTCCAGAATCTAGAAATGTGCTAAGGGCAGGGTGGCATAAAGGGGGGTTGGGGAATCACTGCATTTGGCCATGGGAGGCTGAGAAGGAGGTGAGGATGAAGTCAAGGCAGGAGCTTGGACACAATCTCAATTCTTCCCTAAAATGTCAGAGTCCTCATTAGCCATTGAGGGCAGCAGTAAGGAAGAACAGAGAATTTGAGATCTGAAGAGAAATTCTAGTCTTTTGAAATTCCATGGTCACAGTAGTTTTGCCTAATATTTGTCTTAATCCCTTGCAAAGTGCTTTCATTGACCGTTGTGTTCATTTAGGAAGAATTAGTCCCCTTCTACGGAACTGGGGGAAAATGAGGTTTAGAAAAGTTCAGTAGCTTATTCAAGATCACACAGTTGGAAATGGCACGGCTGGGACTAAAAGTCATGTTTCTGTGATTCAAGGTCCAACCCTGTCTCCCCCAGCAAGGGAGCTGTTAAAATCAACCCGACTATCCATTTCTTAAGCACCCCTGTGTGCTAGACATCATGCTAAGGCATTGCCGGTGAATTTCACACTAGCAGACATGTTTGTTGTTTGCCCAACACCTGCTACACGCTCCTGATTTTACTTACTCAAAACAGCCCAGAACTGGAAATCATTCACATGTCCATCAGCAGGTGAATGGAGAAGCAAATTGTGATGTCTCCATACAGTGGAATACTACTCAGAAATAAAAAGGAACCATTTGCTGGTATACACAAACACATGGATGTATCTCAAAAGATACTAATATACACAAAAACATGGGTGCATCTCAAAAGTATCACTTGGCATGATGCATCCATGTCTTTGGACGCATCTCCAAAGATCACATACATAGGCTTCCATTTGTATGAAACTGTAGAAGCAGGTAAATCTAATATGCATTCGCTGAAAACAGGTTAGTGGCACCTGAGATCAGGGTAGGGTGGTGAATTGACTGGGAAAGGATACAAGGGAAATTTGACGCGATAGAAATGTATCCCATGGCATTATGGTGGTGGTTACATGGGTATATACATCAAACTGTGTATGTGAAATTGATCCTTTTATTTTTGTAAATTATACTTCATCAAAGAAGACAATGCAAGGGCCGGGCACAGTGGCTCATGCCTGTAATCCCAACACTTTGGGAGGCTGAGGGGGGCGGATCACGAAATCAGGAGATGGAAACCATCCTAGCCAACATGGTGAAATCCCATCCCTACCAAAAAATACAAAAAATTAGCTGGATGTGGTGGCACGTGCCTATAAGCCCAGCTATTGGGGAGGCTGAGGCAGGGGAATCGCTTGAACCCAGGAGGCAGAGGTTACAGTGAGCCGAGATCACACCACTGCAATCCAGCCTGGGCGACAGAGCAATACTCTGTCTCAAATAAATAAATAAGACAGTGCAAAAACTAATTTTAGCATTTGAGACGAATCACAGAGATGAATATAATACAAGTGTATATAAATAAAGAAATGGAGGAAAGAAAGGCTCTACTTAACATGAAGCCAGAGACAAAGTGAATTCACAAAGCCCACATCAATCACTTGATTGAAGGAAGCTACAAATTGGGCTCTGAGCTTCCCAGAAGCCAAAGCAAAGAAAAGGAAAAGACATATTCACAATCTTTCATACGTCTGAAAGAGAAAATCACAGTGTTCATAAAATTGGATCATAGAGATATGGTGGCTTATAAGTATTATGGGAACACACAGAAGGAAGTGACTAACTCTGTTTAGGAAAGTGAGGAAATGCTACAGAGATAAGGGTTTAAAAAAAAAAAAGCCAAACAAACAAAAAAAAAAACAGTGAATGCTGACTTCAGGGAGGTTGGATGTGAAAGGGGTGGGACTGAGCCACTGAATGGGAAACAATCAGCTGAGCTCATGTCCTAGACGTCCTTCAGCTCTAAAGAGGTGAGATCAGAGGCCCCGGTCTCAGAAGCAGGAAGGAGGCTGGGGCCCAAGGACGGAACTGTCGTCCCACGGCCAGGAGTGGCATTTAATATATTTACCCACCAGTTTGTCATGGATCTATCCAAACCAGCATCAGACCCCAGCTGGACCATGTCTGGAAGGCCTTCGTCATGTGGGCATTAAATCTTTCACTGTTGGATCATGGGGAGGTGAAGGTCCCAGCGGACAGGAGCTGTTGGGGAGGTGAAGTGAGTTACTAACCCATAAAGAGCATGTTAGTATTTCAGTAACAACCCAGGCGGATTGCGCCCAGCTATCAACTGTGGATGGCCCCTGCCCACACCTATGACCTCTCTGCCCAGCTGCCTTCCACAGTCCAAGTCATGCCTGATTATCACCAGCTAATGAGAATTCCTGGCCTTGGTCTACTGCCCACACTCAGGAATTCGCTATTCATGAGAAATGTTAGCTTTACGAAAGTGGGCCCTGTGTGTCAGCTCTTTTTCCTCACATTCAGGGTTTACAGCTGACGGTAGTTTGTTTCACATGATTTGCTGATGGGGGAAGAGGCCGTAATCCAGGAAACTGCTCTGGCAAATCACCCCTGGGCCAGCAGAGTATTCTGGAACATTCTTTTTATGTTTTCCCTTAGAAATCATTTGGAAAGGGAAGTGTCGAGATTTAAACAAGGCTAGAGAGGAAGACTTCGTGTCTGAGAGAATAATAGAGCCAAACGCTGAGGCTGCCACACCTCAGGTCCATTTTCCCGGTGTACAGGCAGAGCGGCTACGGGATTGGGAGGAAGACTTAGGACTTTCACAGGAACCCCCGCAGAGTACTATCACAACTCATGATAGAACTTCGCATTCACTCAGGATTCAAACGATAAGGCCAGCTTCATAGATGACAACATGCTAGCTTTCTGGCACAGGATAAATAACAGAGACACATTTCCACAAAGCACCAGCCCCTTGGAGAGCACACTTCTCTCATCTCTGATCACTTGACTTTCTTTTCTTTTCTCCTTTTTTTTTTTTTTTTTTCTTTTGAGATTGGAGACTTGCTTTGTTGCCCAGGCTGGAGTGCAGTGGTACAATCTCAGTTCACTGCAACCTCCACCTCCCGGGTTCAAGCGATTCTCCTGCCTCAGCCTCCCGAGTAGCTGGGATTACAGGCACCCACCACCATGCTCGACTAATTTTTGTATTTTTAGTGGAGATGGGGTTTCGCCATGTTGGCCAGGTTGGTCTCGAACTCCTGACCTCAAGTGATCTGCCCGCCTTGGCCTCCCAAAATGCTGGGATTACAGGCATGAGCCACAGCACCCAGTCTCACATGACTTTCTTCTTTTCCTCCTAATCAGACCTCTGGACCAACAGTTGACAAATTTCATAAATGATGATAGAGACAGCCTGTGGAAGGATGATATTCTAGGTACCAAGTTGGGAAAGAATATCTTAGAACGCCAACTTCCTCCAACACAGGGACCCTGGATTTTAGGTGTTTGACGTGGTGATCTCTGGATGGGGCTGAGGAAATACTAAAGAGCTACAAATACTCAGAAAGAACAGGAAGGGCTGAGCTCCTATTGGCCACTTGACATAGTGCCAGCTTTCTTCAGGGTCCTACCCCACCCCTGCCAAGTTCCCAGTGAACCACAGAATCATATAATCAGTTACATCCTCGTGACTGTTACTATGGCACTGTGAGGTTCACACAGGCTCTCAACCAAGCCTTCCACCACCCCAGCAAGGAAAATTCAGAAGGCTTTACTGAGACTGGGAAACTGAGGCCCAGAAAGAGGCCCCAAGACACACAACTAGTCAAGGGGAAAACAGGCTAGCAGTCAACAGCTTGGTCTTGAGGTCAGAAGAATCTGCATTGAAATCCTTACTGGCTCCCCTCAGCTTGTTACTTTACTGTCTGAGTTCATTTCCTCCTCTGCAATATGGCACACGCTTCCGGAACAAGGCTCCAGGGCCACCCTGCCAGAGATCCTAGGTCAACCACTTACCAGCTGAGTGATCATGAGCCAGTTAATCACTCTGTGCCCTGGTTTACTCATCTATAAAATGAGGATAATATTTGTACCCACCACACACACAACACATGTTACTCTCACAGATACATGTTAAAAACAAAGAAGTCGGACCCAAAAAGGCACACCCTGCATGATTCATTTATCTGATGTTCAAAAACAGGCCAACTGTTTAGTGGGAATGGGGCTTCCTTTTGGGGTGATGAAAATGTTTTAGAGACAGATAGAGGTGGTGGTTGCACAATATTGTGACTGTGTTCAATGTCACTGGATTATTTTCTTTAAAATGGTTAATTTTGTAAATAATGTGAATTTCACCTTAATTTTTAAAATAATTAATTAAGTTATTAATTTTGAAAGTGAGCCAAACTCATCAACGATGCTGGAAGTCAAAATAGTGGTTACCTTCTTGAGGGGAGGGTGGTGGTAATGACCAAGAATGGCCATGAGGAAGGCTTGGGGAAACGTTCCATAGCTTAATCCGGGTGGTGGGGGCATGGGGACACATAGGTAAAAATTGATTAAGCTCTGTGCTTAAGATTTTTGCACTTACAGGGCTATTGTGAAATTAAGTGAGGTAATCCATGTCTAGCTCTTTAAACAACCCTGGCACATAATAAATGCTCAATAATTAGTAACTCTGGCCAGGTGCAGTGGCTCACACCTGTAATCCCAGCACTTTGGGAGGCCAAGGTGGGTGGATCACCTGAGGTCAGGAGTTCAAGACCAGCCTGGCCAACATGGCGAAACCTGTCTCTACTAAAAGTACAAAAATTAGCCGGGTGTCGTGGCACATGCCTGTAGTTCCAGCTACTCAGGAGGCTGAGGCAAGAGAATCACTTGAACCTGGGAGGCAGAGGTTGCAGTGAACCGAGAAAGTACCACTGTACTCCAACCTGGGTGACAGAGCAAGACTCTGTCTCAAAAAATAATAATAATAAATAAATAAAATTAGTAACTCTTATTAGTGCCATCACTATCGTATGCTGTTTGGAAGGCTGGATGAGATGACACACATAAGGCACTTAGGCGGGAGTTTTGTATATGCCCCAATAGAGGCAATTTTCATTAATATTAAATCAAACCCAAACCTATGGCTCAAGATTCAGAGTGCTTTGCAAAGTGCTGTCCTGCCCACTCCTAGGGATTGGTTTGACATGTGCTATGTGGAAGAGAGCCAAGGATTTAAGGATTAGGGCTTGGTACACCACAGCACAGCCTCTGGATAAGCTGGCTTCCCTCCCTCAGGCGAGTCTGGGTACAAAGAACCAGTTGCCATTACACAGGCAGACTTTAGAGGAGAACAGTCACCTCACATTCACCCAAAGGTCGATGGTATCTGAGAAAGAATGGGCCAAGTTAAATCCTGCTTTTATTGTCCCCCGACAGGTAGGGACTACCCTGCTCATTAATCTGCTCGTTTGATTGGCATCCTTTCCTGCCCAATTCCATTTGATTGGCAAGCTTCATGCAGATCCAAAATAATAACCTTCCCTCCATTGGACCACACAATCCCAGGTACATATCCGCCTCTCCAACACCTGTGACGTGGGGCCATGCTCATACATCAAGTATCTCTCCTTCCAAATCCCAGACAAGAGCCCTGTTTCAGTCAACTTTTCAGCTCAAGGGTGGCTCCTGGAACACAGCAGGGACTAAATGTGTAAGGCAGAAAGGGACAGAGGGAGGGGCTCCCTAGTTGGGTAGATCCTTGAGAACAGAATCCGTTCCCTCCCTTCTGATTCTAAAAAGATTTGTTTGGAAAGAAAGCACAGAAACAGATAGGGGCTGATCCAGAGTGGGCTGAATATGCAACTGCTTCCTGGTTCCTTTTGAGTCAGTTCAATTCCGTTTAGAAAGAGCTACCAATATTCAGAAAATTGCAGTATTGTTGCGTTTGTGGGCGGGGGCAGGGGGGGCAGGGGACGGGCTGGGCGGGAGAGCGGAATGGACAAGATGGACATTTGGGAGTTGGGGTAAGTGGGGGATTTGTGTAATTTTGTTTCATTTTGTTTTCTATTTGGGGATTAAGTCCTCTTATCCCTTATCAGCATGGCAATTTCGCAAGCATATAACGTCAACCACAACCCATTTTCATCTAAACTAATAAGTTGCATTTAGATCTGAAAAATAGGGCAGTTCTTGACCTCTGGGGACATCTCCCCCAAAAACCTATGACCTCCAGTCTAAACATGAGAAGGACATCAGACAAATCCCAGTTGAGACACATTGTACAGAATATTTCAGCAAAGCACTCCTCCAAATTGCCAAGGTCACTAAAGACAAGAAAGTCTGAGAAACTGTCACAGTCCAGGGGACCCTAAGGGGCACAGTGACTAAATGTAATGTGGGATTGTAGATGGAATCCTGGAACAGAAAGAGGACCTCAGATAAAAACTAAGAAAATCTTAATAAACTGTGCACTTTACTTAATAATAACGCATCAGTATAGGTTCATCAATTGTAACAAATGTGCCATCCTGAAGTAAGATGTTAATAATGGGAGAAACTAGCTGCAGAGTATATGGGAACCCTCTATGCTGTCTTTGAAATTTTTGTAAATGAAAATCTGTCCTAAAAAATCAGATTTTGATGTTTTTTCTTCTAAGTGAAGTACTGCAGAGCATTCTCCAAAATGTTAGTCACAGGCTGGGTGGAGTGGCTCAGGCCTGTAATCCCAGAACTTTGGGAGGCTGAGGCAGGAGGAACTTTCGAGACCAGCCTGGGCAAGATAGTGAGACCCCATCTCAAAAAACAAAAGAAAAAGAAAGAAAGAAAAACGTAATTAGCAGGGCATGGTGGCATATGCCTGTAGTCCCAGCTACTCGGGAGGCTGAGACAGGAGGACCACTAGGGCCCAGGTCATTGAGGCGTCAGTGAGCTGTGATCATGCCACTGCACTCCAGCCTAGGCAACAGAGCCAGACCCTGTCTCAAAAAGCAAACAAACAAGATATTGAAAACCCTTCCCCTTGCCCCTCAAAATGTACCCAGTCAGCAAGAGTTAAATACATCAAAGATTTCACCTCTCTTGGGTTTCTTCCCCCACAAAGTGTCAGGCCCTGTTTGAAGTCCCAAACTATTGGGGCCCGGGTGGGAAAATGATCTATGCCTGAGCTGCCCTGCATTTCATCATTTCAAGAATAAAAACCGACCAGGCATGGTAGCTCACGCCTGTAATCCCAACACTTTGGGAGGCCTAGGCGGGCGGATCACCTGAAGTCAGGGGTTCGAGACAAGCCTGGCCAACATGGCAAAACCCTGTCTCCACTAAAAAATACAAAAATTACGCAGGTGTGGTGGCATGCTCCTATAATCCCAGTTACTCGGAAGGCTGAGACAGGAGAATCACTTGAATCCAGGAGGTGGAGGTTGCAATGGGCCAAGATCACACCACTGCTCTCCAACCTAAGCAACAGAGCAAGACTCCATCTCAAACAAAAGAAACAAAAAAAGAATAGAAACCCCAGGTGGCAGACACCTGTAGTCCCAGCTACTCAGGAGGCTCTGTCAGAAGGATCACTTGAGTCCAGGAGTTTGAGTCCAGCTTGGGCAGCACAGAGAGATCCATCTCTAAAAAGAAAATAAAAAACAAATTATTTTAAAAAACCAAATTTTTTTAAATAAATAGAAATGACTCCAATATTTTCAGCTACAAACTAACAACGTGTTTATTCCAGATGTCCAAACCTCACAATCTATTTGTGTTATAAAAATATATATATGTATGTGTATATGTATATGTGTGTGTGTGTGTGTGTATATATATATAGTGATTTTATTGCATGCCAAGCACTGTGCTAGGCACTAGAGAAACATTGACGAGAAAGACAAACACAGCCGCTTCCCTCCTGGGGCTTAGCGTTCCTTTCTAGGATGCATGATACACAGCTGAACCAGTAAAGGGCTGTGGGGTAACAGTGACCAGGAGAACCTCTGCTCAGAGTCCATGCCAGGAACAGCACTGGGCGGTCGGGAGCCCTCCGATTTCTCTGTCTGCATCTCTCTTCGGACCAGAGAGATGATGAACTGCGGTTGGATATAGCCTATGGCATTCTGGTTAGAGATTTTTCCAGCCCAAGTATTTACGGTCTGGATGTACCACAGTTGGTTTATACATTCACCAGTTGATGGACATTTGGGTGGTTTCCAGTTGAGGCTGGAGAAATAGACAGCAACAGCAAAGGTACTGTGCTAAGGGAAAATGATGGGAAGACACAGGAAGATGTTCAGCAAGAGGATCCCTTGTAGTTTGTGCACTGGAGTCTGACAGTGACCTACTGAGGACTGAAACTTGTTTTTAATGCCCGCCAGACACCCAGGTACAGAATTTAATAGGAAGTAGAAGAAGGACCATGCTGAATATGTGGAAACTGATATGTAATGGTTGAAGTCATGGTGTTCGTGAGATCACCCAAGCAAAGCACGCAGAGTGTGGAATTATCTGAGTGCTCATCTTTCTCCCCCATGAGCCTGGGAGAACCAGCTAAGTGCAGTGGTTAAGAGCATGTACTCCAGAGTCAGATTTCTGGGCTTCAAATGCCAGCTGTGTGATGTGGGAGTTGGCAGTTGGTCTCAATTTCCTCATCTGTAAAATGGAGGATAAAAATACACCTACCTCATTGGTTTGATATAAGGGTTATCTGGGTTCATTCATGCCTAGCTCTTAGCACACTATCAGGCACTTGCACACAGGAAGTGCTACATAAGTGTTAGCTATTATTAATACCATTTTTCTTTTAAAAATCTAGGGTGTAGGTATCACCAAGACTTAAATTTGAATACCAGCCCCACGCATGAGAAGCTGAAGGACACTGTGAAATTTAACATCTCTGAGCTGAAAGTTCCTTACCTGAAAAATTCCTTTCTCATTCATTGGAAGGAGTAATTGAGTAGAAGATGAAAAGTAGAAACCAGGTGGGTGTGGTGGCTCACGCCTATAATTCCAGCACTTTGGGAGGGCAAGGCAGGTGGATCACCTGAGGTCAGGAGTTCAAGACCAGCTGGCCAACATGGTGAAACCCTGTCTCTACTAAAAATACAAAAATTAGCCAGGTGTGTTGGCAGGCACCTGTAATCCCAGCTACATGGGAGGCTGTGGCAGGAGGATTGCTTGAACCCAGGAGGTGGAGGTTGCAGTGTGCCAAGATCACACCACTGCACTCCAGCCTGGGTGACAGAGCAAGACTCCATCTCAAAAAAAAAGATAAAAGAAAAGTAGAAACCATCAGAGACCTCTCCTGTGAGGTTAATCTCTGTTTGCTCCTCCCCTCCTCTGTGTTCCCACAGAACACCATACATTCCTTTTCCAGCTCTTTCCTCACTGCTATGGTGCACTGCTTACTAGTGTATTAGTCAGGATGGGCTTGGTTATGCCGCAGTAACAAACAGCCCCCAATTCCCAGTGGCTTACGTTGACAAAGGTTTCTTTCTCACTCACCCTACATGTCCACCGCAGGTTGACTGCTGCTCTGTTCATCCATCATTGTCACTCTGGAACCCAATTGAACAGTGCAGCCTGTTTCTGAGGGCATTGCTGGCTATCATGAGAGACAGAAAAGAAATGTGTTAAACCAGGTCCTGGCCTTAAGGCCTCTGCCCAGAAGTAACACACATTTATTCTCCTCACATTTCATTGTTCAAAGTAAGTTAAATGACTATACCTTGTTGAACATGGCCATGATCTGCCATCCTTTTAGAGGCAGGAGCAGTGAACATCGGTGAATAGTCATATTACATCACAACGGGGCTGCATCTGCCGCTAAACAGAGCCTCTGGAAGGCAAGGTCTGAGCACTAGTCAGAGGCACACCCCATGCCTGGCACGATGCCCCCAAGGTTTGGTGAATTTAGCAAGGTTGAGGGTTCTTTAATTTGGCCTGGAGCATCTAGGTTTACTCTGCCCCAAGGTGGAAAGCTCTCCTCTGGTCACCTCTCCCATAGAAAGGGGAGTGAACCCATTATCACCAGGAGGCAAGCAGTCTCCATGCCAGGTCACCAGAAGAAAGCATGTCTGCTGGCAGGAGGAAACTCCCAAAGGTGCCAGCTGCTGCCCAGGGGACCAAGCCTCATGTGTATGTGGGCACAGTAACAGTAATTCACCAAGTGCTTTGCAAGTGTTGGTTCATCGGACCTTCAAAACATTCCTGTGGACCTCAGGAGACACATAGCTCATGACATCCCCAGCAGGAAGATAAGGCCATCAAGACAGTGAAGTTCAAGCCTGAGCAACATGATGAAACCCCCATCTCTACAAAAAAAATACAAAAAGTAGCCAGGTGTGGTGGTGTGCACCTGTAGTCCCGCTCCTTAGGAGACTAAGGTGGGAGAATCCCTTGAAACTTGAGGCTGCAGTGAGCCATGATCATGCCACTGCACTCCAGCCTGGGCAATAGAGTGAGACCCTGTCTCAAAAAAAAAAAAAAAAAAAAAAAAAAAGAAAGGGGGAGAAATAGGAACCCTGGGCACTGCTGGTGGGAATTTAAATGGTGCAGCCACTGTGGAAATCAGTAACATCAGTTTTTCAGAAAAGTGAACATAAAATGACTATATGATCCAGCAGTTCCACTTCTGGGTGTATATGTAAAAGAATTGAAAGCAGAGACTCGAACAGATATTTGTACATCCATGTTCATAGCAGTATTCTTTACAATAGCCAAAATGTGGAAGCAGCTCAAGTGCCCAGGGATGGGTAACCAAAATATGGTGATATATCCATACCATGGAATATTATTCAGTCTTAAAAAGGAAGGAGATTCTGACACATGCTACAACATGCATGAACCTTGAGAACATGATGCTAAGTGAAATAAGCCAATCACAAAAAGACAGATACTGTATGATTCAGTTATATGCGGTTTCTGGAGTAGTCAAATTAATGGAGACAGAAAGTAAAATGGTAGTCATCCAGGGAAAGAGGGAGGGGAAATGGGAGGTTTATGTTTAACAGGTATAGAATTTCCATTTGGGAAGATGAGAAAAGTTCTGGAGATGGATGGTGGTGATGATTGCACAATAATGGGAATGTATCTAACACCACTGACTTGTACATTTAAAAATGGTTAAGATGGGGCTGGGCCTGGTGGCTCATGCCTGTAATCCCAGCATTTTGGGAGGCCAAGATGGGCATATCACCTGAGGTCAGGAGTTTGAGGCCAGCCTGGCCAACATGGTGAAACCCCATATCTACTAAAAATACAAAAATTAGGCCGGGCGCAGTGGCTCACACCTGTGATCCCAGCACTTTGGGAGGCCGAGGTGGGCAGATCACGAGGTCAGGAGATTGAGACCATCCTGGCCAACACAGTGAAACCCTGTCTCTACTAAAAACACAAAATATTAGCTGGGCATGGTGGTGGGTGCCTGTAGTCCCAGCTACTCGGGAGGCTGAGGCAGGAGAATGGCGTGAACCCAGGAAGCAGAGCTTGCAGTGAGCCAAGATCGCGCCACTGCACTCCAGCCTGGGTGACAGAGCGAGACTCCATCTCAAAAAAAAAAAAAAAAAAATTAGCCTAGCACAGTGGCAGTCACCTGCAATGCCAGTTACTCAGGAGAGTGAAGCAGGAGAATCACTTGAACCCTGGAGGCAGAGGTTGCAGTGAGATCATGCCACTGCACTCCAGCCTGGACAACAGAGTGAGACTCCACCTGAAAAAAAAAAAAAAAGGTTAAGATGGTAAATTTTATGTTATGCATACTTTTACCACAATTTTTTAAAAAGGACCAAGGAAAGTGACTTGCCCTAGGGCATACAGCTAGGAAGAGAAAGAGTCATAACTTGAGAATCTGCGTGCAGTGTTCTTTCTCTAACACGACATGGCTTCTCACCATGACTGCCTCCATCTCTGTATTAACCTCACCCATAGTCACCTCACCACCTGAGTGTGGAATATCTCCCTTCCCCAGCCCTAATCCTGTTCAGTGGGTAGAATATAGTGTTCTTTGTCACTGAATCACTCATTAATTCATTCAACACACATGATTGGAACACCTATTATGTGTCAGACACCCCTTCTACTCTAGGTGTCAGCCACAGAGTCCAGTCCCTGCTCTCCAAGGATTCTCAGGCTAGCAGCGATGTCAGTGTGCAAAGCATTGGGAAATAAAGATGAGCAGGAATCTTCAGGCACACAGAGCAGGAGGGCCTTAACTCTGCCTGGGGATATCAGGGAAGGCTTCAAGGTGGAGAGGACATTTGATCAGAGCCTTGGAACACGAGTAGGAGTTTTCCAGGAGTAAAAGGAGAATATATTCCATGTAGAGGGAACAGGGTGTACAAAGGCATGGAGAGAACAACAAAAAGATGGTCATAGAATCCCAAGTTATCAGAGTTAGGCCCAGTATTTGGGAAGCTGAGAAGTTTGCACAGACCACATCATGAGGAACACAGTATGCCAAGATAAAGAGTCTAACTTTCTTCTTATGGATAACAGGGTGTCATTATTAGGTTTAGCAAGAGAGCGGCATGATCGGATTTACATTTTAAAGGGGTAGAGAACAGCTCATAGGGAGAAGTTCAATTACAAGAATATTGGCAAAGCCTGAGCCAGGGAAAGGCAAGGGGGATGCAGATGAAAAGCAGAAACCATTCAGAGACCTCTCCAATGAGGTTAATCTCTGTTCTCTCCTCCCCTCCTTTGTGTTCCCACAGAACAATATACATTCCTTTTCCAGCTCTTTCCTCACTGCTGGTGCACTGCTTACTGGTATATTCATCAGAATGGACTAGGTTATGCTGCAGTAACAAACAGCCCCCAATTCCCAGTGGCTTGCAATGACAAAGGTTTCATTGAACAGATCAGTGGTTTCCAACATGCCACTGGAATATCAGCACCTTAGGACAGGGGTTTTTGCCAGTTTCATTCACTGCTATATGTTCATTACCTGGCACATAGTGGGGTCTCGTAAATACTTGTTGAGGGACTAATAATTATTTGTTGAATGGTCAGCATCAGAGGTAACTAGCAGAAACAGGACTTAATGAACATTGCATGTGAGAAATAACGGAAAAAGAAGAGTCTAAAATTACTCCCAGGTTTTTGTGTTGACCAACTAACTGGGCTCATGGCTATGTCTCATCAAGCTAAGACAGCTGGTAACCCGAGAAGCTTTCAGTTTGATGATGATGCTTTCAGCTTTGGGCTCTTTGAGTCTGAGCTGAGACAGTTGTTATCCAGGTGGAGCTGATACTCACCCAGGTAGTATTGGATTTACAGGCCTGGAGTTGGGGAATAAGATCTGGGCTGAAGATAGACATTTGAGAGTCTGGAGTGGTGTTTGAAGCTATCAAAAGCAGGCAGTGCTCCAGGGACGTGAGTCCTCTCCTCTGGAAACAGCGGGCCTTAACTTTTTGGCCAAATTTCCTTTTCTCTCTTTTTTTTTTTTTTTGGTTTTAATTTAATTTAATTTTGAGACGGAGTCTTGGCTCTGTCACCCAGCTGGAGTGCAGTGGCACGATCTCAGCTCACCGCAACTCCCGCCTCCCGGGTTCAAGCCATTCTCCTGCCTCAGCCTCCTAAGCAGCTGGGACTACAGATGCAAGCCACCACGTCTGGCTAATTTTTTGTTTTTTTTGTTTTTTTTTTTGTTTTTTTTTTTTTAGTAGAGACGGGGTTTCACAGTGTTAGCCAGGATGGTGTCTATCTCTTGACTTCATGATCTGTCCACCTCAGCCTCCCAAAGTGCTGGGATTACAGGCGTGAGCCTACGTGCCCAGCCCCAAATTTCCTTTTCAACCTTTGGAAGCAATAGCATCCCTGCTGTCATCCTTTCCCAGAAGAATCCCAGAGAAGACCCCACACGCATGGGGTCCTTGCAGATTCGGCCTCCCAGCCTCTGGCCGTGCTCTTCCCTCTTCTACACAGGCCTCTTGATCGGTTTCCTCCTTCCATCTGCCCTGACCCCAGGCAGGGCCCAGCTCTGACCTCTGCCCTGGAGCTGCCTTCAACCGGGCCCAGACCAAAGAGTTCTGGTTCAGGAATCCAGCGCCATTTGACACTCCACACCGCAGCCTTTAATGCGGTCCTGGCCTTCTTTGTGATTTGAGCACGTGTCACGGCTCATGTAGCACTGACAGCTGCGTGCAAGGCCAGAGCCTGGGGCTGAGCCAGTCTTCTCTCCCACTGCTAGCCCTGGTGCAGGCTGCCACCACCAGTGCCCTCTGGGATCAGGACAGTAGCCTTCCAGCCCTTCTCTCAGCTACAAGCTTGCCTCCCTTCCTGGATCCCCAAGCCTCCTACCAGAGTCATCTGCCTAAACACAGGTCTGCTAACATCACTCCCCTACTCCAAAACCTCCTGGTGCTCACAAAGGCCACAGGACAAGGGCCAGACCCCGCAGCCTGGTGTGCAAACTCTCTTTCAGCCCTCCCCAACCTACCTGTCCAACCTGACACTCCACTATGCTGCCCCCACAAACCCAACGCCCCTGGCTGACTCTGCCTCCCCCTCTAGAGCCTGAGTTTAACACCTGGCTCTATCACTTACTAGCTGTGTGACCATGGGCAAGTTATTTAACCTCTCTGGGCCTCCATTTCTAGGCCTCAGTGGAATAAAGATCATAAAAGTATCTACGTCTGGCTGGGCCTATAATCCCAGCACTTTGGGAGGCTGAGCCGGGCAGGTCACCTGAAGTCAGAAGTTCGAAATCAGTCCAGCCAACAGGATGAAACCCTGTCTCTACTAAAAAAAAAAAAAATAGCTGGGCATGGTGTCACACACCTGTAGTCCCAGCTACTTGGGAGGCTGAGGCAGGAGAATGGAGGTTGAACCCGGGAGATGGAGGTTGCAGTGAGCCAAGATTGTGCCACTGCATTCCAGCCTGGGCAACGGAGCAAAACTCCATCTCAACAACTACAACAACAACAACAGAAAAGTATGTCCTAGGACTGTCGAAAGGATTAAATGAGTTCACGTGTGCAAAGCACAACAAGGCTGGGTGCACACCAATAGCTGGGGTAACCCTTATTATTATTCCCACCACTGAGCTTCTGCTCAGGTTGTTCCCATGATCTCAGTGTCATGGTTGCTTCTGTTTGCCTTCATCAGACAGCAAAGGCCTGCGGTTAGACACTGTCCCTCATTCCCCTCTGTCGCAGCCCCCAACACAGCCTCCCACAGCCTCCAGCAGAGCTCTTGACACACAGTATGGCAATGTGGTTAGTAAAATTTCACACGCTCTGGAGCCTGACAGTCTTGAGTTCACACAGTGGCTGCAACACTTACTAGCTGTGAAACTATAGGTAAGTTACTTAACCTCTCTGAGTTCCAATTTCCACATAAGGAATGAGGATGCCCATCCCACTCTTGCAGAGTTGCTGTGAGAATAAATCCAACAATATCTGAAGACTGTGGACAGTGTCTGACGCAGCAGAGGCCCTCGGTGAAGGTTAGTTTCTTTCCACGTTCAATACACATTGAAGTCACATCTTCCACTGTTTGAGTATAAGTACGTAGAGGGCAGGGATTAAGCCTGAGTCCTGTGAATGAGAAAATTTGTGAGCTTTTAAGTAGATGCTTGACTAGGCGCGTTGGCTCATACCTGTAATCCCAGCACTTTGGGAGGCCGAGGCAGGTGGATCACTTGAGGCCAGGAGTTTGAGACCAGCCTGGTCTCTTGGTAAGCAACAACAACATGGCGAAACCCCATCTCCACTAAAAATACAAAAAAATTAGCCAGGCATGGTGGCGCACACCTATAGTCGCAACTACTCAGGAGGCTGAGGCATGAGAATCGCTTGAACCAGGGCAGCGGAGGTTGCAGTGCGCAGCGATCATGCCACTGCACTCCAGCGTGGGTGACAGAGTGAGACTGTGTCTCAAAAAAATAAATAAATAAAATAAAATAAGTAGATGCTGGATAAATATCTGCGCCATGACAGTACTACGTGAAAGGAGCAGCCTCCTTGGTCCCTGGTTTGGGGTGCTGAAGATCAACATCCAAGTGGTCTTTAGTGGGGGTCAGGCCATGTCAGAACTGGAGGAGGCAGGAGGTTAGCATGAATTGTTATTCGTTGCTAACTTTCCCCTGGACAAAGGCACTGTAGTCTGACTTCTTAAAGTGGAATGAATTATGCAGCTCCCAAGGACTCCAGGCTTCCCTCCCGACTTCTACCTCCGGAGGCTGTGCGACACCAAGGAGGCTCCAGAGACCCTGTTTTCCTGGCGCCAGAGACCAGCGGAATCTCATTCTGGCTGCAGCAGGGAGAGAGGAAACCATCTCTCTCCTGGATCAAGCTATATTTGACTTGCTCGGCAAGGCCATCCCCGCAGGCCACATTCCGTGGCCCCAAGCCAGGCTGGTGTGTAATACGCTCCGGCCACCCTGTCGTTACCTAATGCTTTCCTAATCTGCAGCTTACGCAAGAGGAGTACAAATCTCTGAGAACACCAAGAGAAACACCCCACCAGACACCTCCCTGGCCATCCTGCGTGCTGTTTTCGAGTTGGTGTTTTCATCACAGAGGTGCTTGCTGTTGGCTACCATGAGGGCCACCTTGGTAGGCCATTTGGAGCCCCATTTCTCACATGAGGTCTCCCCCAGTCTGTACCTTCACCCCTTCTCTGCCAACACTCACACTGCACTAGACATTCTATTTGACACAGAGCGGGGGACGAAGTCTTGCACCTTTCTGTCTTGCTGTCTGTGAAGCAGGTCTTTCAACAAATGCTGCTGTAACAATTACACAATTAATATTAAAAAAAAATTATTGACCCTACTTCACACCGCATATACAAGTGGATCATTGACCTAAATGTAAAACCTAAAACTACAAAACTTTTGGAAGAAAGTAAATATGGGCTATTATTTTGTAACCTTGGGTTAGGTAAAATTTCCAAGAATAGAAAATACACACATATATGAACCATAAAAGAAAAACACTGATAAATTGGACTTAGTAAAAATATAACTTTGCTTCTTCAAAAGACACTCTTTAAGACCATGAAAAGACTAGCTATAGACTGAAAGGAACTATTTGCAAAACATATATTGGAAAAAGAATTTGCATCTGGAATATAAAAGGAATTCCTACAACTCAATAAGAAAACCAACATCCTGGCCAGGCGCGGTGGCTCACGCCTGTAATCCCAACACTTTGGGAGGCTGAGGCAGGATGATCACTTGAGGTCAGGAATTCAAGACCAGTCTGGCCAACATGGTGAAACCCCATCTCTACTAAAAATACAAAAATTAGCCAGGCATAGTGGCACATGCCTGTAGTCCCAGCTACTCAAGAGGCTGAGGCGGGAGAATCGCGTGAACCCGGGAGGTAGAGGTTGTAGTGAGCTGAGACTGCGCCACTGCACTCCAGCCTGGGTGACAGGGCAAGACCCCATTTCAAAAAACAAAAAGAAGGCAGGAGAATAAACATTTGAAAAGATGCTAAACCTTAATTAGTCATTAAGGAAATAAAATTAGACCACAATGAGATACCATACACATCTACTAGGATGGCTAAACTATAAATAAATAACTAAATAAACCTGACATACTGAGTGTTGGTGAGGATGTGGAGCCATTAGAGTTCACATATATTGCTCATGGGGATGCAACATGGTGCAGCCACTTTGGAAAACAATTCAGTGGTTTCTTATCAAGTTAAACACATGGCTGGGTGCGATGGCTCACACCTGTAATCTCAACACTTTGGGAGGCCAAGGCAGAAGAATTACTTGAGCCCAGGAGTTCAAGACCAGCCTGGGCAACACGGTAAGACCTCGTCTCTACAAAAAATAAACAAATTTAGCTGGACGTGGTAGCACACACCTGTAGTCTCAGCTACTTGGGAATTTGAGGCAAGAGGATCACTGGAGCCCAGGAGGTCAAGGCTGCAGTGAGCTATGATCATGCCACTGCACTCCAGCCTAGGCAAGAGAAAAAGACCTTGTCTCAAAAAAAAGTGACCCAGCAGTCTTATTTCTAGGTATTTACCCAAGAGAAATGAAAACATGTGTTCACACAAAGGCAGGTACACACGTGTTTGTGGCAACTTTACAATAACCTCCAACTGGAGACATCCAGATATCCTTCAACCAGTAAAGAAAGGAACAATATGTGGGGCCAGGCGCTGTGGTTCATGCCTGTAATCCCAGCACTTTGGGATGCCAAGGTGGGCAGATCACTTGAGATCAGGAGTTTGAGAGCAGCCTGAGCACAACCCCGTCTCTATTAAAAGTACAAAAATTAGCTGGACGTGGTGGTATACACCTGTAATCCCAGCTACTCGGGAGGCTAAGGCAGGAGAATCTCTTGAACCCAGGAGGCAGAGGTTTCAGTGAGCCAAGATCATGCCACTGCACTCCAACCTGGGTGACAGAACGAGACTCTTTCTCAAAAATAAATACACAAATAAATAATAAACAATATGTGGTACATTCATGCAAGGAAATATTATTCAGCAGTAAAAATGACCACATTACTGTATATACAACAGCACAGATGAATCTCAAATGCATCATGCCTAGTGAAAGAAAATAGACACAAAATATGTCACACTGTATAATTTCAAAACTCGAGACATGTCATATCAGTGATTGCCAAAGGCTACTGGTAAGAGTTTGGCTATAAGCAGGCATGAGAGATTTTTTTGTGGTGATAGAAATGGTCTATATTATAATTATGGCGGAACTTAAACGAGTGGATGCATTTGTCAAACCTTATCCACCTGCAGACCAGGCACGGTAGCTCACGCCTATAATCCCAGCACATTGGAGGCCAAGGTGGGCAGATCACTTGAGCCCAGGAGTTCCAGAGCAGCGTGGGCAATATGGTGAAACCCTGTCTCTATGGTCCTATAAGCATTAAGATTTCAAGATATCTGACAAAAAGTTGATTAGATTATAAGATCTATGATGACAGGAACTGTAATCTGTTATTTACCTAACTCTCCAATGTCCATCTAAATGACAAGTATTTTGTGGGGAGAAACACTTCTTTCAGGAAAGAGTCGAAGTGTCACAATCACAAAAGGAGGAAGCAACTCCACTTCATATTCCTATCTGTTGGAGAATAATTTCTATGATTATTTTGGAAAGTAAAATTTCATGAAAATAATGGCAAAACAATCTTTTAAAATTTAAATCACTGGCTGGGCACGGTGGCTCACACCTGTCATCTCAGCACTTCGGGAGGCCAAGGTGGGCGGATCACTTGAGGTCAGTAGTTCAAGACCAGCCCGGGCAACATGGCAAAACTCTGCCTCTATGAAAAATACAAAAATTATCCAAGTGTGGTGGTGCACACCTGTAGTTCCAGATACTTGGGAATTGAAGTAGGAGGATCGCCTGATCTCAGGAAGCAGAGGCTGCAGTGAGTCATAATAGTACTACTGCACTCCAGCCTGGGTGACGGAATTATCAAAAGAAAACACAAAATCTTACCCACCTGTGCACTAGACAAGGATTAATTTTATTACAGTGAAATTCTACATCCATAAATATGATTTTTAAAGTAACATAAAATCCCAGCCTGTGAAACATGGGGAGGCCCTGTCTCTACAAAAATTAGCCAGGCATGGTGGCCCATGCCTGTAGTTGCAGCTACTCAGAAGCCTGAGGCCGGAGGATTGCTTGAGCCCTCCTTAAGCCCAGGAGGTCAAGGCTGCTGTGAGCCAGAGATCACCCCACTGCACTCCAGCCTGGGCGACAGAGCGAGACCCTGTCTCAAAATAAAATAAAATGTGAATCTAATGGGACCTGCCCTTCTCATCATGAAGATAAAATGACACCAGTGATAGTCACAGCCAATGTGTCTCAGGCACAGTCTCAAAAACTGTACACACATTGTCTGATGTAAGCCTCGGTTTTGCTCTCCCCAACACACACAAAGCACTTTCCTGTTCCAGGGCCTTTGCACTTGCGGATCCCTTTACCTGGAAGACTCTGCCTCTCACTTTCGTCAGGTCTCTACTCAAATGTCATCTCCTCAAAAGAGGCCTTCTCTCTGCCATTCTGTCTAAAATAGTGTCCCCAACCTGTTACTCTGAGCAGTAGAGATGCTGATGGCTGGACCAGGTCAGGGAAGCCAGATTGCTCTCTGCATGTAAGCAGGAGGCTAGAAGGCTGCCTGATTGCCATGGTTCGGTGGCATGTAAAGCGTGTAAATAAACATACAAAGCATATACATCAGCGAGGCTCTGGGCAGGAGAAAGGAGCAGAATGATGCTTTTTCAAGTGTTTCTCCTCACTCCCTCCATCCTACTATACAGTGGGATGCAACCTGGGGTTCCTTGGAACACAGTTTGAAAGCTACCACTCTGGAACCTTGCTGATTTAGTGCTCACTTTGGCAGCACATATACTAGAACCCCCCTGATTTAATCATTACACAAATATTCACATTTACCACTGTTAAGCACCATTCTAGGTACTGGGTGTCCAACAATAAGCAAAACAAATAAATGTGATGGATTTCACTTTTATGGGATGATTTGCATGCAATGAGTGCTTACCATATGCCAGGCACTGTTCTGAGAGCTTTTCATATATTATCTCATTTAATTCTCGCCACAACCCCACAAGACAACTACTGCCATTAGCTTCACTTTAGAGAAAAGGAAACTGAGGTCTGGGGAAACTAAGTAACTTGCCAAAGGTCATACACTTGGGAGTGGCAGAGCTGGATCTGAACCCAGTTAGAAATCCTGCCTAGTTCTAGCCTCTGTTGTATGATCTCAGCAGGGGCACGTGAGCCCATCTTAGCAATGTAGGCCCCTCTGCCTGCCTCTCCAAGACAGGGCTCCAGGTGACACTGGATTCCATGTGACACTGGATTCCATGTGACTTTGAGTTGATGCAAGTGGCATTTTGTACCTGTGGACGCTGAAAGGCTCATCTCCGGGTATGGGAGAATGTTCTGTCTGGCGCAAGTGCTGAGTTTATTCTGGTCACTGCTACACCATTTCGTCTGCTGTTGGGAAGATGACTGCGTCCAGCAGTTCTGCTGGTGTTACTGACATGACAGGGTGAAACTGATATGTCTGCAACCAGAATATCAGCACCAAATTAGGAAGCAGCGTGGGGATGCAGCCAGATGAATGCTGAGTAAGAGTAGATAGCACAAACTCTTCCAACAGGAGGGTGGGAGGGAGCTTGGAGGTCATTTACACCCAGGCCACCCATTTTGCTAACAGGGAAGCTGGGGTCTCGAGAGAGGAGGTGGCTTGTCTAAGATCCTCTTGGCTGTGTTCTCGGTCTCCTGCCATTGCCTCCAAGGTAGAGGATGGTGATGGGATTGGAGACAGAGAGACCAAGTCCTCCCCCAGCCCCACCTCTGTATAGATGTGTGAACCTGAGCAAGTCACTTAACATCTGAGTCTTGGTTCCCTATCTGTACAATGGAAATGGTAATATCCCTCAGGGAGGCTATCAACATTCCAGGAGATAATTCATTCAACAATGCCAACACCGAGCAGCTGCTCAATCATACCCGCTCCTCCCCACTCCCCTTCTCCTGGATTTACCCCAAATATACCGATTTTCAAGAATTAACTCATCAGAACCAAGCCTTAACAGGTCAGTGTTTGAAAATGGGTTTTGCTGGGCTCTGTGACTCACGCCTGTAATCCCAGCACTTTGGGAGGCTGAGGCAGTCTGATCACTTGAGCTCAGGAGTTAGAGACCAGCCTGGCCACATGGCGAAATCCCATCTCTACAAAAAATACAAAAAATTTGCTGAGTGTGGTGATGCACGCCTGTGGTCCCAGCTGCTGGGGAGGGTGAGGTGGGAAGATCGCTTGAGACCAGGAGGTCGAGACTGAGGTGAGCTGTGATCCTGCCACTGCATTCTGGACCCTGTCTGGAAGGAAGGAAGGAAGGAAAGAAAGAAGGAAGGGAGGGAGGGAGAGAGAGGGAGAGAGGGAGGGAGCAATTTCAACCCTGGGCTGCTCTAATTGTGGTCTGAAGGCCAGCAGCATCGGCCTCACCCAGGAACTGGTTGGAAATGCAGTCTCTGGCCCCACTCCAGCCCTGATGAACAGAATGCGCATCTTAACAAGATCCTCCAGCCCTACTTAGAAGAAGCACAGTTTAGCACATTTGTAACGAATCAGTTGATTTTGACCCAAACTCTTGATAGCCAACATTCACTGAGCACTTTGTACGTGTCAGGAGTGTGGGAAATATTTTACAGGCGTGATCTGATTTAAACTGCGAAATGATCTCAGGAGGCAGGAATTCTTACCACCCATTTTACAGATAAGACAACTGAGGATGAAGCAGTTCCTCTCCTCAGCAGGTAAGTACTAAAGCTACACTTCGAACTTAAGGCCTCTGTGACTCCAGCCCTCTCACTTAACCACTTCTCCCCACAAGGGGAGTTTCTGAGCACGGGAGGTGCTGATGGCTGGACAAGGTCAGAGAAGCCAGACTGCTGTCTGATCCCCTGAACTAAGATCAAGGTCAGCAGACTCTCGGGCAGCAGGAGGCTAGAAGGCTGCCTGACTGCCATGGTTCGGTGGCTCCTGGGCACCGCTCTGCTCCCTACCACTGTCCTCCCTTCCAAGCCATTGTGGAGCAGTCAACACTGGCCTCCGCAAACCTGCACAGCAGCGGGGAAAGAGCAGGGGAGACAAAGGAGAGAGGGGAAAATGCATGATTATGACAAGGACACTGATCCCTGACTGCAATCCCAGATGAGCGCCCCCTCCAAAGCAGGCCCTGAGTGTGTTTCATCACCAATCCTGCCCGCAGCCCCAGAGCCCTGCAAAACACCCATTATTAGGTTCTCATTTTATGGATGAGACGATGCGCCAGAGAGATGTTGCAACTTGCTGAAGGTCACAGAGCAAAGAAGGAGCTAGTCTGGGACTCAAATCCAGGTCTGTCTGACTTCCCAGCTGGGTTCTTCCCACTTGTAAGGAATTTGTCTGAATTTCAAGCCTACTATGTGGCACCTTGGACTATGCATTACTCATGGAATCCTCGCAGCCACAGCTGTATGGGGTAGATAGTATTCCTGGCATTTCAGTTATTACCACGCCTGAGGCATGGAGAGGTCACGTGACTTGTCTGGGTCACACAGCTGGTTAACAGCTATAGAGCTGGGATTTGATACCAGGTCTCTCTAGCCCTAAAGTTCAAGATCCTTCGTCTTTACCGCCAACTCGATGAGGTGTTGGGGTCTTCCCCCAAAGGAGGTAAGGGTCTCCACCCAGATAGACTGACAAGATAGGGCTTTAATTGTGGGACTATAATATGAAAGGTGGACGTTGACCAGGCGCGGTGGCTCACACCTATAATGCTAGCACTTTGGGAGGCTGACGCAGACAGATTGCTTGAGCTCAGGAGTTCAAGACCAGCCTGGGCAATATGGAAAAATCCTGTCTATACAAAAAATTAGCCTGGCCTGGTAGCGTGCACCTGTGGTCACAGCAATTCAGGAGGCTGAAGGCTGAGGCAGGAGAATCACTTGAACCCAGGAGGCAGAGACTGCAGTGAGCCAGGATTACACCACTGCACTCCAGCCTGGGTGACAGAGCAAGACTCCATTTCTTTTTTTATTTTTTTTTTTTTTCTTTTTAGAGCGTAGTGTCGCGTCTGTCCCCAGGCTGGAGTGCAGTATCAATGATCTCGGCTCACTGGCAACCTCTGCCTCCCAGGTTCAAGCGATCTCGCTCTGCCCCAGAGTAGCTGGGATTACAGACATGTGCCACCATGCCTGGCTAATTTTTATAGTTTTAGTAGAGAAAGGGTTTCACCATGTTGGTTGGACTGGTCTCCAACTCCTGACATCAGATGATCCGCCCTCCTCAGCCTCCCAAAGTGCTGGGATTACAAGCATAAGCCATCATGCCTGGCCTTGAGCAAGTTCCTTAAACTCTCTGGGCTTTCATGTACTTACCTGTAAAATGGGGCAAATAAGAATATCTTCCCCACACAGCTGTTGTAAGAATTAAGTGAGACATGCTTTCAAAGTACCAAAGGCAGGGTTGGACAAATAGCAAGTACTTAATTCATGGGGGTTCCTATCATCATTATTATCATCATTATTTCTTTTCTTCACTCCCAGTAGGCACAGGCCATCCAGCAGGGTGTCTAAGACAGACTGAGCATTAGGGGCTGCCTATGAAATGTCACCCACCAATTCTGTTCTGCAGTGTAGAAGTGAAAAAAGATGTCAGTCAGCAGGAATTTAGAGCCCAACTTCAACACCAGCTACAGAGCAACAAAAGTACAAATGCAAAACGCGCACTGGCCCCACACTGGCTATTCTTTTCCCTCTTTCAAACTCAGCTCCCCATCTGCAAAATGGGAGGAGTGTAAACTAACCTGCTTCCTGGCCTCATCTGCCTCACCACAGAGAAGCCCTCCTGGTAAAGCGGGGAGCTGACTGCACGGTGTCTCCACCTCCCAGACCACACAGCCTCTTGGATTGGAGCTTGGATGGGAAATTCGTTTGGAGTGTACTCAAGCCCTAACCCCTAAATCCCTTCCCTTTCAAACTGAGGCCGGGCCCTGCTGCCAGCGACATTTTTCCCAATTTGCTCTCGCTGTCTCCTAGCTAATGAGGCATGGCGTGAAAATGCATGAGTGCATGGCACGTCCCCCAGACTGGCTCCCTGTGCTGTGGCTGACTGAGAGTGATGACTGCATGATGGAGCTGATGGAGACACTCATGTAGTCACTGATCCAAAGGTCAGACCTATGAGCTGATTTTTCAAAATGCCATGTCCCATGTCGAGAAAAGTTTCTGACACATTCCATGGAAGCACCATGCATACTCACCTCATACCACATTCTAGAAGGTCACTCAGATCACACCAACAGGCCCCAGGAAGCTCGAGCTTCAGGTGAAGGCCTGAGGGTGCTGAGTCAGGAGTAGCTTATAGCTACTTGGTTATTAATGTCCCCAGTCTCAGCCTTAGTTTCCCCTGCCTGAAAAAGGGAGAAGTGCAAACTAAATCTCTTTTTAAAAATACACTTTTGGCCAGGCACAGTGGCTCACACCTGTAATCCCAGCACTCTGGGAAGCCGAAGTGAGGGGTTTACCTGAGGTCAGCAGTTCGAGACCAGCCTGGCCAACATGGTGAAACCCCCATCTCTAATAAAGATATAAAAATTAGCCGGGCATAATGGTGGGCACCTGTAATCCCAATCACTTGGGAGGCTGAGGCAGGAGAATCACTTGAACCTGGGAGGCAGAGGCTACAGTGAGCCAAGATCATGCCATTGTATTCCAGCCTGGATGACAGGGCTAGACTCCATCTCAAAAAGAATAAATTAAGTAAAAAATAAAATTTTTATTTTGGAATAATTTTAGAGTTCTTTAACTCTAAAGTTGCAAAGATGATACAGGGAGTGCCTATATCTATATATACCTCATTCAGTTTCTTCTAAGGCTACCATTTTACATTACCACGGTACATTTATCTAACTAAGAAACCAACATTTATGCATTATTATTGAACTCCAGACTTCATTCTGACTTCACTCATCTGTCCAATAATATTCTTCTCTCTGTTGCAGGACACCATATTGCACTTAGCACTAAATTATTTATGCACTCCGCTCCCAGTTCTAAAAACAAAGAGCAGTAAGCCTTCACGTTAACGGTATTAGCAAATGAACACTGCGCTGTGCAACTTTGGGCAAACCACCTACCCTCTCTGAGCCTCAGTGTCTCTAAGTGTCTTTAGCTACAAAAGGGGGATGATAACAGTACTGCGTCAAGGGGTGCTGTGAGGTTATCACTTGCTAATAATTTATGTGAGGCACTTAGCAGGGCTCTTAGTGCATCGTGATCACTCTCTTGGCATCTCTCCACTGGTAGAAATCATACATGGAAATCAGGTGTGACCCAGCATGCTGTACTCTCCCGAGTAAAACGTCTCCCAGCAAAATGGCTGCTCCAAAAAGAAGACATCATATTGATGGTCTAGCACATCAGACCCAACGTGGAAAGCACATGGCAGAAAAGGGCAAAGATCTAAAGTCTTGCATGCCGGGGTTGGAGTTTCACCCCCCCAACCCCCACTCATTAGCGGTGTGATCCTGGGCAAATTCTTCAGCCTCTGGATCTCAGCACCAACATCTGGCCAATTAGGACAAAGCATCCTCTTCACAGGGTGGCCAAGAGGGTAGAATAAGATGCGTACTGCAAAACGTCCAGCAGGATTGCGAGGTAATGCTTCCAGGACCACTAAGTTGTTGACTGCAATCAAATCATCAGAGAATCAACTGAAATCTGATGTGGGCAGTTGCCAGGGGTTAGGAATGAAATCCTGCTCCTCTGTTTTGGAGGTGGTGGGGAGCCTTCTTTTCCCAGTCAAAGCCATGCTGAAAAGCCAACTCCATAATCTTCATTGCTGCAATGCCTGATATGGTTTGGATATTTGTCCCCGTCCAAATCTCATGTTGAATTGTAATCACCAGTGTTGGAGGTGGGGCCTGGTGGGAGCCGTTTGGATCATGGAGGTGGATCCTTCATGAATGGCTTTGGGTCATCTCCTTGGTGATAAATGAGATCTTGCTCTGAGTTCACACAAGATCTGGTAGAGATCTGTTCATTTGAAAGTATGTGGCACTTGGCTGGGCAGAATCGCTCATGCCTGTAATCCTAACACTTTGGGAGGCCGAGACAGGCAGATCACTTGAGGTCAGAAGTTTGAGACCAGCCTCGCCAACATGGTAAAACCCTGTATCTACTAAAACCACAAAAATTAGCTGGGCGTGGTGGCGGGTGCCTATAATCCCACCTACTCTGGAGACTGAGGCAAAAAAATCACTTGAACTAGGGAGGCAGAGGTTGCAGTGAGCTGAGATCATGCCACTGCACTCCAGCCTGGGCAAGAGAGTGAGACTCCGTCTCGAAAAGTTAAAAATTAAAAAAAGATGAGCAAATAAGAACCAGGCAGACTGCTTATTCACAGTCATACAGCAAAAAAAGCTTTGGAACTAGGAAGAGATCCTAGTCACAAGACTTCCACTTCTGTGCCCTCGGCTCTCTGACTTAGAGGTCCATTAGACTCTGAGCTGCTAGGGGATAGCCATCTATCCACCTACTACTAGTCCACCCATCCATCCATCCATCCACCCACCCACCCATGCACCCATCTACCCGCCCACCAATCCATCCATATTGGCATGCATATGTATATATATACACATTAAAAATAGAAATGAGGTTTTGCTGTTGCCCAGGCTGGTCTCCAACTGGCCTCAGGTGATCTTCCTGCCTTGGCCTCCAAAAGTGCTAGTGCTGAGATTACAGGTGTGAGGCACCACACCTGGCCCACGTTGGCTTTGACAAATTTCTTGTGGAAGGCACTTTGCTGGTGCTGAGGAGCCAAAGGAGAACAAGACTGTCACAGTCCCTGACTTCTTGGAGCTTCCCATTCAGTGAGCCAGAACTGAGCCTCAGTCATCTATTTCCCAAGGGTCTACCACAATGTCTGGCACATGGTAGGTGCCCAGTAAATGTTTGCTGAATGAATAATGGATTGCTCATCTTCCATAATGCCTACACAATTATAATTGACATACTGGGTCATTTGAAGACGTTTGTGGAGCTAAAAATTCAGTATTTGTGTTTGTCTTGAACCACTTTCCCTCATCATTATTCTTACCAGGAGATGCTGTGTGGTGGTGTGTAGACAGAGCAACAACATTGGGCATGGAGTCCAAAGACCCAAGTTCATATTCTAACTCTGAGCTGCTTACTCCTGAGTAGCTACTGAAAGACGTTTGAGCCTGAGTTTTTTTCAACTTCAGGGAAATATTTGACTAGCCTATTTCACTCATGTGCTGTGACTCCCTGGGGAGAAGAGGAGAAACTTCCAGAAAATGTGACATGAATAAAAGGCTATTGAGATGTTACTTGGATGACTTCCTCAAATGACAAGTATGTTGAGGACACAAGAGAAAATAAAAGCAGCCAGCTTTTCAGCACACTCATTCTGACCTTACATAATTTAACTGGTTGCAATTGCCCCAGATTTGTTCCAACATTAGAAGAGATTAAATGTATGGATTTGTGGTATCACATGTCATCCCAGCCAATTCTGACCCATATTTCTGTCTATCTGGTGCATGCAGCAACAGTACAAAGGGGTGTTATAACCTTAATTGCTTGCAAGGAGTTTTGAAATCCTTAGATTAAAACCTCGGTGAAGTCCAAAGTATTAGCATCCTGAATGCCCAAGAAGTCACGCTGAGCCTCATCTGGGTTCACTGGAGCAGGGAACAAGGTCTGTTGTGAGGCCTGCTTCAGGAACTTTGGGGCTTAAGGTCCTATTCATGGGATGGCCAGAGACCAACCCCCAACTTCCGAGTTCCTAAGCTACACAGGCGTTTTTGGCCATTTCCCACGTTGCTTTTGAGATGATTTTTACATTTCTTAAGTTCCTGGGTCACAAGGCCTGAGCTGCTCTAACTTCAGTGTCATATGTCTGCTTTCCTGGGTGATCTCAGCCTGAGTCCTAAAAAAGGGCAATTGTGTCATTGCTAACTTCTGTGCGCCTCTTCGTGTGAGTCCAGAGTTGATGAGCTGGTCCTTATTCTAACTTACACAGGTTAGAATTAAATTTCCATCCCATGGTGGTTACGCTTAGAGCAGGCACCAGGCAAAAATTGAAAGAGGCAGGCAGAGGTCCCTGAGGCCCTCCCGGTGTTTTGCTTTCTAGATCTAGTGGTATGGCTGTGTGTTATTTGTGAAAATTCACTGAGCTACACACTTATATGTGCATTTTTCTGCTGTTACACTTCACAATGTGAAGTATTTTTAAAAATCAATCTGGATGCAAATTTACTTCATTTAGACTAGATTCTGAAGTGAAGCTATAGTTAAGCTATAAACGCAATAAAAAAAAACCTTTTCCTTTCTCTACTTTTGTGATTCGAATTAATGTCACCTTAGTATTTTCCTTGCTTCCATTTCCATTTTCACACTTATAAAAAGAAAAAAGTAAAAGAAAGAAAATGCCTTGCTTGGCCAGGCGCAGTGGCTCACGCCTGTAATCCCAGCACTTTAGGAGGCCGAGGTAGGTGGATCACGAGGTCGGGAGTTCAAGACCAGCCTGGCCAATATGGTGAAACCCCGTCTCTACTAAAAATACAAAAATTAGCCGGGCATGCTGGTGTGCGCCTGTAATCCCAGCTACTCAGGAGGCTGAGGCAGAAGAATCACTTGAACCTGGGAGACAGAGGTTGCAGTGAGCCGAGATTGCACCACTGCACTCCAGCCTGGACGACAAAGCGAGACTCCGTCTCAAAAAAGAAAAAAAGAAAAAGAAAGAAAATGGCTTGCTTAGCCATTTTAATTAAGTCTAATGAAGGGGGATTGGTTCACAATTGGAAGTCCCATGATGCCTTCAGAGATCTGTGTGAACCTCTGCGATAACAACATTTTGTTTTCTACATGTGACACTGTTCTCAGGAGCGGCCATAGCTTTAACAAACTCTCAAGGGTCCTTGGCCCAAAAAAGACAAGCTGATTTTTATAACTCAAGGTTAATTTATGAATGCTCATCTTCAAACGTTTCTTGATTCTGATTCTGCTATGAAAGAGTATGAAAAATAAAAAATGTTTCCTGAGTCTAAATTCAACCCAAAGTATGCACCAACTTGGTGTCACCCAGTGGGCTTCATCCATCAAAATAAATTTGCCCACCGAAACGAAAAAAGCAAATGGGTTCAAGTCTGCCAAAGGTCATCCACGATCCTCATCATCTCTACTTTTCCACCTTCCCCTTGCTACCCACCCCCAACTAGACTGTAAGCCCTGAGGCCAGAGACCTTGCAACCTCTGCATGAAATTGCAAAAGGCAAAGCCGATTGAACTCGAAAGAAATTCACCACACCTATTTACGAAACCAGGTTTATTAAAATTTCTCTACAAGTCAGAAACGGCCATCTCACTGTTCACATATATACACGTATGTACAGGAAGAACCTAGTGTTTCTAGCTTTCCCGGCAGAAGCCCCTGCCAGCCCAGAGTCCTTAGTCGGATAATGTATCACAGATACAACAGTCGAGCAACCACGAGAGCGTTAGTGCGACAGAGGCCTCTGTCCTCCCTCTTCTCAAAGTCCCATGATTCTGTCAAGGTAATATTGCCAATAATCATTCACATTTCACGTGGTTTTAGACACGCAGGTTATTCAGACAAGACACAGACAACAAAACAAGCCTCAAAGCCAAAACAAAACAAAACAAAACAAAATCGAACATAGGTATAAAAGGTAAAATGTATGTACAAAGTACACAGTATGTGAGGTATACACGGCATTCTCACAATGCATGTTAGTAGTTTGCCTAGGCGTAGCCCTTAAAGATGACTGCCTGTTTTTGTGCCATTTATCAAAATACAGTATATTTTGTTTACCCGTTTAACCACCTGATTTCAGCACTGTCCAAGACAGTTACTGATATTTCATCTGAACTTGTTTTTTAATGAAAGTTGCAATTTCTCCATTAAGCTCTATCTTTTGTAGGCGAGTAAGTTTCCATCCCTGGACATACCTAACAGAGGCTGGATTCCCACCTACAAAAGAAGCTGAAGAGGGGATTTCTGCCTTGGGAGGTGGCAGAAAGAGGAAAGAGATTGGACCGGATGATTTTTAAAGTTCCTTCCAACTTTGAAGATTTGGGGTTTGCTGTTTCACTCCAGAAGCCGATTATACAGACGTATTCATAAACCACACATTTGAAATATTAACAACCCATCATGCAAAACCGCAGATGCACACACAATGCCAGAGGCGGACCATATCTGGGAGGGGTTAAAGTATAATTCTAGAAGTTAGTCTGAGAATCACAAGACCATCCAAAATTCACTCTCTTCAAAGCACAAAGATGTTTAATGTCTGCTCTTGGGAGAGGTGGGTGGGAGCCTCCTTATCTTTCTTCTTCTAGACAGAATGCTCCACCCTGAGATGGTCTTGGGAGAAAAGTAAAGGGTAGGTACTAACATATTTGGAAGGAACTTAAAAAGCTGATAGTTTCCAAGCACTCAAATTATTTTTTAAAATCTGGAGTCTCTCTGTCTGAGTTCAGAGTTCTGAAATCGTTGGGAGATGGGATCTTTTGTGATACTGTTCCACGTTCGGCTGGTAAGTGCTTTTATAGCTAAAGAGGGAAAGTGTCAAGGTCAGGGAGAAGGCATTAGTGCAGATGAGGTCTTGGCAGGAAACAGAAGAGAGTCTGGGTTCATGGTTCCGTCAGGCTCCTGAGCAACTTAAAAGTCTGCTCCAAAAACGGAGCAGAGTCATTGGTAAATGTGAGTGTGAAGAAAAGGTGAGTGTTAAGCCAAAAAAGGAACTTTCCCATCAGAGAAGCTGTGGTAACATGTCTAGCTACCAAAGATGAGTTCAAAGATGGCAGATTTATTGGCCCAATTTGTCACCCTGTTAAAAATACGGTTATTGCCCAAAATATGTCATTGTGCGATTTGCTTTTCCTCCCATTCGAATGCTCAAGTTTATTACACACTTGACCACCGGGTGTAAGATGTCCAAACTCTTTGCCCTCCATAAAAGATGCGGAACTCCCAAATCCAGCAGAGATAGTTGGTGAGGGTTCCTTAAGGGAAACAACTTTGCAGGGCAGCCAATCACAGCATATGCTACTCAAATCAATAAAGTCACTCATCCCAACAGAGAAGAGGAGGCGCCATGCCGCGTTCAGCAGCTTTCATCCTGATGCAGTCATTATCTGGTTGGTACCACGCCAAAGGGCCTGTCCATCTTTAGAAATGGAAATGCCAGGTGTAAGAATTATGAGGTTTCTGAGGTTTTGGGGATTAGCAGAAGAAGGAACTAATGTCACTGTCCTCCTGGTACTCTGGAACGATCTGGTCTGAAGTTCCTATTTCTGAGTCAATGTACCCAGGTTCCAAGACAGATTCAAACCAGGGGTGCAGCAGGATCTCGGGGGCAGTGAGTCTCTCGGAGGGCTCCCGTCTCAAGAGGCTGCGAATGAGGCACCTGGCTTTGGGGGAAATGTGTTCAGGAATGCAGAACTGTCCACGCCGAATTTTGGAGAAAAGGGCACTGGGGTCTGAGTCATGGAAGGGGTATCGTCCAACCAGAAGCGTGTAAAGCATCACCCCTAGGCTCCAAACGTCCGCAGCCTTTCCGGAGTATGTCCCGGTGGTGTTGAGGATCTCAGGGCTCACATAGGCTGGGCAGCCATGTTTGTCTGACAAAGCGTCATCTTCCCCCTTGATTATGTGTGTGTCTTCTAGACTTTCTAGTCTGAGCTGGGTTCTGCAAGAGAGAGGAACCAAGTCATTATTTCCACACCAGCTGCTATGAAAAACAAAGCCTTCCCAATAACAGCGCCCACAGGCACTAACAGCAAAGGCTCCAGGAATGCTATTTACCCCTTCGTCCAGTAAGCAGTGCCCTGCAACTACCGAGGACTCGTGATTTCACAAACCTACACAAACTGCAATAAATGTTTGCAAAGTATCGACAGAGCGCCTGGGGTGGAGGGTATGATGCAAAGCCCCAAATAGCATTCATAATGCTAGAGCTTACAAGAGATATCCTAATAGGAGTTACGCAATTTACTAAGTTCCCATTGCAGAACTGGGAGCCTGTCTCAGGGAAATGCTGCATTCTCTACAAAAGCTATCAGGGAAGAGCAGCATATCCTACTTCTTCAGGGAGGGCCTGAGCATCCTACAAGCCCATCTTCTCTCTTATGACTGCCAGGGCTACCTGGACCCACACTGCATTACACAACACGGAGCCCAAAGTCACTGCTATTACACACAGGTCATCAGCTCTGGTGTCCACACTGATATATGCACAGGGAGCAAATTTTGTCCACCTGGGCCCAGGCTGCGACAATTAGGGTGGGAAAGTTGCAAGGAATGTTAATTACATGTATTGGGGTGTTTAATTGCAAAGAACACTTTGCATGGACAGAGAGGTTATATGAGCAAACAAAAGTGGCTGATGGATTTCAGGGATGCAGGGCCTCTGAAATTCTTACACAGGGACACACACTCGCCACTGGGATGGCACATCAACATGTGAGCACATTCATTCTACGGGGGGTCTCTGTTCAGGTTGCAACTAAAGTCTAAAAAACCTTCAGTCAAAGGCTCTCTTATGAAGCTGCAGGTGCCTCCTTATTCAGAACCAGCCACCCAAGTCTCCTGGATCCCCCAAAGCCTAAAGCCATGTGGTAGGGAAGCTCCAATATCCGGTGACACCCTGTCTCTGCCTGCTTCTCTGAAATAGCCGTGTTTCAGTAAGTCACTTATGAAGTTAAACGCAAACATTTGGTACTGGCTGATGGATCAATTCCTTTTCCTCTCAAAGGTCTGGTATTTTTTTTTTTTCCTGCCTTCCTGTTCCCTGGAGTGTAGTATACATGTGCTAACTTCAGTATGTCCTCAGCGTGACCTCCCTGTCGTTATGTAAAATACCCATTGGTTCTGT
This sequence comes from Rhinopithecus bieti, assembly GCF_001698545.2. NCBI lineage: Eukaryota > Metazoa > Chordata > Mammalia > Primates > Cercopithecidae > Rhinopithecus > Rhinopithecus bieti. The sequence goes on from NW_016808217.1 coordinate 814,834, forward strand.
AAACGGAAAATATGACTCAACCCACACTGTCTGCCCCTGATTGGCTGCTACAGCACTAAAACCCTGCACCTGTGCTGGTTACACGAATAGCGTCAGCCTGACATTGCTTAACCCCCGGGTTGCCAAACCCCATGCCCATGACATTCGCCTGTGCAATGCAGGTTTCAAAAGCTAGTAAGGAGGTGTGTAAGGCATGTTTCAGAAAATGCATCACCATAGTAAAGGAGCATGTTCCAGGAATTAGACACTTCTTCATTGCAAACAGTTTGCTTTCCTTTGCTAATCAGTGTGTTCCAATCATTATTGCGAGGTCAGAAACAAAGTCATGCTTTATGACAGCTCAACCCTGTACAATTTCGTATGCTCTGGAGTCAAAGGTAAAAATGCACAGGTGAGATAAGCCCACTTCTTACAACAAACTAACTCACTCTCACCTCCGCAATGTTACAGCCTTACTGCTCGTAATCTTTCCACAAGGGATGTGGCTGGCTCTTAAAATCAAGTGTGGTCTATCTCATGCGGCTTCCTGAATTCTCTAGCTAAAACCTCAGCTTTGAATCTTAATGCCTCATTACTCTCTTATCAAGCTCATCTTGTTCTTTATGAGGTAAGCTATGATCTATATTTAGCAATCCATCCTAGCCAACTTCCATTCTATTCAATGTGGCTATTTTCTGAAGACGGATCCAAATGAGATGTCTAAAAAGTCACCAGAGAATGTGACTTTACAGAGAAACCAGCCTGGGATGGGACAGGAATGCCGTGTGAAAGAAGGGGGTGGAATTCTGCATATATGACAGTCTCACTAGCTCTGTGAAACCTTCCAGGTACAAAACAACACTTGGCACAAGCACAGATTTGAACACTTCCTTCAGAAGGCAATATTGTAAAGGGCAGCTTAATATTTGTACCCCAGATGACTGACCTTTCTGACAACAATGGACCTGATCCTGTGATAGGAGAGGAAGGACACCCTGTCAACACGTGCCATCCCATAGAAGCATCACGGTGTCCCCAGACCCCGTCCAAGAGAATGCAGAATAAACCAACCTTGGCTGTGACTCCTCAGGAACAGAAGCTCTAAATACTAAATTTAGGACATATGAGCCCTTGACTTTGTTTTGCACCAACACACAGCACCTAACTACACCACCTGCACCTTCACTTTGGTTCCAAAAGGCCACAGGAGAAGCCATGGCGGCCGCTCACCTCTCCTCCGTGGAGAAGACGAACTTCCTAAGCTTCAGGTCCCCCAGCACGATGGCTGACTGGTGGCAGTGTGCGACGGCAGAGACAATCTGCTTGAAGAGCCGGGCGGCTTCCTCTTCCCGCAGCCTCTTCCGGCTTCGCACATAGGAGTGCATGTCCCCAAAGTCCTTCTCAAAGAAGACGTAGGCCTTGGTTTCCCCAAGGATCACTTCCACAATGCCGGTAATGTTGCTATGCGATGGCAGCTGGATGTAAGGCCTGATTTTGTCCTGGTAGTGTTTAATGGGAAACACCTGCAGAGAGAAGGAGGCCCATTTAGGGGGCTAGAAAAGCAAAGGCAGCCTCCCAAATCCCGGAGGGAGCTAAGCAGAAGTTCTCAACCTTTGGGCTTAGGATGTAAGTTCCATTCACCTACTCCGTTTCCTCTGCCACCTTACCTCAGCCCCAGCTGCCCCCAACACCTTTAAAACCAGTAACACCTAGAGCTCTAGACTTGCAAATCCCCAAAGGGTTACCCGCTTTCACACAGATCATTTGAAAGTACTGTCTCCTATACATGTTCCCATCTCCCATCAGCTCCTGAGAGCTAAGCAAACCCCCCAACATCTGTGGCCCTTTCCTGTTTGCAGGCCACACTAGTGAGTGGTTGATAGAAGGAATCCCCTGGCCTGTCCAGGAGCTGAAAAGCAGTCCCTGGGCATGCATGCGTCTCCTGCAGACCCAAAGTGCTCAGCACAGAAAGGGCACAGAATGTGGTGACTCTGCAGCCTCCAAGGGGAAGCAGGGGCCAGAGAACATGCAGAGCTGTCATTAATCAGAAGGAACAGATGACTTGGAGGGGGAGGCTGGGACAATGCAGCTTTAAGCAACCTGCCTACAGTCCGACTCAAGTGTAAGCCGCCTTGAGTTACAATTCTCACAGGAGGGGTAGGGGATCCTGCGAATCGGTTTTTCATTTGTTTGTTTACCCCCCACACCCGACCCCACCCCTAAAAATGAGTAGCATCTCCTCTCTTCTAGGAAGCTGGCTGGTCTCTTTAGAGGCCTTTTGTTCAGTCCAGTTACTCATATCCTAGACTCAACTGGAAACGGTGACACACGGGCTGTCACCATCTGGATTCAGCTATTATCTGCTCAGAGGAACTGGAAGGGGTTGCACAATGGCCAGACTGACCCCACCTCTAAGAGGCAGGCCTGGCTGCTCTGGCACCAGCTAGAAAAATCCCCTGCTGCCCCCTCCTCCCACCCATCCCATCCCACCACACACATATGCTTGTCCCAGAACAGCTCTGAGCCCCAGTCACGGAGAAGAAAAGGGTTTTATCTCCCCTTATTAAACTGGGCTAGATCATGCGTTTGAAATTTCATTCGGGTTGGGCAGTAGGTGGCAGCAGCGAGCCCCGGGACGGGGTCGGGGTGTTGGGAGCGTCAGGTGAGTTGCGGAAAACCCACAAACGACTTAACTGGGGACTGATCCTATCTTTCGGGTGAAAAGGAGCAGCCCGAGGGTGCTCTGGGGTGCCTCAAGCAGGGGTGTCATGCTCGCATAAAGTAGACTGTGGGAATGTTCTGCGTCTACCCGCGCAGGAGGAGGACCCGGCGGATCCTGTTTCCAGGAGCTGTGTCTCCTCCTCCTGGATGGGATCCCTACGTTCAAAGGAAAATCGCTGGCTGGAAAATAAAGTGAATCGAAGCGAGGGTTCCTGCCCGGTGTGGGCTTTTCAACATTTCTACTCCGAGCAGATTCCTCCGCCTCGGGTGAAGACTCTGGGACTGCTCCCTTGGGAGGGCGTGTTCTAGTCCCAGAGGGGATTCAATTCGGAATCCCCAAGGCAGGAGCCGGACACAGTCTTCCAGCGCTCTTACCACCTACAACTGAGCCCGGGTGCCGTGCACCGGCAAGAGAGATGCCAGCTGCTCCAATCTCCTAGGAGGCCCCCACTGCAGGGCGTCCTTCCAGGACATGGGGTGGGGGGGGGCGCGGGGGGTGGAGAGCGAGGAGAATGAGAGAAGGGGAATGGCATGGCCCTGGAATCCATTTCAATTCCACAACTTATATGGAACGCCACGCGCTACACTGGGCGCTAAGGAAAGGAACAGAAAGAGGAGGACACTGAACACTACACTTCCTCTAGGCGCCCCCATTATACCACTCCACGGGAAACCCCTCAATCCACAAAAAGATGAACCTGGTCAAATGGCGTCTTATCTGACCCAATCTACTGATCCGCCCTGTGCCCAGCCCAAGCGTTGGCCGCACCCCAAGCACCTTTGCCTACTACCCCGTCCCGCGCCCCCGACCCCAGCCGGGTCCTGGCCCAGGAGCGCCTACCTTGCAGCGCAGCTCGCGGCCAGTGTGGATGCACAGCGCCCGGGACACATGCTCGCGCTCGGCTAGGGGCAGCAGCAGGTAGTCGGCGATGCGGCTGGGCCCCGGCGCGCTCCCGGAGCCGCCGCCGGTCCCCGGAGCGGCCGGAGGGGGCTGCGGGCTGCAGGGCGAGCCGGGGGGGCTGAGGTAGTCCGGGGGGCTGGAGCACTCGGAGAGGCGCGGGCACTTGGCCGCCACGGCCGCCGCGTCGTCGGCGTCCAGCAGGCGTTTGGCCGGGACGCCTCGGGCGGCTGGGAACAGCAGGGCCGGGCCGCGGGGCTGCGAGGCGCCGCTCATGGCAGAGCGCACGGGACCGACCCGCATCCCGTCCTGGGCCGGGGCGGCCCCGGCTTTTTAAGTCCCGGGATCCGCGCCGGAAGACGCTGCGGGCTTGGCGCCGGCTCCGCGACTTCTTCCAGCCGGCGGAATGGAGTTTGCAGACTGCTCTTGGCTCGGCCCCCACGAGGGGCAAAGCAGGAGCCGCTCCCCGGCGCTCGCGTTGCACGGGGGGACCACGCTGGCTGTGCGTCCGGGGGGCGGAGGCCGGCTTGGGTCCCCGGATCGCCGCAGGCAAGGGCTCCCGGAGCCTCGCTGGGGGCGGCCGCCACTATTGTTGCCTAGGCTGCCAACAGTCCGGGAGGCAGAGGCGGCGGCGGCAGCGGCCAGCGATCCCGGGGTCCCGAGCCGCGAGGAAAGGATTCAGCAGGCTCGGCGGAGCCACAAAGCAAATGCACTTCCCAAAGCGATGAGTCTCCAGCTAAAGCCGGGGGAACTTTTTCGCGGCGCTCGGGATCCTGCGCCCTCCTGGGCTCTGGGCGTGTATGAGAGCGAGCGAGACGCGCTCAGAGAGAGTGACTGTGAGTGAGTGTGAGCGCCGCAGCGATCCCGGCCAGTGCACTCCTCCTTCTCCTTTTCCTCCACCTCCTCCGCCTCCCGGTGACTCACGCTGTATACACATACACTCACAGGCCAGGCTGTGTAAACAGTTGGGAAGCCGGGTTGTGCAATGAGGTGGCTGCGACGACTCCGGCCCCGCCGCCCGGCGAGCAGTCTCCGGAGCGGAGGGAGGAGACTTGGGGGAGGGGAGGGGGAACAGGAGGTGGGGGGAATGGGGGTGGCCCGAGGGCTGGGGATGCTCGGGGCAGCGCGCGCTCGGGCACAGGTGGTGCGTCCCGGGCCGGCCTGGGCGCGCGCACACGCCCCCCCGGGCTGGGCTGGGCAGGAGGTGGCGCGCGCCCTCCGGCAGGCCCCC
>NW_016808217.1:820469-825127 GCF_001698545.2 Rhinopithecus bieti
CCCCACCCCCCCTCCCCGCGCCTGCCGCCCGCCCGGATTGCACGGAAATAGCTTCTCCAGGCTCCCGGGCCACCCCTTCGCGGTGACTCGCAGAAAGAGCTTCCTGAGCCAGGGCCGGTGGGAAACAAAGGATGTGGGGAGCGGGCGGAAGGGGCCCACGTGGCTGCCGCCGGATTCCTGCTCCCTCCCCAGCCTCCACACGCGCCGCAGGGTCTAGGGCCTGATTGCCAACCCGGGTAGGTGGGTAGGCTGGTGGAAGTCATTCTGGCCACTTACCTCCTGCACCCGGGCAGCCCGCGTGATTTGGGTGAGCGTGAAAGTTGTGCGTGAAACAACTTGGAATCTGTCATTTTTCTTTCTTGAATGAACCAGGTCAGGTTGGAGTCCCTGGGCACCCAACAATATAACTATTATCAGAGAGCCCGTCCTTGCACTTCCACTAAATACTTAATTTTCTAAAACCAGGTCGAGCCCCAAGAATAAATCATTTTCCTTATTAATTCTCCATTCACTCAACAAATACTAATTAAGCATCTACCAAGAGCTAAACACTGGGAATTAGAAGATGAAAATTAAAAAAAAAAAATAGCTAACATGAATCGAGGCCTACAATGTGTCGGACACTGTTCTTCGCACTTTACATGTATTACTTCAGTTTTCCAACCACACTGTGGGGTTATTTTTTGCCCCGTTTCACAGGGAAGAAACTGAAGCCTTAGAAGGATGAAGTTGCCAGGCACAATAGCTCACGCCTGTAATCGCAACATTTTGGGAGGCTGAGGTGGGCGGATCGCCTGAGGTCAGGAATTCGAGACCAATCTGGCCAACATGGTGAAAAGGCTTTCTACTACAAGTACAAAAATTAGCTGAGTGTGGTGACGCGCACCTGTAATCCCAGCTGCTGGGGAGGCTGAGGTGGGAGAATCACTTGAATCTGGGAGACAGAAGTTGCAGTGAGCCGAGATCACACCAGTGCACTCCAGCCTTGGGGACAAAGTAAGACTTAGTCTCAAAAAATAAAAATTTAAAATAAAAAAGAACAAAAAATGAAGTTACTTGCTACGGTTAAGTAGCTCATAAGGGGTGGTGCAGTCAAGCTCCTAAGCACTTAGGGCGACTGGGAGAGATTACAATTTGTAGGGGCACACAGGAGTTGGGGAGGACTCTAGAAGGCCTTTGACCTGGGAGATGTGCAGGGACTGTGAGGGAGTTGCTCACGGCTGAGTATGAATGGTGGGAGGCCAGACCAGGCAAGGGGTGTGTGGAAGGGCAGGGCTGGCAGGCCAGAGGAACTACAATGGTGGTGGGTGCTGAGCCTGCAGAGGTTGCCTGGGACAGTGTTGGGAAGGGCTTGAAGGCCATGTTGCACTTGGTCCTGTGCCCAGAGGAGAGCTCACTGAAGGGTTGGTTGGTTTGTTTTGAGATAGAGTCTCCCTCCGTCGCCTAGGCTGGAGTGCAGTGGCCCAATCTCAGCCCACTGCAACCTCTGCCTCCTGGGTTCAAGTGATTCTCCTGCCTCAGCCTCCCTAGTAGCTGGGATTACAGGCGCCCGCCACCATGCCTGGGTAATTTTTTATTTGTAGTAGAGACGAGATTTCCCCATGTTGGCCAGGCTGGTCTCAAACTCCTGACTTTAAGTGATCCACCCACCTCAGCCTCCCAAAGTGCTGGGATTACAGGCTTGAGCCACCATGCCCGGCCCCACCTATGTTTTTTTGTCTTTGAAGATTATTCTGTGCCAGAATTTAAGATCCACTGAGCTGCCAGCACTTGAATGGCAAACTCAGCATGGCCCCTGAGCATCTTCCTCCCAGGTGTGTGCCTCCTTCTCTGCCTCTTCTGAGAGAAAGGCATGCCACCATCTACCCAGCTCCACCCACCCAGGGGCCAGGATCACAGGCACTCATTGCAGGGTCCCCTTTGAATCTGCCTTTTTCCTTTCTCCCACAGCCCACCCCAGACCTGTGAGCTCTCAGTGCTGCACCCTGCCCCACACAGCTCCCTGGGGCTGGCCCTCACGAGCCCTCCTTCCCAGGCTCTCTTGCCCATTGGCTTCCAGCCCAGTTTGCCCAGTGGGAGGCCGGGGAGGGAGATTGGAAGGCAGGCGGAAGAAGAGAATGCCCAGGCTACTCTTTGCTTCCGGCAGGTGGCCACACCTCCCCTGGGGTGCCAGAGGAGGCAGCCCCTCTGCATGGCTGCTGCGATGTGCTGCCCAGATCCTGCTGCCCAACTGGAGGATCTATTTCCCTGGCTGCTGGGAGTGCATATCAGGAGCTGTTTTGGAAATTGCCTTGACTGAGAAGAGCCACTTTGCCGGAGGTCACACTCCCTTCCCAAGGGTCCACATCCAGTGACCACTGATCATGGAAGAATAAAAGTCCCCTTGTCCCAACTTGGGCCACCTCTCCAAGGCATCCCAGCTTCAGAGCTCCCAGATTGGGTCAATTGAGGCCTTCCTAAAATTGCATCACAGCCCAGCTTTTTCCTCTGCCCAATCCTGTTCCTTCCTCCCCCTCTTCCCACAGAATCCCCTAATAAACCTCTTGCAGGCTGGCCTGCATCTCAGAGTTGGTTTCCTGGGGTGCTCAACCCATGGCACCCCCTCTTCATGGGCCGAGCTCACTCCAGGGACTCTGGCTTCTGGGAGCAGGTGAAACCGCCTTTGTCCCTCCAGCTGTAGGGTGGCAGCGGCTTCCAGATGTTGCTAATCTCTGGGTGACCCCCAGCACCATGTGTTGTTCTCTTTTGTTTCTGCCCTTTCTATACCTTTGTAACTAGTTCTCCACATAAATTCTTTCCACTGAACTTCCTTGCCTAAGTTCCGTTTTCCTGTCCAGACCCTGTCTAATAGAAACCCTCTCCCTTTCCCATGTTCGGCCCTCTCTCCACTCCCATAATCCTAGTTCACAACCTTCCCCTGGATTCCTGCAGTAAGTTCTCAATGGATTCACTCATTCATCCCTTCAACAAACATTGAGCCCCTACTTGGTGCCAGCACCCACTAAGCGCTGGAGACACAGTGATGCACAAAACATGGTATGTCCTGTATCCCCTTGATCCATCCCCCACACAGCTGTCAAGTCACTTTCCTAAAATCTGAATGTGATCATACAAGGCACTGACCTAACCCTTGCAGGGACCCCACCCCCAGATAAAATCCGAACACAGCAGTATGGAAAAGTAGGCCCTCTTCCAGGCCCTACTTTCCTTCCAAGCCTCACCTTTCTTGCCTCCTGCCCTCTGTCCTACCCATGCCAGCTCCTGGCAGGGCCCCAAACTCATCTATCTGCCAATTCACACCTCTGCACTTCAGCCTGCACTGTTCCCTCCCACTGGAATTCCCTCTCTTCCTTTTCCAAGGAAAGGAACTCTTACTCATCCTTCAAAACACCATACGGATTTCCCCAGCGCTTGCAGTCAGATCTCAGTGTCCTACCGAATGCTGTCAAGTCCTCTGTCCAACTCTCTCTCACCACCCTTTCCACGCAACTCTGTTCCCAGAGGGCAGGGGTTGTGTCTTGTTCATTTGTGTTCATCCAGCCCCCAGCCCAGTGTCCATTATAAAAGAGGGACTTAGGCCAAGCACAGTGGCTCACGCCTATAATCCCAGCACTCTGGAAAGGCCAGGCAGGTGGATCACTTGAAGTTGGGAGTTCGAGACCAGCCCGGCCATCATGGTGAAACCCCTTCTCTACTAAAAATACAAAAATTAGACAAACATGGTGGTGGGCATCTGTAGTCCCAGCTACTCTGGAGGCTGAGGCACGAGAATCGCTTGAACCCAGGAAGCCCAGGTTGCAAGGAGCCGAGATCGTGCCACTGCACTCCAGCCTGGGCGACAGAGCGAGACTCCATCTCAAAAAAAAAAAAAAGAGGGGCTTAGTAAGTGTCAACCAAATAAATGCACTCCGGGGCAGAGGGTCACCCACAAGGAGAGCCTGAGATGACAGATGGAGAGGGAAAACTGGCCTTCAGACAGACAGGGGCTGGAGAGCAGGGCACGGATTTTGGAGTTAGACATCTGGCCCTGGAGAGGTAATGGGAGGTGGGGTGTTGGGGAAAGCAGGGACGTAAGCTTGTGGGGTTCCCAGCCTGCATGCCGGGGAAGATGGACATGGACCTTTGGCAAGGTCTGAGATCAGGCAGGCAGAGGCACAAGGCAGCTAAAATTGTCTTGATTTCTTTGCAGAGGGCTTCCCTACTGGTAAAATGTGGACTGAACTTCCCTCAGACTTTTCAGATACTCACTTGAGGAAGCCAGTGGGTCTTTATGAGCCTCGGTTGTCTCACCTGTGAAATGGACATAATAAAGGCCTGGTTTTCCTCTCCTACACAGTTTAATTTTGTTTTGTTTTGTTGTGGAGAAGGGGTTTCATCATGTTGCCCAGGTTGATCTCAAACTCCTGGGCTCAAGCCATCCTCCCGCCTCAGCCTCCTAAAGTGCTGGGATTACAGCCACTGAACCTGGCCTCCTCCCCTACACAGTTCTTAATGGAAATGAGGAAGTATAAATACGTGGAAAGTACTTTCGGATCATCCAGCCAGACGCTAATGTGGGAGATTATCAGGTATGGGCGTGCCTTGATTTTGAACAGCATTCATTTAGTCAACAACTATTCATTAAAGACTTGCTATATGCCAGAATTGAAAAAAAAAAA
>NW_016808217.1:826093-832139 GCF_001698545.2 Rhinopithecus bieti
GCAGTGGCTCTCACCTGTAATCCCAGCACTTTGGGAGGCCGAGGTGGGCAGATCACTTGAGGTCAGGAGTTCGAGACCAGCCTGGCCACATGGCGAAACCCCATCTCTATTAAAAATACAAAAAGTAGCCAAGCATGCTGGCGGGCACCTGTAGTCCCAGCTGCTCAGGAGGCTGAGGCAGGAGAATTGCTTGAACCTGGGAGGTAGACGTTGTAATGAGCCAAAATCATGCTGCTGCACTCCAGCCTGGGTGACAGAACGAAACTCCATCTCAAAAAAAAAAAAAAATTTTTTTTTTCTTTTTTTACCACCATTTGTACAGATGCACAAACAGGCTCAGAGAAGCTGATTAATTTGTCTAAGGTCACACAGCCAGAAGGTGACAAAGTTGAATTGAACATTCTTAGGGTTGAATCCTAGCCATGCCTTTTCTGCTTTATAAACTGCTTCAATATCCTAATGAAGAGAAATTCTATCCAAACATTTCTCTTTCTTTAAAAGCACAGGAAGCCTTAGATTTGCACAGGACTAATGTCTGTGGAGGCCTGGACAAGAGTATAAACAGAGACTTCTAATCTGTGACCTGTTTTCCCTTTTCTTCCCTCCTGGGTTTCTCTTCCCTCCTTCAGTCTTCACCACGTAGGGCCTCCAGGGCCTGCCCTGGAGATCCCAGCTGACACATCCAAACCCGATCCACACACACACACACACCCCACACACACCCCTTGCCCCTTCCTTGACCACCCATAGGCCTAGAGGTCCACACAGCAGAGTCAACAGGTCATCTTGGGAAAATGGGATCTAGGAAAAAGACTCCTGAGTCCCAAAGGCAGGTTCCAAACCTTTAGGGCAGGGAATCCCAGGGTCCTGGGTACCTGGAATTGGGTCTGGAAGGGCAGGCACAGGCTCTGTGTAGGCCCCGGCCCTTGCTCAGTGGAAAGGATACTCCTGGAGGACCAGGGAGGGCCTGGATTGCCCAGGTCTAAGGGAGGTGCTGGTTTGCCAGGAGGGATCCTGGAGCACTTTGCCAAGGCCCTCTCTCCTCCCTCCTCACATGCACATTGCGGTCTCTTACTTGTAAAATGTTTTTTGTTTGTTTGTTTTTGGTTTTTGTGGCAGGGTCTCACTCTGTCACCTAGGCTGGAGTGCAGTGATAAGCTCTCAGCTCCCTGCAACCTCTGCCTCCCGGGTTCAAGCGATTCTCCTGCCTCAGCCTCCCAAGTAGCTGGGATTACAGGCGTGTGCCACCCTGCCTGGCTAATTTTTGTATTTTTCGTAGAGACGGGTTTTTGCTGTGTTGTCCAGGTAGGTCTTAAACTCCTGGACTCAAGCAATCCACCCACCTCATCCTCCCAAAATGCTGGGATTAAAGGTGTGAGCCACCACTCCTGACCCTTGTAAAATGTTCTTCTTGATCAGATCTGTAATCAGTACAATCTCTGCCCTCCAAGGAACGAGCCATAGTGAGAAAGGCACATTAACAGAAACATAGACAAATAGCTGCCTACAGTCTAGTGCTGAGAAGGAAGAGAATCACTTGGCAGGGAGAAGAAGGAAGGATCAGAGACTTCCCAGAAGAGCTGGCCTTGGAGGACCATGGACAATCTATCACTTGTGTCCATGCATGGCTGGTCCAGTGTTTGCAGGCATTGTAGGGGTGGCCAGACTGGAAGCTTCTCAAGGTCAGAGCTGGGGGTTTCCTGGATCTGGAGGCAAACACCGCACCATGCCTGCCTTGGCAAATGCTGACATGCCCTTCACGTCTTTCTCAGTTTTTTTTTTTTTTTTTTGGAGAGCGGAAGTCCTCGCTCCTGCCGCCAGGCTGGAGTGTAGTGGCCCCGGATCTCAGGCTCAGCGGCAAGCTCCGGGCGTCCACGGGGTTCACGCCATTCTCCCCCTGTCTGCAGCGTCCCCGAGTAGGCCTGGGACACAGGCGCCCCCGCCACCTCGCCCCCGGGCCTAGATTTTTGTATTTTTTAGTAGAGAACGGGGTTTCACCCGGTTAGCCAAGGATGGTCTCGATCTGCCGTGACCTCGTGACCGCCGTACTCAGGGCCTGCCAAAGTGGCTGGGATTAACAGGCATGAGCCACCGCGCCCGGCCTTTCTCAGTTATTTTACTGCAACTTTCTTTTTCTTTCTTTTTTTTTTTTTGAGACGGAGTTTCACTCTTATTGCCCAGGCTGGAGTGCAGTGGCACAATCTCAGCTCACTGCAACCTCCGCCTCCCAGGTTCAAGCGATTCTCCTGCCTCAGCCTCCCTAGTAGCTGAGAGTACAGGTGCTCGCCACCACGCCCAGCTAATTTTTTGTATTTTTAGTAGAGAAGGGGTTTACCATGTTGGCCAGGCTGGTCTCGAACTCCTGACCTCAGGTGATCCGCCCACCTCGGCCTCCCAAAGTGCTGAGATTACAGGCATGAGCCACGGTGCCCAGCCCCCCTGCAACTTTCATCTGAGAATTCTTCCTGTCTGTTGGCGCTTGACTCATTTTTGCCTTAATTCGTCTTCCAGCAACCTCTTCACCATTCTCCACCTCTTCACTCCTTTTGGCTTAGCCCTTAGCCACTACCTGGCAAGCCCTGCTTGCCCTCACCGAGATCCCCTATAGTCTGGGAAGGGGTTGGAAGACAGAAGGCAGCAGGCAGCAGGAGCGGCTAACACTGGTGGGAAACACGGTCAGCTGCAAAGCTTCATGCACATTCATTCTATTGCCAATGGGAAGGGCACAGATCTTCGTGTCTAAATAGACCTGGGTTTGGGGCTGGCTGTGCCATTAACTCACAGCAGGTCACTTCTCTTCTTGAAGAATCATACATTTCTCCCTTTTTTTTTTTTTTTTTTTTGAGACGGAGTCTCTCTCCATTGCCTAGGCTGGAGTACAGTGGTGTGATCTCGGCTCACTGCAACCTCTGCCTCCCTGGCTCAAGCGATTCTCGTGCCTCAGCCTCCCAAGTAGCTGGGATTACAGGCGCGTGACACCACACACAGCTAATTTTTGTATTTTTAATAGAGATAGGGTTTCACCATGTTGGCCAGGCTGGTCTCAAACTGCTGACCTCAGGTGATCCGCCTGCCTCAGCCTCCCAAAGTGCTGGGATTACAGGTGTGAACCACTGCTCCTGGCTGTTTTTCTCGTTTTTTGAATGAACATGTTAAACCGGTGATATTCACGCTGAGTTCCCTGCAACCCTAAGGTTATTATGGTGGCATCTGGGAAGAGAGCAGGAAGCTAATGTGAGACTCTGAGCTACCCATTCCAGCTTTCACCAAATGTTCTAGATTATGTTCTGTAAGATCTTGTTGGAGAAAAAGCTTCCACTGCTCCTGAGTAAAAACATGAAAACCACTGACCTTGGTGGTTTCGGTGATCTCTGAGGTCCCATTCATCTCTGACACTAACTCTTTTATTTAATGTCAGGAATCATAAGCCAGGAACCCACAGGCCAAATCCAGTCTTAGGCCACGTTTGCTAGCCCATCGCAGTGTTGGCAAGTCTTTGGGGAGTGAGGCATATGCTGTCTAGTTCACCACAGTCCCCACCACTCCTTACTGTCTAACATCCACTACATCACATTTAGGTTAGCAGCCTGGACCCTGGAGACCTTTGAGTTTGCTCCCCAGAAATGCTCCCCTGAGGCCGGGCATGGTGACTCATGCTTGTAATCCCAGCACTTTGGGAGGCTGAGGCGGGTGGATCACCTGACATTAGGAGTTCGAGACCAGCTTGACCAACATGGTGAAACCCCATCTCTACTAAAAATACAAAAAAATTAGCCAGACGTGGTGGCACATGTCTATAATTCCAGCTACTCAGGAGGCTGAGACAGGAGAATTGCTTGAACCCAGGAGCTGGAGGTTGCAGTGAGCCAAGATTGTGCCACTGCACTCCAGCCTGGGCAACAGAGTGAGACTCTGTCTCAAAAAAACAGAAAAAAGAAATGCTCCCCTGAGACCCTCCCTTCCCAGGAGACCCTCCAGATAGCAGAAAAGGGGTCCAGAGCCTGGAAACAGATGTCCCCCGACCTAGGGAGAGGACAAAAGGGGAGCAGGGTGTTTAAGGTACAAGGGATGCCTCCTTTCCTCCTATCTGCCCCACCCAGAAGACCTCTGTGATCGTTTTATTCTTTCTTTTTCTTTCTTTCTTTCTTTCAAGACGGGGTCTTGCTGTGTTGCCCAGGCTGGAGTGCAGTGGCACAATCTCAGCTCACTGCAACATCCATGTCCCAGGTTCAAACAATCCTTCCCTTTCAGCTTCCCAAGTAACTAGGACTACAGGCACATCCCACCACGTCCGGCTAATTTTTTGTATTTTTAGTAGAAACAAGGTTTCACCAGGTTGACCAGGCTGGTCTTGAACTCCTGACCTCAAGTGATCCTCTTGCCTCAGCCTCCCAAAGTGCTGGGATTACAGGCATGAGCCACCGTGCCCAGCCCCACTGTGATAGTTTTAAAAATACAGTTGCAAATTCTTTGTCACTTTTCCCATCAAAAGTCGGGAGTCTCTTGAATCTGGGTGGGCTTATGACTGCCTTGACCAATGTCGCAATGAAAGTGACACTCTGAGACTTTCCAGGTTGGGTCACAAAAGTCCATGCGGCCTCTGCCTATTTCCACTGGACACTGGCAGCTGCAACCCTGAGCAAGCCAGGTAAGAATCCCCTCTACCCTGAGAACGTGATGCTGGAGAGGCCACGGGGAGCCCCTCCAGATGATAGACTCAGCTGAGCCTGTCCCACAGCTGTCCCAGCCCAGGTGCCACACAGGGGGGTGAGGAAGCCACCCTAGGAATGAATGCTTCAGCTTCAGATATCACAGAGCAGGCAAGTGCCATCCTCACCCCACCCCTTGTCGTGTGTGGCCTGGCCCACAGAACGGCTTTATGCCCCAAGTTTAGGAGTGGTTTGTTACACAGCAATAGACAACCAGAACAACATTCTGGAACTGTTCCAGATGAGTCAGGAAGTCTGACAGGCAGAGCCTCTTCAGCCCATAGGACACCTTTCAATGCTAGCTAGAAAAGGGTGCCCCACCCTCTGGATGGGTTGCAGCAGGGCACAGGTAGGCCCCACAGCAGGGCAGAGGGCTTGGCCAGTGGACAGCAGGCTGGATTTCAGCCCTGTACAACCATATGCAAGGGGCCCTGCCGACCAGAGATGCCCCCTTCTGTCCTGCATGGATCCGTGTGAGATGAGCTGAAAGGGAAAAAGTCATTTTCTAAACACTCACACAATTGCCCTGCAATCCCAGTGAGCATCTCTCAAGACTCAGGAAGGTCCCTGTGCTCAGACCTTATAAGCTCTGCTGCACCAGTGAGTCATCTTGGCACATAAAGCACTCATCAAAAACATATGCATTGCCGGGCACGGTGGCTCATGCCTGTAATCCCAGCACTTTGGGAGGCCGAGGTGGGTGAATCACAAGGCCAAGAGATCGAGACCATCCTGCCCAACATGGTGAAACCCCATCTCTACTAAAAATACAAAAATTATCTGGACATGGTGGTACACACCTGTAGTCCCAGCTACTCAGGAGGCTGAGGCAGGAGAATCACTTGAACCTGGGAGGCGGAGGTTGCAGTGAGCCAAGATCATCCCACCACTGCGCTTCAGCCTGAAGTCAGAGTGAGACTCCGTCTCAAAAAAAAAAAAAAAAAAACAGTGGCTGGTTGCAGTGACTCACGCCTGTAATCCCAACACTTTGGGAGGCCGAGGCGGGCGAATCATGATGTCAGGAGTTTGAGACCAGCCTGGTCAACATGGTAAAACCCCATCTCAACTAAAAATAAAAAAAATTAACTGGGCGTAGTGGCGAGTGCCTGTAATCCCAGCTACTCAGGAGGCTGAGGCAGGAGAATTGCTTGAACCCGGGAGGCGGAGGTTGCAGTGAGCCGAGATCAGGCCACTGCACTCCAGCCCTGGTAACAGAGTGAGACTCTGTTTCAAAAATAAATAAAAAATAAAACAAAAACAAACAAACAACATATACATATACACACATATATCCACAAGTTGCTTTTCCCTTTTTCTCATTTAAAAAAAAAAAAAAA
>NW_016808217.1:832547-839336 GCF_001698545.2 Rhinopithecus bieti
AAAATTAAAACAAAACAAACAAACAACATATACATATACACACATATATCCACAAGTTGCTTTTCCCTTTTCTCATTTAAAAAAAAAAAAAAAAGCCACCACCTTACCATGATCTGATCCAAGTCTGCAGGCTGTTTTGAAGTAATTTATCTTGCCCCTTCAAACAGACCATTTTCCCTCACTCAGCCCGCCAAGACTATCTCCTTTCATTCTTGAACAAAGCTAGCCCCAAGCACAGGACCGTGTGGTTTCTGGGGTTTCCACTTAAAAATACTCTCGGCTGGTGGCTCTTCTGCAATATTCACGAGGAGGGCTGCAGACCGTGAACTGAAAGATGGAGTGGGCCAGGGCCACATCATGCCAGATCACCAAGCCTCTGAGGCATAGAAGTCTTTTCTCCTCTGGGTTGAGTAATGGCCACTGCGAGCTCAGAAGCCACAGACTCTGTTCACAGACGCTATACCTCACTTTATGCAAACCTGGTAGACAAAAATCTGGCTTTCTGTGAAAGATTGCAGAGGCGGAGTTGTCCACACAGCCTGTGGGTTCAGGCAGCCTCCTTCGTTGGGAGGATGTGTGGTCACAGATTATTTGTCTTTGTGAGGAAAGGAACCCACCGATGCTGAGCACTGACTCAATGTCACTTGCTGTACTTTGTATACATTATCTCATTCATCCTCGAAAGAGCCCTGCAAGTGGTTACTATTATCTCCATGTTCCAGCTGAGGAAAGGGAGGTTCAGAGAGGCTAAGTCACTTTCCCAAGGTCACACAGCTAAAAAGACTGTGAGCCAGTGGGCCAAACGCAGTGGCTCATACCTGTAATCCCAGCAGTTTGGGAGGCTGAGGTGGGAGCATCCCTCAAGTCCAGGAGTTCAAGACCAACCTGAGCAACATGGTAAGACCCCCTCCCTCTTCCATTGCTACAAAAAATTTAAAAATTAGCAGGGCGTGATGGCACACACCTGTAGTCCCAGCTACTCAGGAGGCTAGGGTGGGAGGATCACTTGAGCCTGGGAAGTCAAGGATGCAGTGAGCCATGATCATGCTACTGTACTCCAGCCTGGGCAACAGCAAGACCTTGTTTCAATAAATAAATAAATAAATAAAAATAAAAGACTGGGAATCAGGATTCAAGCAAACCCCAGGTTGGCCCATAGCAAGACACTTGTATTTCCCTCTCCCCTCTCTCCACTTCCTTCCCAGGCTTGCTTTCTCTGTGCTCCACATCTTAGGAAACTGCAGCGCAAGTGCCTCTGCCTAAGCCCTGCTTAAGTGAGATTACAGACGGCCTCACCTGTGGGTTGGAGGGAGGGCTTACCTAGCTCACATACCACACAATTCAAGTTATCAAAACTTGTTTGTATAAGACGTTTTGTGTATTGGGACAAACCTGGACCGGGCTCTGGAAGGGATCCTTGTCCTTGGGCCAGAGTCATTTGTCCTTTGGCCCACATTTATTGAACTTCTACTGTGTGCCAAGCAGCATATTCCACACCGGCAGTAGAGAAGTAAACAGCAGCCCTGTCCTCTGTGAACTCATGGCGGAATGGGAAACGAAGGGCACAGAGAATTGTAGAATGAGAAGAATGAAATGGATCCCAGGAGAGGGACACAGGAAGGAGAGGTCAGTTCTGCCAGAAAGCCCTCCGTGGACCAGCCCCTGGAATGTGAGGTTGTCGTTGAGAGTGGAGCCATGTCCAAGACAGATTCAGTTGAACCAGCTCCTGGAATTTGACAGACAGCGAGAATCACATTAAAACAGGCAGCCATCCGGCAGGCCAGGATGTATGCATCAGCCGATCAATGAAAACATTCACTTTGCCCAGATGAGCCACCCACAGGAAGTCGCATTATCAGAAATGTAATTGTACAAACGGAATCTGCAAATGTGATGGATATTGGGAAGTATTTTGTAGCCAGAGTAGCTTGAAGCCATCTCTGTCTCTAAAGGGAAAGTCATCCTAGGATACAGTACTGGCTAAGTTAGCGCTGGCAAGAATCCCTCCACTCTTTACAGAGCACAGATGGTGTATTAGTTAAAGCATGGCTCTGCTGCGGTAACAAAGACAGCCGAAAAAAAGTGGTTTAAGGGATGCAGAAGTTGTTTCACCCCACTGTCACTTTCTGAGGGCGCCATCCCCAACTGGTAGAATTTAGGGACATAGTCTCTTTCCACGTTATGGCTCCAACATCCATCTGCACCATCGAGCCCAGGTCTGTCACATCCAGGTCCCAGCTGGCTGGCAAAGGACAAGAGCATGAGGGTGGCACGCCCACCTCGCCTGGCAATGGCACGGAAAGCCTCCACTCACATTTACATTTCTCATGTCAGTGAGGACACGGTCTCACCCAACGACAAGGCCAGCTAGGAAGTGAGCCCAGGAAGACGCAGACAGCAGGTGTAGGGGGACCTCTACCTGTCTCTGCTTCAGATGGCAGTTGGGATGTTTGCAGGTGTAACCAAAACCTCCACTTAAAGGGCTGGGCCCGGGGACTCATGCCTGTAATCCCAGCACTTCGGGAGGCCAAGGTGGGAGGATTGCCTGAGCTCAGCAATTTGAGACCAGCCTGGACAACATGGTGAAATCCCGTCTCTACTAAAAATACAGAAATTAGCCAGGCATGGTGGTGCGTGCCTGTGGTCCCAGCTACTCAGGAGGCTGAGAGAGGAGAATCGCTTGAACCCAGGAAGTGGAGGTTGCAGTGAGCGCCATTGCACTCCAGCCTGCGCAACAGAGTAAGACTCTGTCCCAAAACAAAAACAAACAAAAAATCCCTTCATTTAAACTAGCTTAAACCCACAGGACAGCTTGGAGGAGGCTTCAGGGTCTGCTGATTCACCACCTCATCTCCAGTGGGTCAGCTCCCCACTCAGGCTGGCCTCAGCTTGGCTGCAGTGGGTCCAGTATCACATCTCAACATGACAACATTCAAAGAAGGAGGAGCGCGCTCTTTCTGTGCTTTCCTTTAGGAAAGAAGAAAGTTTCCCCAGATGCCAGCCGGCCAGCACTCCCCTCCAGCCGACAAAATTAGCCGGGCGTGGGGGCAGGTGCCTGTAATCCCTGCTACTAGAGAGGCTGAGGTGGGAGAATGGCTTGAACCTGGGCGGCGGAGGCCACAGTGAGCCAAAATCTTCCCACTGCACTCCAGCCTGGGTAACAGAGCAAGACTCTGTCTTAAAAAAAAAAAAAAAAAAAAGCAGCCCATGCTTGTAATCCCAGCACTTTGGCCAGATGTGGGTCACATGCCCATGTCTGAGCCAATTACTGGAGCAATGGGCTGAATGAGCAAATGGGTTGAATCGTGCCCCCGCCACACACCTGACATTCATATGGTGAAGTCCTAAGCCCCAGGGAGACTACATTTGGAGATAGGACCTTCAAAGAGGTAAAGGAAAATGAGGTCATCTGGGTGGGTCCTAATCTAATCTGACCGATGTCCTTAGTTAAAAAAAGAAGAAAAAAAAAGGGCGATTAGGAACAGACAACAACACACACTGAGGGATGACCCTGGGAGGACACAGGGAGAAGACGCCATGGACAAGCCAAGAAGAGAGACCTGAGAATTAACCAACCCTGGCCGGGTGTGGCGGCTCCATGCCTGTAATTCCAGCATTTTGGGAGGCCAAGGCGGGTGGATCGCTTGAGTACAGGAGTTTGAGACCAGCCTGGGCAACATGCAGAAATCTTGTCTCTACTAAAAATACAAAACATCAGCTGGGCGTGGTGGTGGGCGCCTGTAATCCCAGCTACTGGGGAGGCTGAGGCAGGAGAATCTGTTGAACCCAGGAGCCAGAGGTTGCGGTGAGCCGAGATCGCGCCATTGCATTCCAGCTTGGGCAACAAGAGCCAGACTCACTGCAGCCTCTGCCTCCCGGGTTCAAGCCATTCTCCCATCTCAGCCTCTCTAGTAGCTGGGATTACAGGTGCCTGCCACCATGCCCAGCTAATTTTTGTATTTTTAGTAGAAACGGAGTTCCACCATGTTGGCGAGGCTGGTCTCAAACTTCTGGTCTCAGGCGATCCATCTGTCTCAGCCTCCCAAAGTGCTGGGATTTATAGGCATGAGCCACCGCGCCCCGCCCACTCTCCAGTTATTTATCTGGGACTTGCTCTGGTTTCCCTTGGTGGGAGTTAGGAGCTTGGGGTGCTCTCCCAACCCTTCTCTCACCCTATGGTCAGCCCCCTGGTTTCCTCAACCAAAGCCAATCACATGCATGAATGAGTTGGGCGGCAGCTCTCCTGCCCACCCTTCCAACCCCAAGGAGCTCTCAGTCCTGCCCTGCCGCTGTAACACAGCATAAAATGCATCCCCTCCTGGAGCCTGGGGTTCTCCTGGGGGTGTGATTTCTGCTTTACTCTGACAGCAACCTCATTTCCAAGTTCTTGGGAGCAGGGGTGTGCTGGTGAATGTGGGAACAGTTGGTTCTGGTGGCAGCATTTGCCCATTTCCATGGTGTAAATGCTCCCGTCCTGGCCCATTTGAAGCTACTCACGTGAGGTCAGTGCGCAGAGTTGGGCAGCTCCAGCACACACACCGCTGCCTAGGGGGCACCTCTGCATTGCCTTCAGTGGTGACGATGGCCAGTCTCTTATCATCTATTCTGAGCTCACATCTCAAATGATGTTTATGAGAAAATGGCTCACAGGGTAGGAGAGGGTTAAAAATATGTTATGGCCCTGGGTGGGAACCTGTGTGCAAGCAGAGGGCCTGGGAAAATCTTGGGGGTGCCATGTCCTGGAAAGATCCCCTCCTTTGCTTGTTCCCAGGCTGGGAGGATGAATGCCACCGTGGATAATAAGTGGAAGTAGGGCTCTGCTGGACTCTCATTGCCCTCTCCAGGAGGGGCCCTCCCCCCTTCACCTCTGCACAATCGCTTCCTCTGTTCCCGGAGCTCCAGAACTCAGCTTCCCTCAGAGTCCCATCCAAGCTGGAGTCAGGATAAAGGCCACCATTGACGGGCACTTCCTCTGCACCCTGCACTGGGCTGGGTCCTCCAGACTCAATTTTCATTGAATTCACACCACCACCCCACGGACTTAGTGGGCGTAGTCTCGTCACAAAGATGAGGTGTAGGGAGGTCAGAGAAATGGTTTCAAGGTCACAGTGGCAGGGGCGGTACTTCCACGGTGCTTCCAGGGTCACACAGGACACATGGAGTCACAGAATAATAATAACAATGACCATGGCTAGTGTTTACTGAGGACTTAATTTTATTTATTTTATTTTATTTTATTTTTTTGAGATGGAGTCTCACTCTGTCACTCAGGCTGGAATGCAGTGGTGCAGTCTCAGCTCACTGCAACCTCTGCCTCCTGGGTTCAGGTGATCCTCCCACCTCAGCCTCCCGAGTAGCTGGAACTACAGGCGCATGCCACCATGTCTGGCTAATTTTTGTATTTTTAGTAGAGATGAGGTTTCACCATGTTGGCAGAATGGTCTTGAACTCCTGACCTCAAGTGATCTAACCGCCTCGGCTTCCCGAAGTGCTGAGATTACAGGCACGAGTTACCATGCCTGGCCTGAGGACTTAATTGGAAGTGAGGATGTACACGCATGTGGGCTGATTCAATCCTCATCATCGCTCTACGAGACAGGGATAAACTATGGTTCCCACTCTGCAGATAAGGAACCCCAGGCTCCAGGAGAGGATGCGTTGTGTGCTGTGTTACAGCGGCAGGGCAGGACTGAGAGCTCCTTGGGGTTGGAGGGGTGGGCAGGAGAGCTGCTGCCCAACTCATTCATGCGCCCCCCTCCCCACCTCACTCCCCAGTCTAGCTTTGGTTCCTGGTCTCTCCCTATGCCTCCAGAGGACTAGCACTTTCCCCAGCAGTGTTGGGGGTAGAGCCAAAGTCCCGAAGTTCCTGCCACAGACACTGTCAGCGTGATAGGAAAGGAAATCTCTGTCCTTCCCCTCAGTGCCCAACCTCCCGTTGGCTAAGCCGGCACCTGGGCGGGGAAGAGGGTAGAATGAGGCTATTCAGAGAGTTTTCCTGATGCAATAACTGATTGCAAAACCCTCGCATCCCTGAGCACTTTATGGAGGGTGGTAATTCTAAGCGGCACCAGGAAATCCCAAACTCACCCAGCTGCCAGAACACAGCCCTCCAGGTCAAACCACAGGGAAGAAGAACAGTTACCGGGAGGCTAGGCGCCAGAAAAACAAAGGGAGCATCCACAATAACCCCATGGGGATCCAGCTCTTCACGCCCCTAATCCCATTGGCTGCACAAGGTCCTCAGGTGGGAGGAGCAAACCCAAGTCTCATTCACAGATGAGAACACTGATTTGTTCAGGGTCACTGGATAAGTAAAGGATTCTGACTTTCAGACTCCTGGTCCAGTGCTCATTTCTCCACCGTTAGGACCCTACACTGGAGGCAATGGGTGATGCTGTGAGGAGGGGCCAGAGAATGGCAGAGGTGACAGGAGAGCAAGCTCAAGGGGCCTGTAGCCAGACTGACCCCAGTGCAAATCATGGCTCTGCAGCATCAGGCAAGTCACTTAACCTTTCTGGGCCTTTCTCCTCGGCAGGTGGGACAGGGAGATTGTTAAGAGTTTGCACTCTGGCCGGGCGCGGTGGCTCAAGCCTGTAATCCCAGCACTTTGGGAGGCCGAGACGGGCGGATCACAAGGTCAGGAGATCGAGACCATCCTGGCTAATACGGTGAAACCCCGTCTCTACTAAAGAATACAAAAAACTAGCCGGGCGACGAGGCGGGCGCCTGTAGTCCCAGCTACTTGGGAGGCGGAGGCAGGAGAATGGCGTGAACCTGGGAGGCGGAGCT
>NW_016808217.1:839457-883174 GCF_001698545.2 Rhinopithecus bieti
TTTGCACTCTGAAGTCAGAATGGCTGGGTTGTAATCCTGGCTGCATTACTTACAGGCTAGGCTGTGTGACCTTGGACAGTTGCTTAACCTCTCTGTGGTTCAGTTTCCTTATCTGTCGAATGAGCCTTTTAAAACCCACCTATAGGCTTGCTGTGAGGATTTTCTTAACTAATGCAAGTAAGGCTCTTAGCAGAAAGCTCATAGGCCTGGCTTATGGTAAACAGTCAATCAATATTAGCCCTATTAATATTAGACAATATTAATGTTGTCTGCAAAACCGAGAAGAAAAGAGCTTTTTTTTGTTTTGTTTTGTTTGTTTGTTTGAGACAGAATCTCGCTCTGTTGCCCAGGCTGGAGTACAGTGGTGTGATCTCAGCTCACTGCAACCTCTGCCTCCCGGGTTCAAGTAATTCTCTGCCTCAGCTTCCCGAGTAGCTGGGGTTACAGGCACCTACCACCATGCCCAGCTAATTTTTGTATTTTTAGTAGAGATGGGGTTTCACCATCTTGGCCAGACTGGCCTTGAACTCCTGACCTCGTGATCCACCTGCCTCAGCCTCCCAAAGTGCTGGGATTACAGGCATGAGCCACCGCTCACAAAAATGAGCTGGTTGTGGCGGCGCACGCTTGTAATCACAGCTACTCGGGAGGCTGAGGCGGGAGAATAGCCTGAACCCGGGAGACGGAAGTTGCAGTGAGCCAAGATTGCGCCACTGCACTCCAGCCTGGGTGACAGAGAGAGACTCTGTCTCAGAAAAAAAAAAAAGCTTTTGTAAATTAAAGGAAACAGCACATTTGGGGGCATGGGGGGAGGGTGTGGTTGAGGGGAAGTGCAGGAGAGCTCTCCCTCCACAGATTGAATTGGAATCTTCCAGAAAGGAGAAAGAAACCCGTTAAGGGGACCCAAGCTGGCCCTGGGCCGGCTTTGGGATATTTCCTTCTGTAGCACCCACATGGCCCTCACCTTTGTGCCTTATTCACTCCACCTTGAGTGCAATCCCACCCCCTTCAGCCACTCCTCCCTCCCCGCAAAGATTCCCTTGGGAGAATTACCTCAAGCTGGAAATGTTCCTGGCCCGGGTAGTGAGAGGGCAAAAATGTAAATACACATTGGCCTTGGAGTTTCATAACTGCCGTGAGTCACTTCCCTTCACAGAAGACATGGCAGAGGGACAGCGCTCTGAGTCCTATCAGTGAGGGTGGACTTAAGTGCCTTTCCAGGCATTCTTCACTGGAGTCCGCTCCAAGTTCTCTCCACAGGAAGGATGTGCTCTGGATGTTTGTGCTGAAGGCATGTCAAGGTTCAGAAGAGGGAACAGAACCCGCCTGGACCCAGGTCACAAATTTCCCTCATCAAACATCATTTCTATCTTCTTAATTCCTGTCCACTGAAGATCCTTTCCCAGCTGCCTCAGAGGCCTGGCAACTTGCCATGTATTCATTAGAAATTCTTTAGTTTGCAAGTAACTGAAATTACAGTATTATAATAAATAGGGGTTTATTTTCTCACATTAAAAGAAATTCAAAACAGAAGAACTGTTCTTGTTTTTTTGGCAGCACGGTGATGTCAAAGCCAATCATACCATGATTCTGTTGGTCTTTCCCTCAAGGTTGCAAGATGGCTGCTGCAGCTCCACATATTGCATCCACTCTCAAGGCAGAAAAAGGAGAGAAGAGCACAAAATAGTGGTGCTGTTGGAGTCTGTTCCTATGTCTATTATCTATTGTTGCACAAACGACTATGGCCAAATTTAGAGGCTTTAAAACAATAGTCTTTATTAGCTCATGAGTCTGAGTGTCAGCATTCTGGGGTGGGATCAGCTGGCAGTTCTTTTACTCTTAACCAGGTTCACCTATGCAACAGCAATCAGTCAATGGCTCAGTGGAGGCTGTCTTGTCCAAGATAGCCTCGCTCACATATCTGGTGTTGGGCTCTGGTTGTTGGAGACGTGAGTGCAGAAGCACAAGTCAGAGTGAGCATGGAAGCATTCCATGAGCCAAGAAAGGCTGGAAAAGGCAAGGAATGGCTCCTCCCCTGAAACCTCCAGGTGCAATGCAATCTTGCCAACACCTTGATTTTACCCCAGTAAGACCCATTTTGGTCTTCTGAATTCCAAAACATCAGAACTGTAAGACAATCGATTGATGCTGTTTAAAGCCAGTAAGTTTGTCGTAGTTGGTTGCAGCAGCCATAAGAAACTATCTCCCTCCACTGCTCTCTAATTCTCTCTCTCTCTCTCTTTTTTTGAGACAATCTCACTCTGTCGCCCAGGCTGGAGTGCAATGGCATGATCTTGGCTCACTGCAACCTCTGCCTCCTGGGTTCAAGTGATTCTCCCACCTCAGCTTCCCCAGTAGCTGGGATTACAGGTGCCTGCCACCACGCCCAGCTAATTTTTGTATTTTTAGTAGAGACAAGCTTTCACCAGATTGGCCAGGCTGGTCTCAAACTCCTGACCTTGGGTGATCCATCCGCCTCAGCCTCCCAATGTGTGGGATTACAGGTGTGAGCCACTGTGCCCGG
Source organism: Rhinopithecus bieti (assembly GCF_001698545.2). Taxonomy (NCBI): domain Eukaryota; kingdom Metazoa; phylum Chordata; class Mammalia; order Primates; family Cercopithecidae; genus Rhinopithecus; species Rhinopithecus bieti. The sequence continues at coordinate 841,982 of NW_016808217.1, forward strand.
CTGCTGTCTAATTCTCTAAGATAGGGCTTACTCAATTATGGCCCAATGCCTGATTTTGTACATAAAGTTTTATTGGAATACAGCCACGCTCATTCCTTTCCATATTATCTATGTTTGCCTTTCTGCTAGCACAATAGCTGTGACAAAGATCATGTGGCCTACAAGACCAAGGCTCTACATAGCTGGCTCTTTTTTTTTTTTAATTATTACTATTTTTTAAATTTTTGAGACGGAGTCTCTCTGTCGCCCAGGCTGGAGTGCAGTGGCACGATCTCTGCTCACTGCAAGCTCCACCTTCCAGGTTCAGGCCATTCTCCTGCCTCAGCCTCTGGAGTAGCTGGGACTACAGGCGGCCGCCACCATGCCCAGCTAATTTTTTGTATTTTTAGTAGAGACGGGGTTTCACCATGGTCTCGATCTCCTGACCTCATCATCCCCCTGCCTCAGCCTCCCAAAGTGCTGGATTACAGGCGTGAGCCTATATTTCTTTTTTGAAAGCAGAGAGATTAAATGGATATATTACAACTTAAAAAATGGGTTTTTAGGCCATCTCAGACCTATAACCCAGTACTTTGAGAGACGGGTGGATGGATCACTTGAGCTCAGGAGCTTAAGACCACATTGGGCAACATGGTGAAACCCTGTCTCTACAAAAAATACAAAAATTAGCCAGATGAGGTGGTGCACACCTGTAGTCCCAGCTACTTGGGAGGCTGAGGTGGGGGTGTCATCTGAGCCCGGGAGGTGGCAGCTGCAATGAGCTGTGACTGTACCACTGCACTCCAGGCTGGGCGAGAGCGAGACCCTGTCTCAAAAAAAAAAAGAGTTTTTATATATGTATGTGTATATATGAGTGTGTGCAAACATATATACGTATATATACTTAAGCTATTTTATAACAAAATATTAAAAGAACATACAAAGAAAACATAATTAAAGAGTTGTGACGATCAAACATGGAATGAATAGTCAGGGGCGAACTCAAGCCCTGATCTGTAGGACAAGTTGCTCGGGGTCAGACCCAGTGCAGCCACCATGGATCCAGGGCTCAGTAATCCAGTGGACACCTATGTGTCAGGCTTGAAGCTTGGCCCTGGAATATGGAGCATCTTTTTTTTTTTTTTTGAGACGGAGTCTTGCTCTGTCGCCCGGGCTGGAGTGCAATGGCCGGATCTCAGCTCACTGCAAGCTCTGCCTCCCGGGTTCATGCCATTCTCCTGCCTCAGCCTCTGGAGTAGCAGGGACTACAGGCACCCGCCACCTTGCCCGGCTAGTTTTTTGTATTTTAGTAGAGATGGGGTTTCACCGTGTTAGCCAGGATGGTCTCGATCTCCTGACCTCGTGATCCGCCCGTCTCGGCCTCCCAAAGTGCTGGGATTACAGGCTTGAGCCACCGCGCCCGGCCTGGAGCATCTTTTTTTTTTTTTTTTTTTTTTTTTTTTTGAGACAGAGTTTCTCTCTTGTTGTCCAGGCTGGAGTGCATTGGTGCGATCTCAGCTCACAGCAGCCTCTGCCTCCTGGGTTCATGCAGTTGTCCTGCCTTAGCCTCCTGAGTAGCTGGGATCACAAGCATGCATCACTATGTCCTGCTAATTTTTGTATTTTTAAGTAGAAATGGGGTTTCACCATGTTGATCAGGCTGGTCTGGAACTCCTGACCTCAAATGATCCAGTCGCCTTGGCCTCCCAAAGTGCTGGGATTAGAGGCATGACCCACCGCGCCCAGCCACCCTGGAGCATCTTAAGGGAAGGGGAAAGCCTCGTCCCAGGAGTTCAGAAAAAGAGAAGCACAGTGGGGGTGTAGCCTAGATAAGGAGTTGAGGTCTGGGCTTGCGTGTGGCAGACCAGGGGCAGGTGAGGGCCAGGCCATCTCCTCCAGACAGCACCGTCTCCTTCCTCTATGGACTATTCGGGGTGTTTGTCCTGTGCCACCCAGGATGCTGATAGGTGCAGGGGCTTGGAGTCACCAGGCCTGAAGCTCTAATTAATACTTCTTTTTACAAATTAGAAATACAATTAACTGGCCCGGCGCGGTGGTTCATACCTGTAATTCCAGCATTTTGGGAGGTCAAGGCGGACAGATCACTTGAGGCCAGGAGTTCGAGACCATCCTGGCCAACATGGTGAAACTCCATCTCTACTAAAAATGCAAAAATTTACTGGGCATAGTAGAGCATGCCTGTAATCCCAGCTACTCGGGAGGCTGAGGCAGGAGAATCGCTTGAACCCAGGAGGAGGAGGTTGCAGTGAGCCGAGATCACACCGTTGCACTCCAGCTTGGGTGACAGAGCGAGACTCCATCTCAAAAAAAAAAAAAAGAAAGAAAAAGAAATAAAATTAATTGGTATGAATTATATAATTATATTAATTGTAATAATTGTGTAGGACCCTGAGTTTTACCAGCTATTAGTTGTATGACTGCACAAGTCTTATGTTAGCTTCTCAGGGTCTTGGTTTCCTCATCTGTAAAATGGGTATCAAACACTCAGCCTGCCTCCCTTACTGGGTTGCTATAGAGAGTGGAAAAGATAGAGGGTGTGAAAACCCCATAGCCAGGAGAAAGATGTTCCCTCTGTGTGAATGGAGGCTTTCCACTGATTTGTCCACAGGCACTCCGCTCAGATTCCAGGGGGCTCTTTGATGAACTGGTTTTTACACAGCGGCGTGCACCTGCTTTCTCCACATCACACGGGCACTGTCCTCTGTGCTTTGAGAAAAGCCAGCAGAGCTGAGGCAGCCAGGAACAGAGCTGGGACACCAGTCCTCTTCCACCCACCCATCCAGGGATTTATTCAACAAACATTTCTTGTGCGCCTACTATATGCCAGGCACCAGGATCAAGGACAGTGATGCAAACAACAGTCTCTGCCTTTAAGGCATGTGCAGTGGTGGGATGAGTAGCTGGGGACAGAGGTGTGGAGCCCAAGTAGCTCCAAGACCTTCCACCATCTTTTACTCTTATAAGTTGGGCAAGAGAGTTTCCATGTTCAGACAATTCTGTTTTCTGCTTCTTCCAAAGATTTCTTCATCTGGCCTCTTTGGGGAGGAAGGGACACCTACAGACAATCTTGAAGACTAAGTAGGATGTTCCCAGCTTGGGAGGGAATTCCAGTAGAGGGGACCGCCTAGCTAAAGTCCAAGGGCAAGATCATTTAAAGTTTACCAAGATTCTGTAGGGATAGCCCCAATGAATATGAGGACTTTTTTCCTGTTATTTCATTGAGATTTAAGTTAGAGCTTGGCCAGGCATGGTGGCTCACACCTATAATCCAGCACTTTGGGAGGCTGAGGCAGGCGAATCACTCGAGGTCAGGAGTTCGAGCCTGGCTAACATGGTGAAATCCTGTCTCTACCAAAATTACAAAACTTAGCCAGATGTGGTGGCACACGCCTATATTCCCAGTTACTTGAGAGGCCAAGGCAGGAGAATTGTTTGAACCCAGGAGGCAGAGGTTACAGTGAGCAGATATCGCACAACTGCACTCCAGCCTGGGCAACAAGCAAGACTCTGTCAAGAAGAAGGGGAAGGGCAAGGGGACGGGAAGGGAAAGGGGAAGGGGAAGGGGAAGAGAAGGGGAAGGGGAATCTCAGTTCTGAGGTTGAGTACGAAGAGCTGGAAAAGACCAAGCTCAAGTTCTGCCACAGGTGCAAATCCTTAATTCTAAGCCTCCATTTCCTCGTCTGTAAAATAGGCTTGTTACAAAGTTGTCCACATGATGAAATGAGAAATAGACATAATAAGTTTTCTTTTTATTTATTTTTTGAGACAGAGTCTCACTCTGTCTCCCAGGCTGGAGTGCTGTGGCATAATCTCTGCTCACTGCAACCTCTGCCTCCCAGGTTCAAGCGATTCTTGTGCCTCAGCCTTCTGAGTAGCTGGGATTACAGGCGTGCACCAACCCACCTGGCTCGTTTTTGTACTTTTAGTAGAGATAGGGTTTCACCATGTTGGCCAGGCTGGTCTCGAACTCCTGACCTCAAGTGATCCTTCCACTTCAGCCTCCCAAAGTGCTGGGATTACAGCCACAGTGTCCAGCCTGACATCATAAGTTTTTGATAATTGTTTTAGTGGAACTACTCAAAATGGATCTCTTCAGAGAGGATGTCCCCCAAATACCAGCGGTTAGTGGACGCCTCATCAGGAATTAGAGGAAATTATGGACAGTCTAAGTAGGTAGCAGAGGGGGTGCCCCTGAACCTTATCTTTGGTAGCTAGAAGCAGCAGTTCCCCCACCTTCTGACCAGCCCATGGAGTCCATTTCCTTGGCTGTTTCACATTCCTTAGGTGGGATCCATCCCTGCCAAGGCCCTTGTCCAGCAGGCCTAAGTCACTCACCACAGAACAGTCCCCTGAACTGGAGCAGTAGCCAGACTTGGAGTCAGGCATTGAGAACATTCCCAGAGGCTGCTGGGCCATCTGGTCACCTCCCACTTCTACAGAGCCCTGCTCCAAACACCTTCATCACCAGCATCATTGTCATCATTGTCCCGTCTGCATGTTCTGAGCTCTCTCCATGTGGCAGGCCCTTGGCAGACACTCAGATCTCGCAAAGCCCTATAAAGTGGACTCCTTGCTCCCTCTGTCCTCAGGAGTCTCAGCGCTGTGAGTAACATGGCCAGGGCCACACAGCTGCTGGAAGGGGGCAGAGTCGGGGCCTGCCCATAGCCATCAGTATCCTGTGTCCGTCTGACTGCAGAGCCAGGGCTTTAAACCCTGTTAGTCCCCACGTGCTCTGGCCCCTCTGCCCCGAAGAGAGCCAGGAAGTGGCGTGGGGTCTGAGTGCACTTCCCAGGAGGGGCCTGAGTGGGGTAGGAAGAGCTGAGCCTCCTGTGGAACTGACCTGCAGGTGACTCAGAGCCCCTCTGCTAGCTCCTCCCAGGAAGCACTAGGTGGACTGTGGCCCATTGTCGCTCTCCCAGCACAGGAATCTGTGTGAGTAACTGCGGAACAGAAAGGCTATTGAAGGGGGCAGTTCCCGGGTAGAGGCACAGACATGGGTTGGGGAATATGAGGTGTCTTTCCGGAGCCAGGAGGGCAGAGCTCCACCTTATCTGAAGCAGACAGAGGGGGAGAGAGCCCGAGGGCCTCTGCCCAGCACCCAGGGATGCTCAGCAAGTGGATTCTGAACACCTCCCGTGTCTCAGACATGGGGGACACGCAAATGTGTCTCTAAGTCAGGGCACCCTCTGTGTGCACAGATCCATCAAAGGCACTCACTTGGCTGGACCCCAGGGAAGGAAATGGGATGGCTCAGTGGAGTAGCCCAGTGTGACTTCCCAGAGCTGACTTCCCAAAACATGCCACATCCTCATCAAATAAAATAAAATCCAAACCCCTCTAGGCTGCTGCGCCTGACCTTGCTTACTCTAACCTCATCTCACCATCATGCTCCAGCCATGCCTTCTTCTCTATGTAATAGTGTCAGGCACTTTCTGCCACAGGACCTTTGCACATGCAGAGCCCTCTTCCAGGGGCCTCTTCCTCACCACCCACCCCTCTGCTTCTCCCCACCAACTCCCACTTCCCCTTCAGGTTTCAGCTACAGTGCTGCTTCCCTGAGCCCCTACACTAAACTAGCTGGACCACTCTGTTACTCCTGCTCCCAGTGATCGCCTTTGCATCACTGACCATCATTAGAAAATTCTTTGTGCAATTATTTGCTTAGTGCCTGACACTCCCCACACACGATACAAGTGCTGTCGGACTAGCGGCCATGTCTGTTTCATTTACTGGTGCATCCTCAGTCATCCTTTGTTGATAGGAAGGAAGGAAGGAAGGAAGGAAGGAAGGAAGGAAGGAAGGAGGGAGGGAGGGAGGGAGGGAGGGAGGGAGGAAGGAGGACTGGGAGGCAGACAGGAAGACTGGGAGGCAGGCAGGCAGCCAGGAAGGAAGAGAGGGATGGAGGGAGGGAGGAAGGGAAGGAGGAAGGGAGGGAGGAAAAAAGGAAGGAAGGAAAGAGAGATAGAGAGAGAGACAGGAAGCACTGCCTCCCAGGCTAGCAGCAGCAGATTGGGGCAAGCCCTGAGAGGAGGCTGGCACAGGCCATCCACAGAGTACTCCCCCATCCACTGTCTCAACCCCCCCACCCATCTGCTTTCTTTCTTTCTTTTTTTTTGAGATGCAGATTCACTCTTATGGCCCAGGCTGGAATGCAATGGCGTGATCTCAGCTCACTGCAACCTTTGCTTCTTGGTTCCAGCAATTCTCCTGCCTCAGCCTCCCAAGTAGCTGGGGTTACAGGCATGCACCACCATGCCCGGCTAATTTTTCTGTATTTCTTAAGAGAGACAGAGTTTCTCCATGTTGGTCAGGTTGGTCTTGAACTCTTGGCCTCCCAAAGTGCTGGGATTACAGGCATGAGCCACGGCACCAGGCCCGTCATTTGCTCTTTCCTTCCCTGGAGTGTTCAGCCACAGCTGAGTGCAGGCTCCTCGGGTGGGAAGGAGGAGGCAGAGAAGGGCAGGCCAGAGTCCATCTCTGGAAGAGCCCAGCCCTGTGCAGCCCCTTAGGGGCAGCTTCCTGGCTCTGCCTCACAGCAGCTCCGAATCTAGAGTGAGATCCTTGATTTGGGGAGCCTCACTTGGCTCTTCTGTAAGGTGAGAGAAAGGCCTGAACTTTATGCAAAGGCTTTATCTAAAGGCTGGTGCTCCAGGGCCGCTGTCTCCTTCCATCCTCTGGAGCCCAGCCTCTATCCGGGCTTAGATAAAGGCTGGGCTCTAGGGGTGGGAAGGAGACAGTGGCACCCAAGCAACAGCATCATGTCTGGCCCCAAACAGGTGTTCAGCAACTGCGACCCCCAGCTGCCCAGATCCTGCTCCTCACTCCCCAGTGGCCTGCATCTCAGTCTTCCCACTACCACCTCCTGCAGACCAAAGTCTGCATTCAGGTAGGGCCCAAGAGGCAGAAAGAGAGAGAAGGAAAGGATGAAGATAGCATCACAGCTTCAGGAGCACTTCAGAATAAGAATTCTAGTCTGCCTATATTTGAATCGTAACTCTGCCACTAACAAGCCGTGTGAACTTGGCACTCTACTCAGTCACTCCATGCCTCTGAAGGCCTTCAGATAATACCTGGCACACAAGAAGGCATAATGATTCGATAATTAACATGATAAGAGCTGTCATTCATTGGATGTACCCCCTGCCTGGCTTTGGCTAAGCATTGTCATGACCATTTACACCTCCCAAGAACCCCTGGACTTAGGAACTCATCCAGAGAGGTTAAGTGACCTTGAGCAAGTCACACTGCTAGCAAGTGGCGGAGCCTGGTCTCAATTACACAGGGAGTCAGGTGGATTCTCCTTTATTGGAAGCTAGAAAACCCCTAACAAGCGTTGCTTCGTCTCTTACAGAGGTAAAAAGCCAAGAGAAACACCAGGAACAAAGTCATCTGGGTGTTCGAGGTGGAGGTTTGGTGTATGTGCCGCATCGGGGTTTGATTTTTCCAGACAAGATCTGACCCTTTCACTGTGCATGCTGCCTTCTTTGCTCTTTGCCTACCTGCTGACTTCAGTCTCAGCATTGGCTACATTTGAGTCAAGGGTCTGTGAGCCCAGGGAGGCCCCTGGACCCCACTCATTGTTTCCTTGTTAAATGAGGAAGGGTGCGGGGGACAGGGCTTTTGGTGGGAGCTTAGATGTCCTGGTCCTCTGCCTAGCTGCAGCACTAACTCACTTCCCTTCTCTTGGCCTCTGCCCATCTCTGAAATAAAGGGGTTACAATTTTAAACTAAACCAGCAGTTCTCAGCACAGATTACATATTAGAATTATCTGGGGGAGGCTGGGCACAGTTGCTCATGCCTGAATCTCAGCAGTTTGGGAGGCTGAGGAGGGTCGATCACTTAAGGTCAGGAGTTCAAGACCAGCCTGGCCAACATAACAAAACCCCATCTCTACTAAAAATACAAAAAAATTGGCCAGGTGTGGTGGCTCACACCTCTGATTCCAGCTACTGGGTAGGCTGAGGCAGGAGAATCCCTTGAACCAGGGAGGCAGAGATTGCAGTGAGAGGAGATCACACCACTGCACTCTAGCCCAGGTGACAGAGTGAGACTCTGTCTCAAAAAAAAAAATAAATAAAATAAATTTTAAAAATTCAAAATATAAAAAAAATTAAATATAGTATTAAAATTAGTTTTCCCCTATTGCTTTGTACTTTAAAAAAGTATAGCTACTAGGCTGGGTATGGCAGCTCATGCCTATAGTCCCAGCATTTTAGGAGGCCAAGGAGGGTGGATTGCTTGAGCCCAGGAGATCAAGACCAGCCTGGGAAACATGGCGAAATGCTGTCTCTACATAAAAATACAAAAATTAGCTGGACATATATATATATATAGATGGCTAGTAGAAAATTTAAAAGTACATATATGCTCACATTTGTGGCTCACATTACATTTCTGTTGGACGACACTGGGCTAGTTGATTACTCAGGCCTTGGCCTGCTTGGATTAGAAAATGAGTTAACAGCCTATACTTCCTCATTTGCAACTAAGTCCTCATGGCAAATGGCAGCTGCATCAGTTAGGCTTTTGCTGTATAATAAACCATACCAAAACTTAGTGGCTTAAATGAGTATTTGTGTAGTTAACAATGGTGTGATCAGCAATTTGGGCTGGGCTCAGCTGGCTGGTTCTTCTGCTGATCTCAGCTGGTCATACACAGTTTCAGTGGTCAGCTAGGTGGCTCTACTTCAGGGAATTGGCTGGTTGTTGCTAGGGTGACAAAGCAACTAGGCCAGTGCCCATGTCCTTCATCATCCATCAGGCTAGCCCAGGATTATTCACACAGTGGTCTCAGCATTCTAAGAACAAGAGAATGAAAGCTGCAAGCTTGAGGGCTAGGCTCAAAATTCACACAATGTCACTTCTTCCACATTAATTGTCCAAGGCAAGTGAGAAGGGCTTGCCTGCATTCAGGGGCTCAGTAAATAGATTCTGCCTCTTTAGTGAGAAGTGCTGCAAAGAATTGTGGCCATTTCTGCAATCTACTTACATTGGCTGAATGGCCTCAAACGTCTATCTCAAGGACAGCATTGCTCCCTGGGCCCTGTTCTTTTTCAGGGCTTCATTATAACTTTTGTGAGCCCTAGTTAGTTTTGCTTCCATAGGCCCCCTTCTCCCATTGAGGCCACTCAGCCAGTGCAAGTAGATTGCAAAAATAGCCACAGTTCTTTGCCGCACTTCTCACTAAAGAGGCAGAGTCTACTTACTGAGCCTTTGTGTGTGTGAGTGTGTGTATGTATGTATATATGTGTGTATATATACATACACATACACACACATACATATGTGTGTATGTATATATATACTTTTGTGTGTGTATGTGTGTATATATACACATACACACATATATATACACACACAAGATATATCATATATATCACATATATGATATACAATATATCATATCATATCACATATATATATCACAGATACCACATATACATCACAGATATATACCACATATATCATATATCACACATATATGATACATGATATGTATGTGTATATATAATTATACTTTTTATTAAATTATTATATTTATATGATAATTGTAATATAAATTAAGCCAATGTATTATATTTTATTACATTATTTTAATAATAATTATAAACATCTATTTATATTATATAAGTTATCATTATATTATTTTATATATAATATTATATTATATTTTATGATTACATTATATTTATATATAATTGTCTTTTATGACTACATTGGTATAATAATGAATATAATCTAGACTGAATTCATTATTATTATATTCATTTTTTTCTTCTGATTTTATAAGAAATTAAAATGAACATTTCATGGGCCCCTATAAATATTGTGGGCACTAAGCCCTGGGCCTATCATGCTTCGTGGAGAAGTCAGTTCTGTTTTTTTGTGGCTAAGCGAACACAGGGTACCTCTAAGCCCAAGCAGCTCAGGGGCTTAGCAATTGCTTAGCTACCTGGAAGTGATTCAGGGTGATAGAGGGTGGAGCAGGCACCCTATTTCCCCAGTTAACTGTTTTGAATGCCCCATAAGAACATTAGCACTTTATCCTTCCTTAAGTGATGGGCCACTGCTGGAGTCCCAGGGAACCTGGTAGAAGCCAGGGAAACCTAGGAAGCGCATTCAGTGCTTCAAATGGTGACAATAACGTCAGTGGCCCACCTCCCTTTTGTGGATTACAATCTGCAAAAGGCTCTCCCACACTTCCCTGCCTTTGAGTTTCACATCCCCTTTTTGAGGTGAGGAAGGCATATGTTCTATTCACCTTTCTACAGGTGCAGAAACTGAGGCTCAGGGATGTAAAATGACTTGCCCAGGGGCCCAAGTTCTCGGACACAGCACACTGGGCTTGTGCCCTGATACCCTACAAATCCCAAAACAACACATCCCCCTAGTAACCAAAGCCTCCTGTAATACCTGCAAGAGGGCTGGCCTCAGGGGACAGGCCTTAACCCAGTGATTGGTGAGGGAAAATTCCCTGAAAGGCCAAGGATCACAGGTAATGTGAATTTGGAGAAGGGATGGGCTGAGTGGTCTTTCAGACTCCTGAGGGCAGAACTGATGCAAATCTTCAAAGTCACAGTTGCTTTGGGCTTCTGCCCATGTGTGTGCATGTGTCTCCTGTGAACAGTTTATGTTGTCTTGCTCCTATTATTTGGAGACAAATGAAAAAGAACACAGCTTCAAAGCCAAACAGCCGTGCCACTTCTGCCACCTTCTAGCAAGGTGGCTGACAACCTCTCTGTGACCTGGTTTCCTGAAATCTGGGATGAGCCCAGGACCACCCCCTCCTAGGAACAGTTGTGAGGATTCACTGAGGAAAGAGATGGCAAGTTCTCAGCCCATCACTCAAAGGCAGGCCCTGGGCCTGGAGCTGGTCAGGGTAGAGACTCCTCTCGTTAATTTTTTTTTTTTTTTTGAGACAGAGTCTTACTCTGTCACCCAGGCTGGAGTGCAGTGGCATGATCTCAGCTCACTGCAACCTCAACCTCCCAAGTTCAAGCAATTCTCCTGCCTCAGCCTCCCAAGTAGCTGAAATTACAGGCACGCGCCACCATGCCCGGCTAATTTTTTTGTATTGTTAGTACAGGCAGTATTTCACCATGTTGGCCAGGCTGGTCTGGAACTCCTGACCTCAAGTGATCTTCCCATCTCGACATCCCAAAGTGCTGGGATTACAGGTGTGAGCCACCTCGTCAGGTCCCTCTTGTTAATTTTTAATCTGCACAAAGCCCCAGAGTCATCAGGCCAAGGTGACCCATCATCCCAAAGTTCCTGCCCTCACTGTTCCAGGCCATCCCCATGTGGCCTCTGTGACTGAAACACAGGGGTCATTACCTGGGACCAAGGCACAACAGATATTCTAAACATCATGGCTGTTTTTCCATGAGATCATGAAAAATAGCAATTCTTTTTTTTTTTGAAACAGAGTTTTGCTCTTGTTGCCCAGGCTGGAGTGCAATGGCATGATCTCGACTCACTGCAACCTCTGCCTCTTGGGTTCAAGCGATTCTCCCACCTCAGCCTCCCGAGTAGCTGAGATTACAGGTGCAGGCCACCACGCCCGGCTAATTTTTGTAATTTCAGTAGAGACAGGGTTTCACCATGTTGTTCAGGCTGGTCTTGAACTCCTGACCTTGTGATCCGCCCATCTCAGCCTCCCAAAGTGCTGAGATTACAGGCATGAGCCACCATGCCCAGCCCAGTAAGCAATTCTTTTTATCCGGAGAGCCCACTGGGGCCTGCGAGGTCCAACCCTGCCCTCAGAGCCAGGCCTGTGTCAGCTGAAATGCAAGGTGGAGGGGGACGTGGAGGACTGGAGGAGCCTGGAGCCTGCATACCTGTCAAATTTTCTACATGCGCCCAAAGCCATTTCAGTGGAGTGAGTGACTCGCTGCTAAAAATAGGAGAAGATTCCAGCACCCTGAAAATCACTGTCTTCCGGGTCAGGCTTCCATGCTGAGGCCTGGTGTACCTCTGGCTGTTGTGAGAACCTGTTTCCTGCCACATGGGTATTAGGGCCTTATGCAAAGTCAGATTCCCAGGTGGAGGAGAGGGGTTTGACTCCATCCAGCCAGTTATTGAATACTACTGTCTGCAAGCCGGATGCTGGGGTGCAGAGGCTAACTAGACTTGGTCAGGCTCCTGGCTATTTGTGGGGAAAGATGCTTGGGCAGGCACTTGGCAGAGTGTGGAAAGACAGAAGCAGGGGATTCTGGGGGTACAGGGCAGGGCTACCTCATAAACCCAGTTGAGATCAGGGACCGTTTCCTGCAGAAGGTGGCAGCTGAACTGCATGCTGGATGCCAGCCAGAGAAACGGGGAAGGGTGTTGCAGGCAAAAGAGGCTACTTGGGTTCCGGAATGCTGGGTAGTTTGGCGTGGGGGAGGGGAGTAGGAGGGAAAGGAGAGGTGGGCAGAAAAGGCCACACGTGGAGGGGCTTGTGTACCAGAGTAAGATGTATAGACTTTGTTCCAGAGGCCCTGGGGAGCAGGCAGGGAGATTAGCATGACCAGCCTGTGATTCCAGGGTGCCTTTTAAATGTTATTTGTTTAATTAATTATTTATTTTATTTATTTATTTTTATTGTACTTTAAGTTCTGGGATACATGTGCAGAACGTGCAGGTTTGTTACATAGGTATACATGTGCCATGGTGGTTTGCTGCACCTAGCAACCCATCATCATAGGTTTTAAGCCCCAGATGCGTTAGGTATTTGTCCTAATGCTCTCCCTCCCCTTGCTCCCCACCCCTCAACAAGCCCTGGTGTGTGATGTTCCCCTCCCGGTGTCCATATGTTCTCATTGTTCAACTCCCACTTATGAGTGAGAACATGCGGTGTTTGGTTTTCTGTTCCTGTGTTAGTTTGCTGAGAATGATGGTTTCCAGCTTTATCCATGTCTCTGCAAAGGACATGAACTCATTCGTTTTTTTTTTTTTTGGTTTTTTTTTTTGACAAAGTCTTGCTCTATCACCCAGGCTGGAGTTGAAGTGATTCTCCTATCTCGCCCTCCCGAGTAGCTGGGACTACAGGCGCATGCCACCACGCCCGGCTAAATTTTTTTATTTTTGTTTTTAGTAGAGATAGGGTTTCACCATGTTAGCCAGGATGGTCTTGATCTCCTGAACTTGTGATCGGCCCACCTCGACTTCCCAAAGTGCTGGGATTAAAGGTGTGAGTCTCTGCGCCCGGCGAACTCATTANATAGGTGTACATGTGCCATGGTGGTTTGCTGCACCTAGCAACCCATCATCATAGGTTTTAAGCCCCAGATGCGTTAGGTATTTGTCCTAATGCTCTCCCTCCCCTTGCTCCCCACCCCTCAACAAGCCCTGGTGTGTGATGTTCCCCTCCCGGTGTCCATATGTTCTCATTGTTCAACTCCCACTTATGAGTGAGAACATGCGGTGTTTGGTTTTCTGTTCCTGTGTTAGTTTGCTGAGAATGATGGTTTCCAGCTTTATCCATGTCTCTGCAAAGGACATGAACTCATTCGTTTTTTTTTTTTTGGTTTTTTTTTTTGACAAAGTCTTGCTCTATCACCCAGGCTGGAGTTGAAGTGATTCTCCTATCTCGCCCTCCCGAGTAGCTGGGACTACAGGCGCATGCCACCACGCCCGGCTAAATTTTTTTATTTTGTTTTAGTAGAGATAGGGTTTCACCATGTTAGCCAGGATGGTCTTGATCTCCTGAACTTGTGATCGGCCCACCTCGACTTCCCAAAGTGCTGGGATTAAAGGTGTGAGTCTCTGCGCCCGGCGAACTCATTATTTTTTATGGTACAAGGTGACTTTTTAAAGCTACCGTTTATAATTTGTTTTTAACACTTTTGTAGAGACAGGGCTTACTATGTTACCTAGGCTGGTCTTGTAATTTGTTTTTAAAACTTTTGTAGAGACAGGGCTTACTATGTTACCCAGGCTGGTCTCGATCACCTGGGCTTAAGCAATCCTCTTGCCTTGGCATTCCAAGTGCTGGGATTACAGGTATGAGCAACTGTGCCTGGCCTAGAATTTTCTCTTTTTTTGAGATGGAATTTCGTTCTTTTTGCCCAGGCTGGAGTACAATGGTGCAACCTCAGCTCACTGCAACCTCTGCCTCCCAGGTTCAAGCGATTTTCCTGCCTCAGGCTCCCGGGTAGCTGGGATTACAGGTGCCCGCCACCATGCCTGGCTAATTTTGTAGTTTTAGTAGAGACGGGGTTTCACCATATTGGCTAGGCTGGTCTTGAACTCCTGACCTCCAGTAATCCACCTGCCTCAGCCTCCCAAAGTGCTGGGATTACAGGGGTGAGCCACCGCGCCCGGCCAGAATTTTTTAAGAAGAGTGAAAGGGCAGGTCCCCACCATCAAGCACTGATGAGGATGTGGAACCACAGGGACACTCATCCATTGCTAGTGGGAGGAGACACAGGAACAGCCACTTTGGAAAACCATCTGGCAGCGTCTACTGAAATTGAAGACACACAGCGCCACACACAGCACTCAGCACATGGTGAGCACTCAACGAACAGCTGGCGAATGCAGGAAGAAGGCAAGGAACACTGACCTTCACGGTGCAGATGGAGGAGGAGCAGCCAGAGAGGTGGGCAGAGAGCTGGGTGGCCGCTGTGATGGAGGGAGTGGGATGTGGAACTATTTGCATTCTTCCTTTTGATCCTCTTTTTCATACTCATTCATTTTTTTTTTTTTAAATCACAAATATTTCTTGAGCACCTCCTATGTCCCAGGCACTGTGCTAGGCACTGAGTATCTGTCAGTGAACAGGAAAGGTGCCGTCCTCATCCACATGAAGCCTGCAGCCTGAGATGGAAACAGGAGAAACCAGTAAACCAACAAGGACACCCAGCTGACACATCCCCATTTGGGTGTCTTCCTGGATGCTCCTGGGAAGTGGATCCTATCAAAGAAGGTCAGAGGAAAGGGGACCTGCCCAGGGTCACACGGCCTCTTCATTCTGGCTGCCACAGCCCAACCATGAACCCCTTCTGCAGCTTGGTTAAAACTTTGGGGGAACTGGGCGCGGTGGCTCACACCTGTAATCCCAGAACTTTGGTAGTTGGAGGCAGGAGGATCGCTTGAGCTCAGGAGTTCAAGACCAGCCTGGGCAACATAGTGAGACCCCATGTCTACTAAAACTCAAGACAATTAGCTGGGTGCACATCTATATTCCCAGCTACTCTGTAGGCTGAGGCAGGAGAATCACTTGAGCTCAGGAATTGGAGACTGCAATGAGCTATGATGCACTACTGTTCTCCAGCCTGGGCAACAAGAGTAAGACTCTGTCTCAAAATCAATGAATAAATAAATTAATTTAAAAAAAAAAACCCTTGGGGTTTTTGTATGTAAGGAAGCTGCAGGGGGTAAGCCCTGGCTTGGGGCTTCGTAGAACCCCTTGCTGTGCCCAGAGCTTTTGGCTCTGCTCAGCAACACCATAGACAAGCACAAGGCCAGGCCAGCCAGGTGGAAGGGAGCCGGCTTGGCTGCATAGGCATAGAAAGGGCAACCTGGGTCCCTGCATGGTGGCTCACACCTGTAATCCCAGCACTTTGGGAGGTGGAGGTGGGTGGATCAATTGAGGCCAAGAGTTCAAGACCAGCCTGGCCACCATGGAGAAACCTCGTCTCTACTAAAAAAAATACAAAAATTTGCCAGGTGTGGTGGTGTGTGCCTGTAATCCCAGCTATTCAGAAAGCTGAGGCAGGAGAATCGCTTGAAATTGGGAGGCAGGGGTTGCAGTGAGCCGAGATCAGGCCACTGCATTCCAGCCTGGGGGACACATCAAGACTCCGTCTCAAAAAACAAAAACAAAAACAAAAAAACAAAAAACAAAAAAGGAAAGGGCAGCCTGGGGCCTAGATCAGGAGTGTGGACAGCTACCATGAATGATGAGCTCACTGCATCCTAAGAGTCCTTAAAACCCCAGCATCCATCCCTGCACAATGTCTCCCAAATTAGACTCAGAGAGAGGAAAGGACAACAATGATCCCTTCTTCCCCTTCAGTGGTTTGGCATAGGTGCCAGAGAACAGGAACAGGTCTGGACATCTGCATTAGAACTCATCTCTTCTGCTTGCGGGAAAAGTGCCTGCCACCGCCCAGAGCCCAGAGTCCAACCACTGCCCTAAACCCATACTGAGAGCCTCCCAGCCATGAGAGGAGCCCCCTTCTCTGCACACACATTCTGCATTAGACAAAAACTAGTCCCCCTGGACTGAGAGGAACAGTCTGTTCAAAGGCCTTACAGTGTCGGTCAGTCAGAGTGGAAGACGTGGGCAGAAACCTGGACAAGAAGCAGAGCAGCCAGCCAGGGCCGTGGTCACCACACCAAGAAGACTGGACTTTCCCTTGGAAGTGGGAAGAAGGAAGGGCACTGGGCGATTTGAGGGTTAGAAAAATCACTCAGGAGCAGTAGAGGAACTGGAGAGGAGAAAAGCGGGCAGAATGACTGGGGCAGCTAAGAAGACTACTGCACCAGTCCTAGCAAGAGAAGAAAGCACCTGTATAGGGCAGTGGAGGTGGAGATGAAGACGAAAAAAGAGCCAGGCAAGGCAGTTCAGGCATCTAATCCCAGCACTTTGGGAGGCCAAAGCGGGTGGATCACTTGAGGTCAGGAGTTCAAGATCAGCCTGGCCAAAATGATGAAATCCTGTCTCTACTAAAAATAGAAAAATCAGCCAGGCATGGTGATACACACCTGTGATCCCAGCTACTCAGGAGGCTGAGGCAGGAAAATCGCTTGAACCTGGGAGGCGGAGGTTGCAGTGAGCTGAGATCGCACTACTACACTACCGCACTCCAGCCTGAGTGGGGAGCGAGAGTCCCTCTCAAAAAAAAATAAAAAATAAAAAAATAAAAAAATAAAAAAGGGTTAGGACAATGAGAGAAGCACCTAGCAAGAAGGAAAATGTCTGGCCATTAATTGGCTTGGGCAGAGCAGCTTCCAGGGTGTAATGGGTTGAATGGTTGAATGGCAGCCCCCAGAAGGATTTGTCTACCCATAACCTGTGGCTGTGACCTTATATGGACAAAGGATCTTTGTAGGTGTGATTAAGTTGCGGAACTCTAGATGAGATCATCCTGGACTATCCCGATAGGTCCTAAATCCAATGATGAGTGTCCTTCTGAGAGGCACAGAGGTGAAGGCCACCCAAAGATGCAGATAGAGACTGGAGTGAAGCAGCCACAAGCCAAGGAGCACCTGGAGCCACTAGAAGCTGGAAGAGCCAGGAGGAATCACTTCTAGAGCCCTTTAGAGAGGGTAAGACCATGTTGGCACCTGCTCGTGGACTCCTGGCCTCCAGAACTGTGAAAGAATACATTCCTCTTGTTTTAAACCATCAAGTCATTGTATAGCAGCCCTAGGAAGCTGATGTATGGAGAGATGCAGGTTTCCAGGGGCTCGGAGACCCAGCTCTGCACCTTCCCATCCACATTTCCACATCTCCCTGCTCCCAGGAAGGAGGCGCCCTGCTCCCAGCCTGCAGACCCAGACAGGCAAGCCTGCAGTGGGAAAAGCTCTCACTCGGGCCCTGCCTCGTGCTAAAAAAAACAACCTCTGGTGTGTTGCCACATGAGGATTAGTCAAATAATTATGAGCTCTGACTTCCCCTGAGTAATTCTGTCGGGTTGACAACTAAGGCCTCTGGAGGGGTGAGTGGAGTCGTTGCCCGGTCAGTGAGGATAGGCGGCATCCAACACCTACCAGAAGAGGCTGATCTCCGTGGGAACCTACGAGAAACCCAACCAGGCTCACAGGTGGCACATCCCAAACATGAACCAGTTGGGCAAACGTGAGGCCACCAGCCAACCACCAGCCCTGCACCCCACTCCACGAGGTGAGCTCACCCCATTTGGGGCCACAAGCTTTCATCTCCCGGGGCACAGGAGTAGCGCTGGGGCAACGTGAGAGCTTGCCAGCACTCTCTCGGCTCTGCTCTATGGAGCCCTGAGAGGGGAAGGGAAGGTTGTCCTCACGTTACAGGCTCAGAGAACCCAATGTAGCAATAAGCTCAGGGTCTTCAGAATCTCACTAAGAAGCCAGGTTCAAATGCCAGCATCAGCTGGGCTTGGTGGCTCACGCCTGTAATCCCAGCAATTTGGGAGGCTGAGGCAGGCAGATCACTTGAGGTCAGGAGTTCGAGACCAGCCTGGCCAATATGGTGAAACCCTGTCTCTACTAAAAATACAAAAATTAGCCGGGCATGGTGGCGGACACCTGTAATCCCAGCTGCTTGGGAGGCTGAGGCAGGAGAATTGCTTGAACCCGGGAGATGGAGGTTGCAGTGAGCCAAGATCACACCACTGCACTCCAGCCTGGGTGACAGAGTGAGACTCTGTCTCAAAAACAAAACAAAACAAAACAAAACAAATGCCAGCATCAATTCTTAAAAACTGTGTCTCTGAACAACTTAAGTCATGTCACTCAGCCTCAGTTTCCTCATCTCTAAAATGGGCATGATTAAACCCACAGTGCAAGGTTGTTGAAAAAATTAAATGAACTGGGCTGGGTGCAGTGGCTTATGCCTATAATCCCAGCACTTTGGGAGGCCAAGGCGGGAGCATCACTTGAACCCAGGAGTTTGAGACCAATTTAGGCAACATGGTGAAACTCCGTCTCTACAAAATATACAAAAATTGGCTGCACATGGTGATGTGCATCTGTGGTGCTAGCTACTCGGGAGGCTGAGGTGGGAGGATCACTTGAGCCCAGGAGGCTGCAGTGAGCCATGGTCAAACCACTGTACTTCTGCTTGAGTGTTGCAAAAAAAAAGAAAAAAGAAATTAAATGAGCTGTTATATGCCAAATGCCTAGCACATAGTAGGTGCTTCACTCAGTAGGTAAACACTTATTGAACACCTATTGTGTGCCAAGTGAACGAGCAGGTCGCTGTCCTCATGGAGCAGACAGAGTCCAGCATGGGAAGGTTCTGATGGGAGGGTGGAAGGTGAAGGGAAATTCCAGAGTAAGTGATGTTGAAGGAGGCCTCGTATTTCTATTTGGCTCCAAGTCATACAGCAAGCAGTGGCAAGGTCAGTGCTCAAACCCAGGCTTCAGACCCTTACCTGCTGCCAGGGCCCCAGGCAGCCATAGAGGGACCAGGTGAGTGGGATTGGCCAGCTCTAGGTTAGTCAGCCCAGCAGCAACATCCCTGCCCAGAAGCTCCCAAGCCTCCAGCCTAGTGCGCGCTTCAGAGGGCTTCAGCCTTGGCCACTACAGCTGCTTCTCCATTCACCTGCAGATGGTAATTTGGGTATTTCTAGCCTTGGGTTATTACAAATAAAGCTGCTATGAATATTTGTGAGCAAGTCTTGGTGTGGGCATACATTTTCGTTCCCTTGGGTAAATTCCTAGAAGAGCCAAATTGTAGTAGGCATACATTTAACTTTTAAAGAAACTGCCAAACTGTTTTCCAAAGTAGTTGTACCACATTCTATGTTCACGTGTTCCCTGACAACACTTGGTATAGCCAGTCTTTTTTTTTTTTTTTTTTTTGAGGCAGAGTCTCCCTCTGTCGCCCAGGCTGGAGTGCAGTGGCGTGATCTTGGCTCACTGCAAGCTCTGCCTCCTGGGTTCACACCATTCTCCGCCATTCTCCTGCCTCAGCCTCCCAAGTAGCTGGGACTACAGGTGCCCGCCACCTCGCTCCGCTAATTTTTTGTGTTTTTAGTAGAGACAGGGTTTCACCAGGATGGTCTCCATCTCCTGACCTTGTGATCCACCCATCTCGGCCTCTCAAAGTGCTAGGATTACAGGTGTGAGCCACCGCGTCCGGCGTAGTCAGTCTTTTTAATTTCAGCCAATCTAAGAGATGTGTTGTGGTGTCTCACTGTGGCTTCGACTTGTATTTCTCCAAGGACTGACGACCCTGAGCATCTTTGAATATATTTATTTGGCTTCTACTTATGCTCTTTGGTGATGTATCTGTTCAAATCTCTTGCCCATTTTATTTATTTATTTATTTATTTTTGAGCTGGAGTCTTGCTCTGTTGCCCAGGTTGGAGTGCAGTGGTGAGATCTTGGCTCACTGCAATCTCCACCTCCCAGGTTCAAGTGATTCTCCTGCCTCAGCCTCCTGAGTAGCTGGGACTACAGGTGTGTGTCACCACTCCCGGCTAGTTTTTGTATTTTTAGTAGAGATGGTGTTTCACTATGTTGACCAGGCAGGTCTCAAACTCCTGACCTCAAGTGACCCGCCTGTTTTGGCCTCCCAAAATGCTGGGATTACAGGTGTGAGCCACCACGCCTGGCCTATCTTGCCCATTTTAAAGAAGTAATTTGTTTGTTTTCTTATTATTGAATTTTAAGAGTTATTTCCGGCTGGGTGCAGTGGTTCATGCCCGGAATCCCAGTATTTTGGGAGGCTGAGGCAGGCGGATCACTTGAGAACAGGAGTTTGAAACCAGTCTGACCAGCATGACAAAAATCCTGTGTCTACTAAAAATATTTTCAAAAGTTGCCAGGCATGATGGCAGGTGCCTGTAATCTGAGTTACATGGGAGGCTGAGGCAGGAGAATCATTTGAACCACGAGACGGAGGTTGCAGTGAGCTGAGATTGCACCATTGCACTCCAGCCTGAGCAACAAGAGCAAAACTCTGTCTTAAAAAAAAAAAAAAGAGTTATTTCTATTTTCTGGCTACCAGTCCTTTTTCAGATATATGATTTGTGAATAGTTTATCCCAATCTGTGGCTTGTGTTTTCATTATCTTAACAGCATTTCCTAAAGAGCAGAAGTTTTAAAATTTCCATGAAGTTCAATTTATCCATTTATTTATTTATTTATTTTTCTTTTTTCTTTTTTTTTTTTTTTTTGAGACAGAGTCTCGTCTGTCACCCGGGCTGGAGTGCAGTGGGCCCGATCTCAGGCTCACTGCAAGCTCGCTCCCGGTTTACGCCTTCTTCCTGCCTCAAGCCTCCGAGTAGCTGGGACTACAGGCGCCCGCCACCTCGCCCCCGGCTAGTCTTTTTGGTACTTTTTTTAGTAGAGACGGGGTATTCCACTGTGTTAGCCAGGATGGTCTCGGATCCTCCTGACCTCGTGATCCGGCCCTCAGTGCTGGGATTACAGGCTTGAGCCACCGCGCCCGGCTATCCATTTATTTTATGATCACAGAAAATAGGGTCACATCTAAGGAATCTTTGTCTAACCCAAGAGCACAAAGGTTTTCTCTTACGTTTTTTATTCTAGAAGTTTTGTAGTTCTGGGTTTTATAGTTAGAGCTGTTATCTGTTTGAGTTAAATTTTTTCTATGGCACAAAGCATGGATTCAAGTTCATTTTTTAGAAGATGAGTAGCCAATTTCCCCAGCATCATTTGTTTTTTTTGTTTGATTTTTCCTTTTTTGAGACAGGGTTTAGCCCTGTGGCCCAAACCGGAGTACAGTGGCACCATCTTGGCTCACTGAAGACTTGACCTCTGGGCTCAAACGATCCTCCCGCCTCAGCCTCCCGAGTAGCTGGACTACAGACATACACTGCCACCACCATGCCTGGCTAATTTTTGTATTTTTTGCAGAGATGGGGGTTTCGCCATGTTGCTCAGGCTGGTCTCAAACTCAGCACCATTTGTTGAAAGGAGTATCTTTTCTCCATGTGATTTCCTTTATGCTGCAAAAAAAAAAAAGAAAAAAAAAAAGCAGGTATTCATATGTGTAGATCTGTTGTTTCCGGATGCTCATCTCTTCCATGCATCTATTGGTCTGTCTCTGTGCCAATACTACACTGTTTTGACTACCATAGTTTTATAATAGGACTTCAAATCAGGTAGCATTGGTCTTCCAACTTTGTTCTTTTTTTGAAGTTATTTGTTCTAAGTCTTTTTGCATTTTAATATGAATTTTAGTATTAGTTTGTCAGTTTCTCAAAAATATATATATATGACAGGACATTGTACCTAGTAGTTGCTCAGGAAGTTGTTCTGGACTTCAATCTTGATTATTAACACTTCTACAGTGCTTCACAGTTTGTTAAACCTTTTCCTACCTTAACCTTAACTCTCCCAACAAACCTGTGACACAGATGAGCATGGTGTAGCTGACGTCCCCTATTGTACAATAAGGGAAACTGAGGCTCTGAAGGACAAACACCTTTCCTTATGATCATGCTGCTAGTGAGTGGCAGAAACAAGTTTTGAATGCATGTTGTCAGACTCCAAACCCAGGGCTCTCCGGCAATAACCTGCCTCTGCGTGGGAGATCTCCGGTACCTTCTTACTATCCCCCAAATGGAATAAATTTGGCAAAGAGGGGTCCTCACTACTGTGGTTACCTTTTTAAAACTCAGTTTCAAAGGCTGGTGTCGTGCAAATGTGTTTCGTTGCCCTTATTTGAACGCTTTCCTCTGGTTTCCCTAAAATGTGGGTGTCTGTCTTAATAGAAAAACCATATGCCTTTGTTCCCTTTTAACTTTCTTTCTTGGCGAGAACACAGCTCCACAGAGGAAAAGGGAGAGGAAACAGGGACACATTACAGAAGGAGGGATTCCAGGTTTGAAGCGGGGAAGAACTTCCGAACGGTGAAGGCTGCCAAGCCCTGGATTAAAATGCCAAAAAAGAACTTTTCTAGCCTGGGAATCCTGAGGTACCACTGCTCCCTGGGGCTAGCTATGGCCTCCAATCTCTCTGTCCTCAAAGGTCACTGGAAATCAGTCGTTTGACCTCTCAATGCATTCCCCTAGGTGCACAATGACAGGTACAGGTTCCAGGGCTAGCCCACACCTCCCAGTGGGACCCATGGTGCAGCTGACGTACAGTGTACATAGCAGTTGTGTGTTTTTTTTTCTTTTTTGGTGGGGGGGACAGAGCAAGACTCTGTCACCCAGGCTGGGGTGCAGTGCTGTGATCTTGGCTCACCGCAACCTCCCCCTCCTGGGTTCAACGGATTCTCCTTCCTCAACCTCCTGAGTAGCTGGGATTATAGGAATCTGCCACCACGCCTGGCCAATTTTTGTATTAACAGTTCTGAAATATTGGTTTGTCTTGTGTCAGGTTCTCTGGAACCAGTTCCTGAGATGAAGATTTGCATGTAGGGGTGTGTGGGAGGTGCTCTTGGGAACAAGGTCATGTGGTGTGCAGGAAGCCGATTGGGCAATGTGGATGCAACAGGGACTTCAGCCTGAAGAGTTGGTCCCTTTGTAACTCCCTATCAACCAGTCATTAGGTGCTGGCTGCCCCAGGGAAAGGAGAGGGACTGGCTGGCAGCCCACGCTCCTGGTCACTGGAAAAATAAGTTCCTTCATCCTGAAGGGAGCGTGCATTGGGGTGCAGATTCCTGCACATCCACTACAAGGACCGAGGTTAGTTCAAGCCCTTCCTTTGTTCTTCACTGTTCCATGCCATTAGGCCTCTGGTGTCCCTGTTTAGAACAGCAGGAATGCACTTCCAGGAGCCCCTTGGGATGCAGTAAGTCCATTATTTACTCACCCTAGGAAGAGCACAGTGAAAATGATGTCAATGCAAAAATATTAACATCTAGAGTTTCTTTTCTCACTCTCTAGTTTTTTTCTGGGATTTTACTTCCATTTCCAGTACTCAGGACCTCTTTGATACGAATGAAAGATAAGGTAATTCTAGAACTTAGTGATTTCTTTCACATCACCCACAGTGGTTGGAAGAATTCCTTGGCAAGCCAGGCATGGCGGCTCATGCCTGTAACCCCAACGCTTTGGGAGGCCGAGGCGGGCAGATCACTTGAAGTCAGGAGTTCAAGACCAGCCTGGCCAACACAGAGAAACCCAATCTCTACTAAAATTAAAAAAAAAAAAAAAAAAAAAAATTAGCCTGACGTGATGGCAGGCAGTTGTAATCCCAGTTAGTTGGGAGGCTGAGACATGAGAATCGCTTGGACCTGGGAGTCAGAGGTTGCAATGAGCCAAGATCATGCCATTGCACTCCAGCCTGGGTGACAGAGTGAGACTCTGTCTCAAGAAAAAAAAAAAGGAGAGAGAAAAAGAATTTATTGGCTGATTCATTAACCAGATAACTGATTAGCACCCCCAGAATAAAAGCCCCTCCCACCCTCACTCCTCCAGGGAGGAAGATTGTGCTTCTTCCTTCACTTATATTGTCAGGAAGCTTCTGGAAAGAAGAGGAAATGCTGCCCAGAGAGCGCAACCCTGAAGGGATAAGCTTCACCTGGGTCCCGGGAGTGTGGGGTCCGTGGGGGTGGGGGAATAAGCTTGCGATGGGGAGTGGTTGGGAGGAGGAGACATATCCCCACTTTTACTTGCTCCTTTAGCAAATATTCGTGGCATGCTTCCCATAGGGCGGCACAGTGCCAGTCCCTGCCCTTCAGTAACATGGGGTCTAGTGCAACCCGGTGTTAAATGCTATGATGGGACAGGTAGAGGCTGCAGTGAGTAAAGCACCCAGGGCAGACAGCAGGGTGGGGAGCAGGGAGTCAGCAAAGACCTGGGGGAGGAGAGGGTGGCTAAGCTGAGACCTGGAAGAGAAGGAGGAATTGAGGGGGAAAGGGATGGAGTTGAGGGTGCAAGGAAGAGTCCGGGCTAGGGGAACAGCACCTGCCAAGGCCACAGGCAGGTGAGAGCCTCAGAGCTTCAAGGAAAGCACAACATTCTTCGTGGCTCAAAGGCAGAGGGATGAGGAAGCCAAGGGGCAGATGGGGACAGAGCTGGCAGGGTGGGCAGGGCCTGAGAAGGGAATAAACAGCTGCTGCCCGACCAAGACCACCACGACCACCAAGGCGAGGGGCATCCCCAGGAAGAATTAGAGGCCTTGGGAGTGAGTAAATTATCAGCCGAGACAAAGCCAAGAGCGGCTCCTTTGGGAATTGCCCAGAGCGGCGCCCCGTCTCCCCCAGCACTAGTGGGAGGGGAGGTCCGGTGGCGGCGGCAGCAGCAGCAGCAGCAGCAGGGCGGGGGCTCCCTTTCCGGAACACGCTTTCCCAGTCTGCCACGGCTACGTTGCTCACCTCTTGCAGGTCTTTGCCTCAATATCACTTTTCTCAAATGGGTTCTCCTAATTACCCTATTGCAACTTCTCCCACTCTTGCCCCCTGCCTGGCTTGTTTCTCTCCATGGCCCTTATCACCATTCTCCCCCTAGCACTTTACTTGCCTGCCTCACATTGTCTAGCTCCTCTCACTTCTTGGGTGTGTATGTCTTTTTTTTTTTTTTAACCACCATATCCTGGGATCTGGACTCAGTAAGTATTTATGGAATAGAAAACGGCTAACAATCGCTCCTTTTTTTTTTTTTTGAATGACAGTCTGGCTCTGTCATCCAGGCTGGAGGGCAGTGGTACAATCTTGGCTCACTGCAACCTCCATCTCTCAGGTTCAAGCGATACTCTCCGCCTTCCAGGTAGCTGGGATTATAGGCACCCGCCAACACCCCGGCTAATTTTTGTATTTTTAATAGAGATAGGGTTTCGCCATGTTGGCCAGGCTGGTCTCAAACTCCTGACATCAAGTGATCCATCCACCTCAAGGTGGTGCAATTACAGAAGTGAGCCACCGCACCTGGCCAGTCTCTCCTATTTAATACTTAACAATGCACTGGACTCAGCCCTCACACTTTGCAAGCATTCTCTCGTTTAATCCACACAATAACTCCCATTTTACAGATGAGCAAACTGAGGCCGAGGGACACACAGAAAATTTGCTCCAAATCCACATCTACTAAGTGGCAGAGTTGGGGTTCAAGCCCTTAGATTTGGCATCTGCAGTTGCTGCTGCTGAGTTCCCTCTGGAGAATGGCTTTCGCACTTCCAAGAATAGACAATATCTAGGAAGGACATGTGTTTCTACCTTCCTCCCCACCATGCGCAGAAGCACATATTTTAAAAACCAAATTCCAGCAACTACATGTTCAAATTCAGAGGGCAGATTTGCCAAAGTGGTGGCATTGGCTGTTATTGGCAGAAAACTCCCACTCACAGACGTGGATCGTGAGTTTGCTGGTAAATCTGTTGAGTGGAACTCCTGAGATGGGGATGCACATTCCCACGGCCTGTGTGGGGTGGCTCCCAGGCTAGCCCAGGAAGCCTGTTAACTCCCGCATCCTTCCTGAATTCAGACTGAGCCTCAACGCCAAGAATCTAGGAGAGCCAGATGGGAGGCTGCTGGCGGGGGAACTGACAGAGAAAGCGTGCTTCCTCACTAGGAGCCCACTCTCACAGCCACGGCTGTGTCCAAGTTTCTTATTTGTGCTACAAATAAACCACATGGGCAGGTAGAGGGACACTGACTAGGACCCTGAATCCTTCCACCTTGCAGCTGCCCCTGGAGGGTGGAGGGATGTGCTCTCATCTCACGATGTCCTGAGGCTGAGAGAGGTCAGGGACTTGCTCTGAATCCTACAGCCTGAGATGGAATCTTACGGTCTCATGCTCTCAGGGCTCGGGGAAGGAGGCGGGCGGGCGGAGCTCCAGTCTGGGACTCCAGGCTTCAAAGCCTTGTTCTGTCCACTATTCGTTTGAGAAAGACTGTTGCCCAGATAGAGTGAGAAGCTGTTGGCCAGGCTGCTGTTCATCTTGAGCTCTGAGTGCATCTCTTGCAAATTGCTCCTGAAGCTGCACCTCCCAGCTCATTCATCTGAGTGGAGAGAAGCCAGATTTCAGCACAGGTGCCGGGGTTGCTCCCCTACCTTTTCCCCCATCAGCCAGCGTTTCTCAGTTCTGAGTGGCTCTTTGTTGGTTTCTTTGGGGGAGAAAAGGATGATACTGATGACTGTTATCTTTCACTTCCCAGACCCCGCCCAGTGTACTTTTAAGATTCGGAAATTTTATTAAATCCCTCAGCACAGCTTCTTTCTACACTTTCTGTGGTTTAACTCTCCCTGGGTCTTTTTGCTTAGGGTTTGGCTTTTGGTGTTTTCTCTTTAAACGTGAGAGTCTGTCTACCTTTTTTTTTTCTCCACTGTTTCTTAAATGAACCAAGTACTGACATCTCCTTGTTTTGATTTGAGACAGAGTCTCACTCTGTTGCCCAGGCTGGAGTGCAGTGGCGTGATCTCGGCTAGCTGCAGCCTCTGACCCTGGGTTCAAGTGATTCTTATGCCTCAGACTCCCCAGTAGCTGGGATTACAGGCATGTGCAACTACATCCGGCTAATTTTTCTATTTTTACCAGAGATGGGGTTTTACCATGTTGTTCAGGCTGGTCTCGAACCCCTGACCTCAGGTGATCCTCCCACCTTGGCCTCCCAAAATGCTGGGATTACAGGCGTGAGCCACCACACCCGGCCTACATTTCCTTGCTTTTTTTTTTTTTCTGAGACAGGATCTTACTCTGTCGGCCAAGCTGGAGTACAGTGGTATAATCTCGGCTCACTGCAACTTCTGCCTCCCAGGTTCAAGTGATTCTCATACCTGAGCCACCCGAGTAGCTGGGACCACAGGCGCCTGCCACCACACCCAGCTAGTTTTTGTATTTTTAGTAGTGTGGGGTTTTCACCATGTTGGCCAAGCTAGTTTTGAACTCCTGACCTCAGGTGATCAGACTTACAAAGTGCTGGAATTATAGGCGTGAGCCACCACGCCCAGCCCCAAGTACTAACATTTCTAAATATACATATAGTGAAGTACAGGCCTTGAATACTGGACAGTAAGTGCACACTGACCTGGTGTCTGTCCAGTGGATCCCTCTGTGCTTGAGTCCCCAATATGAATCTGGTCTCCTGGGCCTGCCTTCCCTTCTCCTTTCAGTCCTGCCCCTCTGGGATTCCGTCTCTGGGCGTTAGCTCCTGTAAGAGAAGGCCTTTGCTTCTCACCGGTCCGACTGGTACCCTTCTCAAAGCAAGTTCCCCTGGCCCGTGAAGTCTTTCTGACCACTGTGTCCTGAGCACCTTCCCAGTCCTACCTCGTGAAGGGTTACTGCCTGCCTCACTGATCTGGTGGCACAATGTGACCCTCTATAATTATCTTGAGAAAGATCACACTAATTTCAAAGACAGGAATAGCATTTTAGAAAAATTAACTACCCCACCACCCTCCATCCTGGTCCCTCCCCACCTCCACCCACCCCCAAGCTAATTCATTCTGAGACTGCTTGGTGCTTTTTGTTATTTAATCGTCATGCATTCAGATGCATTCAAATAGGCTGCAACCGCCCGAAAGCAGGAACAGAGGCTGCAACATCCCAGGCTCACCGGGAGTGCAGCCAGGCAGACCCCTCCCCTGCATGCTTGATTCCTACCGCTGAGGAGGGAATCCTGCCAAATGTTCCAGCGTCTCTGGGGTGAGAGCTCACTCGACACAGCCCCGAGAGCCCTGCAGAGCTGGGGCCACCTCCTTTTCACAGGTGAAGGCACTGAGGTGAGGAGAAGTTACTGTGAGTCACCTCAGGTCACAGAGCTAGTAAGAAAGAGAGTGAAATTGGAACTCGGGTTTTCTGACATGTCCAGCTGTTCTGGGAAAAACACTGAGGGCGTTTGACTTCCCTAAACCTCACTCCCTGAGTGCCTGTTTCTGCAGAGCTGAGGTTAGCTAAAAAGGTGTTGCAATCCCTCATTGTTCACCCAACAGCCAAGCCTGAGTTCCCATCTGTGGCTTGATATGTGCCCTTGGTGGCAGCCCCTCAAAACGCGTCTGTGGATCGGTGTCCACCGGGGTGAGTCACTAACCATCTGCCAGCTGTCACCTCACCTTTAGCGCAGGGTGGAGGGAAGGCTTGTTTTCTTTGGCTGGCATTAAACAGCCACCTCTGACACGGGGTTGGATGCGGGACATATGTGGTGTCAAAGGCAAACAGGCCCACAGGAAGAATAGATTTGTACAGTGGCAGTCTCCCAGGCCAAGAGCAGGCTTCTCCTTCAGGCTCCCAGGGCTGACCGGGATGCCACCTGCTTCAAGGAGACAGATGGGGACATGTTGGGGAGCTCATGCTTGGTGATTCGTGGAAGCAATAGGAACGCGTGGCTGAGCTGTGTGTGTGTGACCTGGAATGGCAGGGTCGAGGCGTGGGGAGCCTGAGCCCCAGCTCACACTTCTATGAAACTCAGATCTGCTAGTAAGCACAGCCGCTGGGGGCCTGTCCCTTCTGACAGTCTATGCTGAAATCCCAACCCCAGGGGGCGGGTGGGTATGCCTTGATGATTAATAGCCGAAGGTTCGTGCTGGTGTCACCATGCTCTCCGGGGACTTCTTCATTTCAGTGCTGGCAGCGTGGAGGAAGGTTCTTAGGAGAACACTGGAGAATGTGGGAAGGCTTTGGGCACTGGCCAGGACCCCCACCCCACTCCAGCAGCAGCCTCCCAAAGGGTCACCCAGGATGCTGTTAGGGTTTTAAGAACACCAGTTTCTGCCAGGTGCAGTGGCTCACGCCTGTAATCCCAGCACTTTGAGAGGCAAAGGCACGCAGATCTCTTGAGCTCACGAGTTCAAAACCAGCCTGGGCAACATGGTGAAAGAAACCTCGTCTGTACAAAAAATACAAAAATTAGCTGGCGTGGTGGTGCGCATCTGTAGTCCCAGCTGCTCGGGAGGCTGAGGTAGGAGGTTG
Organism: Rhinopithecus bieti; assembly: GCF_001698545.2. Lineage (NCBI taxonomy): Eukaryota > Metazoa > Chordata > Mammalia > Primates > Cercopithecidae > Rhinopithecus > Rhinopithecus bieti. The sequence continues at coordinate 871,437 of NW_016808217.1, forward strand.
CAGTGAGCTAAGATGGCACCACCGCACTCCAGCCTGGGCAACGGAGTTGTTTCAAAACAACTTTGTCTCAAAACAAAACAAAAAACCACGAGTTTCTTTTCATTTAATGTTCCATATTGATTTCAGTGTATTTAAGGATACTTAGCACATCAAACTCATGATTGTATGCATTTTATTATTTAGGAGAAGGCTGAACTCCAAAAAATTCAGCAAATAATAATACAGGCCACAGGTGGATATGGTGAAACTCTGATAGGGGAGTTTGAGCATTTGGAGTTCGGAAAACGCTGCTTTCTTGGAGAATCCAATATTCATGCCAAAAATATCAACTGAGCCTCGCTTTAGCTGAGCAGATGGTTAGACACCTCTCTCTGAAACAACGTTAGCCCATTCCCAAGCTTCCAACACATAGGCAATCTAGATTGGTAGGGTAAAGTGGAATGAGAGGTTTTTTTGTGTGTTGATTTGTTATAATCAAGACTGTATCATGTAATGGGCCCTCGGGTATAGAGATAGAATATTAAAAGAAAAGAAAAGAAAAGAAAGAAAAGATGTACAACTCTACAATTTTGAAAAAAAAAAAGTACAACTATGGTCTTTTTTGAGCTTTTGCTTAAGAATGTGGTGTTTTAAATAGCTAAAATTTCAGTGTGTATATATATGTTTTTCTGCTTGACTTTATGAACCAAACATTAATTCATTTGGGGTTTTCCTTACATGCGAAGTGCATCAGGTACGGGCCCCTAACATGGGGCATGAATTAGAATTGAGACAGCTAGGTGGGAAGGGGTCCGCAAAGAAACTCCAACCGGCCTGCTCCCCGGGAGGAATCTGCACTGGGGTGAAGCCACAGCAGTTCATGCTGTTTACAGTGGGGAGAAGCCTGGCCCCTCCTTTTCCTGGGTGGAACCTGGGATTCAATCTGTGATGCCAGAAACGCACTAGCAGGACCCTGGCTTTGCAGAGGGTCCCTCTTTCCCTTTTTTCCCTTTTGCCGAATACATTCTATTATTCTCACCCTTCAAATTGTCTGCGAGCCGGCTGGGCGCGGTGGCTCAGCCTGTAATCCCAGCACTTTGGGAGGCCGAGATGGGTGGATCACGAGGTCAGGAGATCGAGACCATCCTGGCGAACACGGCGAAACCCCATGTCTACTAAAAATACAAAAAATTAGCCAGGCGTGGTGGCGGGCGCCTGTAGTCCCAGCTACTTGGGAGGCTGAGGCAGGAGAATGGCACGAACCCAGGAGGCGGAGCTTGCAGTGAGCCAAGATCTTACCACTGCACTCCAGCCTGGGCGACAGAGTGAGACTCTGTCTTGAAAAAAAAAAAAATTGTCTGTGAGCCTAATTTTTCATGGCTGTGTGACAAGGACCCAGCACTTAGCTGAACTAAGGAGAAAGTCCTACAACAGAATCACCTGGGAAGCTTGTTAAAATGCGTAATTCCTCCCAGGATTCTGGCTTAGTCAAGTCTAGTCAGTCTAGGGTCAGTCTAGGGTGGGCCTACGCATATGCATTAAAACAATTTTTTTTTCTATTTTTTTTGAGATGTAGTCTCACTCTGTCACCCAGGCTGGAGTGCAGTGACACGATCTCAGCCCACTACAGCCTCTGCCTCCTGGGTTCAAGTCATTCTCCTGCCTCAGCCTCCAGAGTAGCTGGGATTACAGGTGCCTGCCACCATGCCCAGCTAATTTTTGTATTTTTAGTGGAGACAGAGTTTCACCATGTTGGCCAGGCTGGGCTTGAAGTCCCAACCTCAGGTGATCCACCCACCTCGGCCTCCCAAAGTGCTGGGATGACAGGTGGGAGCCACCGCCCCTGGCCAGGCATATGCATTTTAACCAGCTTTTCCGGTCGACTGATAAAGGCGAGTCTGGACCTCACTTTGAGAAACCTTGATGCGTAGGGGAGAAACATGACTCAGACATGGACTCCATCCTGAGGAGAGCACAGCCAAGGGAAGCAGATGAGACGCCTACAATAACTCACAAAGTAGAAAGCACCCAGTGCAGTGGGAGAATATGAAATGAAGTGCAAGGCAGCTCCAAGGAGGGCAAAACTGCTTCAAACAACTAGTGTCTCATGCACTCACGCATTGCTGTGACAATAAGCTTCGTTATTTTGTGTCCTTGACCAGTGAGAAGTTGTCCTTTCAGGATGGGATCTGGGTCTTGGTCATCTTTAAGCTCAGTGTCTAGCACAGAACTAGGACTGGAGTGGGACTGACCCATGGCTGGTAGGACGGATGGACAGACAGGTCAAGGGAGGGAGATGAATTTTTTCCAAGGATAATGTCTTATTTTATTTTATTTTAATTAATTAATTAATTTATGTATTTATTTTTGAGACAGAGTCTTGCTCTGTCGCCTAGGCTGGAGTGGAGTGGCTCACTGCATGCTCCGCCTCCTGGGTTCCAGCAATTCTCCTGCCTCAACCTCACAAGTAGCTGGGATTATAGGCGCGTGCCACTGTGCCTGGCTAATTTTTGTATTTTTAGTAGAGACGGGGTTTCACCATGTTGGACAGGATGGTCTCGATCTCTTGACCTTGTGATCCCCCTGCCTCGGCCTCCCAAAACGCCGGGATTACAGGCGTGAGCCACTGCGCCCAGGCAGTGTCTTCTTTTTAGAAGGTGTTTGTTCATCCAACAAATCTCTGTAAGATGCAAGAGGGATTTTGTTTTAACGTAAGTGAGTTGGGGAAGGATGGTCTAAATAGACTTTGTAGGTATTCATCTCTCTTACCATCACCACCCACACCCTTGGGTGCTGCTGCTTGACCCTCTGCTTCTGAAGGCTGCATATTTTTGCATGTTGTATTCCAACCTACCCGGAATTATTTCCTCATAGTATTACTCCTACATCTAACAGAAGAATCATTTCCATGCTGTAGGATCTTCTCTCTCCTTTTGTTGAAGGGTAGTGGGGAAAAATTTCCCATTATTTATCTTGGATATTGGAAGTCACACACTAGTTACAAGAACTTGTGATCTTTTGAAACAGTGTGGCTTTTTGTGAGGAAATGCATAAAGCAAATACAACCTCCCAAGACCCCACCCTTTCTGCTTACCGACAGAATTAAGAAACATACCTGCAGAATCCTTTGAAGACAGGCTGTGAGTAGCTAAGGCAGGGCCAAGCGTGGAGACATCCTCTCACTGTGCTTTCAATTCCCCACCACCCACAGCTCCTCCTAGAGTACCCGTGTGCTGTGGTTTGAATGTGTCCTCCAAATTTCATGTGTTGGAAACTTGATTCCCAAATTCATATGTTTATGTTATTTGAAGGTGAGGCCTTTGGGAGGTAATTAGGACCAGATAAGGTCATCAGGGTGGGGTGCCCATGATGGAACTGGTGGCTTTATAAGAAGAGGAAGAGAGGCTTGAGCTGAAATACTCTTGCCCTCTCGCCAAGTGATGCTGTCCTTCATGATTTTATCCTGGGGCACGAAGGCCCTCACCAGATGCCAGCACTGTACTCTTTGATTTCCCAGCCTCTAGAACTGTGGGCTAAATACATTTTTCTTTATAAATTACCTAGTTTGTGGTATTCTGTTATAGTAGCAGAAAATGGACTGAGACATTATGAGATAAATTCACTTTAAGAAAAAAAAATTAGCCCCATGTGTTAGAAGAACCTGGGGACTCCTCTGAGAGGATCAGAACTGCTAAGGACTTCCCACACTGGCTCCATGGTCTGACCTAGAACTTGATCCACCTGGCTCAGTGGGGCTGTTTTGGCAGGGGCAGGGGTGGGGTCTGGTTCCAGTCCTCCCGGCCCATCACTCACTGGCTCAGGGATCTTGGGCAAGACTTGATCTTCTTTGGGCCTCAGTTTCTTCATCTGCACCCACAGCTGTTGGGAGGATTAATGCACTAGGTCATGCAAAATATGCCTGATGAGCTCTTACAACTACCGCTGGCCTGGGAGAAATTTCATCTGCATTATGTATATGTATTTCTTCTTATTTAATCTTCTGAGGACAAAGAGAACATTTTAAAAAATGCATTCTTGCCTGGCGCAGTGGCTCACACCTGTAATCCCAGCACTTTGGGAGGCTGAGGCGGGCGGATCACAAGGTCAGGAGATAGAGACGATCCTGGCTAACATGCTGAAATCCCGTCTCTACTAAAAGTACAAAAAATTAGCCGGGCATGGTGGCAGGTGCCTGTAGTCCCAGCTACTCGAGAGGCTGAGGCAGGAGAATGGCCTGAACCCGGGAGGCGGAGCTGGCAGTGAGCTGAGATCCGGCCACTGCACTCCAGCCTGGGCGACAGAGCGAGACTCTGTCTCAAAAGAGAAAAAAATGTCAGCAAGCTACAGCCCATAGGCCAAATCTGCCCCCTGCCCACCTCTGCTTTTGTATGATTAATGAGGTAAGAATGCTTTTTACATTTTTAAGTGGTTGAAAATATCACAAGAATAATATTTTGTGGCAGGTGAAAAATAAATTTAAAAAATTCGGTCTATAAATAACTCTTCATGGAACACAGCCACTCTTATGCATTTATATATTGTCTGCATTTCATGCTACAAGGGCAGAGTTGAGTTGCTGCAACAGAGACTGTACACCCTCCTGCAAAGCTGAGAATATTAACTCTCTGGCCCTTCACACACAGTTTTGCTGCCCCTGCTTTGGAGGTGTATTTTTTTTTTTTTGAGACAGAGTTTTCCTCTTGCTGCCTGGAGTTTTGCTCTTCGCAGGCTGGAGGGCAGCGGCATGATCTCGGCTCACTGCAACCTCTGCCTCCCAGGTTCAAGCGATTCTCCTGCCTCAGCCTCCCAAGTAGCTGGGATTATAGGCGCGCACTGCCACACCAGGCTCATTTTTGTATTTTTAGTAGAGATGGGGTTTTGCCATGTTGGCCAGGCTGGTTCTCAAACTCCTGACCTCAGGTGATCCACCTGTCTTGGCCTCCCAAAGTGCTGGGATTATAGGCAGGAGCCACCACGCCCGGCCTGGAGGTGTATCTTTAAGCATCATTAAGCAGTCCGAGAGCATCCTTTAATCTAGGGCTAGATTTCCACTCTACCTGATGCATCATCAATTATGAGTCTTTCTACACTGGCTGGTGGGAAAAGGAAATATTCTTGGGTCTATGTGAACTCCAGTTTTTGTTACCTCTCCTCCTACGTGGTTCTTTCCCAGCCTCAGGTGGTTTCCTCACAAGCACATGCTGATGATGACTTGGCTGCAGGCTCCAGGGGCTCGCTGAGCAGCTCTCTCTTTTCAGTGTTGCCCTGCGAATTCTGTACTGCTTGGCCTCCTTCATCAACTCTGTCCACTCAGCGCAGACAGACCGGCAGGGCCACATGGGCTTCCCTGGCTCTACACTGGCCTGGGCACTCTCTGGGCACCGAGCAGTCATTGGGCTGAGCTGGTTTGTTTCTTTCCCTTCCCTATCACTGGCCTGTGCTGCCTGTTGTCTAATGTCTGAAAACCACTGTTTCATCAATGACATCTAGATTTTTAGCTGTTAAAGGTGGGAAGATCAATCCAATGTCTGTTATTCTGTAATCGCAAGAAACAAACTAAGTAATGCATTTTATAAGAAGTGATGGTAAATTTATCTTCATAACAACAGTAATGTAATATGAAAATATTATCACTTTTTTTTTTTTTTGAGATGATATCTTGCTATGTCACCCAGGCTGGAGTGGAGTGGCATGATCTTGGCTCACTGCAGCCTCTGCCTCCTGGGTTCAAGGGATTCTTCTGCTTCAGCCTCCTGAGCAGCTGGGATTACAGGCATGCGTCACCACGCCTGGCTGATCTTTATATTTTTAGTAGAGATGGGGTTTCATCACATTGGCTAGGCTGGTCTTGAACTCCTGACCTCGTGAACTGCCTGCCCGTCTTGGCCTCCCAAAGTGCTGGGATTACAGGTGTGAGCTACCACGCCCCGCCTGTTTATCACTTTTGTTAGTGATAAAGTCACAGGTACTGCTAATTCTATTGGAGTTCATTGCCTGTATTCAGAATTGAGGGAGATGCTAAATTCCAATTACAGGTTAGTAAAGAAGCAATTTTCTCCCCATGCCAATTTATAAACTTCCTGAATTTTATCCACAGTCCCTTGGGAGTCGACCAGGGGTCCCTTCATGAGACCTGTTATGCTAAGTTTTTCTTCTTCTGAGTCCCAAAGACTGTTGAATTGGCCTTTTCATGGTACATATTGTTAATTGTCTTGTGGCATATTCATGACATAGTCGCATATTTTCTTTTTTTTGAGATGGAGTCTCGCTCTCTCGCCTAGGCATGGACTCACTGCAACTTTCGTCTCCTGGGTTCAAGTAATTCTCCTGTCTCAGCCTCAAGAGTAGCAGGGATTACAGGCGTGAGCCACCGCACCCAACTAATTTTTGTATTTTCTAGCAGAGACAGAGTTTCACCAAGTTGGCCAGGCTGGTCTTGATCTCCTGACCTCAAGTGATCCAGCTGCCTAGGCCTCCCAAAGTGCTGGGATTGCAGGCTTCAGCCACCGCGCCTGGCCAGAGTCCCATATTTTCTATAAAAGAAGCCTAAGTTTTTTTCTCTGTGGGCAAAAACATCCCAGTTCTTTTCAATATAGCATCTGAGTCTTACCATCCCTAAATAGCCTTGTTTATGCTGTTCTCTGGACGAATCAGTGTCTTCACATTCTTTGTGAACTGTGGTCACCATAAATAGCCTAAAAACTCACCTCCGGGCCTCACGCAGAGCCTCATGGCCTGTCTTCCTGACGGCACCGCAGCCTTTTCCATACATCCCAGCAGCATGCGGACTCGTTTCTTAACAGCACTGCTCTTCTGGTTTGTGGTGTTTGTGACAAAAGATCCTTGAGTTGCTTCCTTTCATAATCGTATCTTGCTTTTTAATTTGGTTTTAAAACCAATTCTGTATTTGTTCATTAAAAAGGAAGAAGTCCACGAGGTGTAGTGGCTCATGCCTGTAATCCCAGCACTTTGGGAGGCGCACACTGGCAGTCCTAGCTACTCAGGAGGCTGAGGTGGGAAAATTGTTTGAGCCTGGGAGGTTGAGGCTACAGCGAGCTGAAATCACATCACTGCACTCTAGCCTGAGCAACAGAGCAAGACCCTGTCTCAAAAAAAAAAAAAAAAAAAAAAAAAAAAAAAAAAGAAAGTACTGGATTCAATGAGTTTTGGTAAATTCAGAGTTGTGCAACCTCCACCACAATCCAATTTCCCTTAACCCCAGAGGGTCTCTCATGCATTCCCTCTCCGTTGCCACCCCCAGACCAGGCCACCACTAATCTTTCTGACCCTCCAGATTTGTCTTTTCTGAACATTTTGTGTGAGAGGATTCATAGCCTATGTGATCTCTGTGACTAGCTTCTTTCACTGAGGATGTTTTCCACATCCATATGCGCTGCACTCCCACTCACAGAAACAGAGTAGGAGGGAGGATACCAGGGGTCTGGGGTATGGACATGCAAAGATGTGCGTCAAAGGGTGCAAACTTGCAGTTATCAGCTGATCTAATGTATAGCATGGTGACCACAATCATAAAGCATCGTACACTTGAAATTTACTAAGAGAGTAGATCTTAAATACTCTCAGCACATAATACACACACACACACACTCTTCTCTCTCTCTTTTTTTTTTTTTCCAGACAGAGTCTTGCTCTGTCACCCAGGCTGGAGTGCAATGGTGTGATCTTGGCTCATTACAACCTCTGCCTCTGGGTTCAAGCAATTCTCCTGCCTCAGCCTCCCGAGTAGCTGGGATGACAGGTGCCCACCAGCACTCCCAGCTAATTTTTTGTATTTTTAGTAGAGACAGGGTTTCACCATGTTGGCCAGGCTGGTCTCGAACTCCTGACCTCAGGTGATCTGCCTGCCTTGGCTGGTCTCGAACTCTGACATTGACACACATGGTTTTTTAAAAAGGACTTCATTCCTTCGTATTGCCAAGTAGTATTCCATTGTATGAATTTATCACATTTTGTTTACCCACTCACCAATTGAATATTTGGATTGTTTCCAATTTTTTTTTTTGCTATTATAAATCATGCTGTTATAAACTTTTTATTTATTTATTTATTTAATAATAATAATTTTTTTTTTGAGACAGAGTCTCCCTTGTTGCCCAGGCTGGAGTGCAATGGCGTGATCTTGGCTCACTGCAAACTCCACCTCCTGAGTTCAAGTGATTCTCCTACCTCAGCCTCCCAAATAGCTGGGATTATAGGCACGTGCCACCATGTCCGGCTAAGTTTTGTAGTTTTAGTAGAGACGGGGTTTCACCATGTTGGTCAGGCTGGCCACAAACTCCTGACCTCAGGTGATCTGCCTGCCTCGGCCTCCAAAAGTGCTGGGATTACAGGCGTGAGCCACCACCATGCCCGGCCTGAACTTTTATACAGAAGGCTTTGTATGAACATGTTTTTAATTCTCTTGGGTAGATACCTAGGAATGGAATTGCTGGGTTGTGCGTTAACATTTTTTTTAAAAAGCCAAACAGTTTGCAAAGTGGCTGCATCAACTTGCATTTCCACCAGCAATGTAAAAGCGTTCCTGTTTCCTTCAGTTTTACCTGCCTTCTCTTCAGAATAGTCATCACCTCTCCACAAATCTGACACAGCTAGAAGGCAGATTTCCAAAACATAACAATCTCCATACAGCTGGGTAATCTACCCACATGAGTCACCCCACCCCGTCTCCCAATCAAAAGGTTCCAGACTTTTTACTTTTATTTATTTATTTATTTATTTATTTATTTATTTATTTAAGACGGAGTCTCACTCTGTCGCCCAGGCTGGAGTGCAGTGGCGCGATCTTGGCTCACTGTAAGCTCCACCTCCCAGGTTCATGCCATTATCCTGCCTCAGCCTCCCCAGTAGCTGGGACGACAGGTGCCTGCCACCATGCCTGGCTGATTTTTTGTAGTTTTAGTAGAGACGGGGTTTCACTGTGTTAGCCAGGATGGTCTTCATCTCTTGACCTCGTGACCTGCCCGCCTCGGCCTCCCAAAGTGCTGGGATTATAGACGTGAGCCACCGTGCCCAGCCTTTATTTTTATTTTTAAAAATTTTATCATTATTTTTTGAGATGGAGTCTCACTCTGTCGCTCAGGGTGGAGTGCAGTGGTGTGATCTCAGCTCACTGCAACTTCTACTTCCCAGCTTCAAGCAATTCTCCTGCCTCAGCCTCCTAAGTAGCTGGGATTACAGGCACCCGCCATCATGATTCAATATACACATTTTGGTCAATTATATACTAATTTGTGGCTAGGCACTGTGACTCATGCCTGTAATCCCAGCTCTTTGGGAGGCTGAAGTGGGAGGATTGCTTGAGCCCACGAGTTTCAGACCAGTCTGGGCAACACATCAAGACCTCATCCCTACAAATAAAAAAAAATATTTGTTGGGCATGGTGGCCTGTGTCTGTGGTGCCAGCTAGTTAAGAGGCGAGAGGATCACCTGAGCCCAGGAGTTGGTTACAGTGAGATATGAATGTGCCACTATACTCCAGCCTCGGTGGCAGAGCAGAGCAAGATCCTATCTCTAAAATAGGGTATGTGTGTGTGTGTTTGTACTAATTTCCATGTCAATCTGCTGTCCTTCCACAGGGCCTTCTACTTCCCATAGGACCTAGTCATTGACAATATGACATGGAATCTTACTTCCTTTTTTTTTTTGAGATGGTGTTTCACTCTGTTGCCCAGGCTGGAGTGCAGTGGCGTGATCTCGACTCATTGCAACCTCTGCCTCCCGGGTTCAAGCAATTCTCCTGCCTCAGCTTGTAGCTGGGATTACAGGCACCCACCATGATGCCCAGATAATTTTTGTATTTTTGTAGAGATGGGGTTTCACCATATTGGCCAGGCTGGTCTTGAAATCCTGACCTCAGGTGATCCTCCCGCCTTGGCCTCCCAAAGTGCTGGGATTACAGGAGTGAGTCACCACACCTGGCTGGAAACTTATAGCTTTTAAGGAAACTTTAGGGAGACATCCAAGTCTTTTAGTTTATGTGGGAAATCTGAGGCCTGGGGTAGGGAAGTGACTTGCCCGGTATCACCTTTAAGTGCTAGTCAGGGACACGGAGGGTTAGTTCCCTTCCTGGAAGAAACTATGCTGTAAAGAGAGGGGGTGTTGGAATGGAGGGAAAGAGGGAAGTGTTGCAGAGGAAGGGGGCTGCTCTGTGGTAAAATCTCGAATGCCAGAACTGGACATCATTCTGTAGGAAAGGAAGGCTTTTGGGTAGGACGTGAAATTACCCAATCAGTATTCTAGTAGGTTAATATGAGAGGGGCAAAGTCAGGAGGCCAGCTGGGAGGTTGGTGAATAGTCTTAGTGTGAAGTAAGGAGGGAGCCCTGGATTTGGTGGTGCTGGCAGAGACAACAAGGGAGGGGAGGATCACCCAGCTATGCTAAATTTGTGGATAACTGAAGTCTGTGAACCTGGGAAATGGTCTCAGTAACAGCAATAAGGAAGATGGGATAGAAGTGCAGGTCTGCTGAGCCTGTATGTGCCCTCCATGGTCCTGGGGCAAAGAGCCCACCAGCAGGGCAGAGCGCTTCTGCTCACTCACTGTTCCATTCCAAGACAGGCCTGACTGTGCACGAGTGTGTAACCCTGGGCAAATGACTTGATGACTCTGAGCCTCAGTTTCCTCATCTGTAAAATGGGGGTAATAACGAGGGTTCAGGAGAATTAGCTTAGGGGATACATTTAAGGGACTTAGACCTGAGCCTGGTGCATGGCAAGCAGTCAGTTCACACCAGCCTTGGTTCCTCTCAGTCCTGTAATTTATCTCTGTCATAAAACCTCCGTGAGGGCGGGTCCAGCTAAAAGCAGCACTCCCCTCAGACACTGCTTCAAGCTGGATACTCCATGTTTGAAGTTTTATATAAGGTGAGAGAGAAATTATCTTTTGGAGTTTGTGGTAATTTTTAAAAAATTAATTAATTAATTAATTTATTTTGAGGTAGAGTCCCACTCTGTCGCCCAGGCTGAAGTGCAGTGGCACCATCTCGGCTTACTGCAACCTCCGTCTCTTGGGTTCAAGCAATTCTCCTGCCTCAGCCTCCCAAGTAGTTGGAATTACAGGCACATACCACCATGCATGGCTAATTTTTTTGTATTTTTAGTAGAGACAGGGTTTTGCCATGTTGGCCAGGCTGGTCTCGAACTCCTGACCTCAGGTGATCTGCCTGACTCGGCCTCCCAAAGTGCTGGGTTTACAGGCGTGAGCCACCATGCCTGGCCGTGTGGTAATGTTTTAAATGTGCTAGTTGAAAGTTTCTTAAAATAATTAGCATTTTAAAAAAATGCCATGTCCACACAATTGTCCTAGTCTTAAATCAGTCATATCTGAAAAATGATTTTGCTACAATGTCTAGTGCAGTTTTCAAATGCCAATCATGTGGCCTTGGGGTAATCTCAGATAGGACTCTGGGATTGTCCTGGGAAAAGGGGAGCTGCAACTCCCACCTCCTCTTTGACTAGAACAGCTCTCCTTTAAACTGTCTTAAACATTGGGTTACTAAAGAAGATGAATATAATTTTAACTGAAGAAATGGTTCCATTAAAAAAAAAAACTCCTGTAACAGAAACTTAATAAATATGCCAGATTGGGCCAGATGTGGTGGTTTACACCTGTAATCCCAGCTACTCAGGAGGCTGAGGCAGGAGAACTGCTTCAACCCGGAGGTGGAGGTTGCAGTGAGCTGAGATTGCGCCACTGCATTCCAGCCTGGGTGACAGAGCGAGACACTGTCTCAACAAAAAA
>NW_016808217.1:885381-911293 GCF_001698545.2 Rhinopithecus bieti
CGGGTTCACGCCATTCTCCTGCCTCAGCCTCCCGAGTAGCTGGGACTACAGGCGCCCGCCACCTCGCCCGGCTAGTTTTTTGTATTTTTTTAGTAGAGACGGGGTTTCACCATGTTAGCCAGGATGGTCTCGACCTCCTGACCTCGTGATCCACCCGTCTCGGCCTCTCAAAGTGCTGGGATTACAGGCTTGAGCCACCGCGCCCGGCCCTGGCAGAAGAAATTTCTAAGCAGCAAAGCAAAGGTGACTTGGATGTTGTTAAAGGTATTCGGTTTTAAAAGGGAAACAGAGCATAAAAGTTTGGAAAATTTGCAGCCTGACAATGGAATAGAAAAGAGAATCCTATTTTCTGAGGACAGATTTAAGCCAGCTACAGAAATTTGCATAAGTAACAAGAAGTCAATGTTAATCACCAAGACAATGGGGAAAAATGTCTCTAGAGCATGTCAGAGACCTTTGGGGCAGCCCCTCCCATCATAGACCCAGAGGTTTTGAAGGAAGAAAATGGTTTCATGGGCTGGGTTCAGGGTCCCTCTGCTGTGTGCAGTCTAGGGACTTGGTGCCCTGTGTCTCAGCTGGGCTGTTGCTTCAGAGGGTGGAAGTCCCGAGCCTTGGTAGCTTCCATGTGATGTTGAGCCTGCAGGTGCACTGAAGTCAAGAATTGAGGCTTGGGAACTTCCACCTAGATTTCAGAGGATGTATGGAAATGCCTGGATACCCAGGCAGAAGTTTGCTGCAGGGGTGAGGCCCTCATGGAGAACCTCTGCTAGGACAGTGTGGAAGGAAAATGTGGGGTCAGAGCCCCCACACAGAGTCCCTATGGGGGCACTGCCTACTGGAGCTGTGAGAAGAGGGCCACCATCCTTCAACCCCCAGAATGGTGGCTCCATGTGCCTGAAAAACCTGCAGATACTCTATGCCAGCCCATGAAAGCAGCCAGAAGGGGGGTTACACCCTGCAAACCCACAGAGGTGGAGCTGCCCAAGGCCATGGGAGACTACCTCTTGCATCCATTTGACCTGGATTTGACATGGAGTCAAAGGAGGTCATTTTGGACCTTTAAGATTTGACTGCCCCACTGGATTTCAGACTTGCATAGGCCCTGTAGTCCCTTTGTTTGGGGCAATTTCTTGCATTTGGAATGGCTGTATTTATCCAATACATGTACTCTCATTGTATCTAGGAAGTAACTAGCTTACTTTTGATTTCACAGACTCATAAGCAGAAGGGACTTCCCTTGTATCAGATGAGACTTTGGACTTTGAACTTTTGAGTTAATGCTGAAATGAGTTAAGACTTTGGGGGATTGTTGAGAAGGCATGATTGGTTTTGAAATATGAGGACATGAAATTGGGGAGGGGCTGGGCAGAATGATATGGTTTGGCTGTGTCCCCACCCAAATCTTATCTTGAATTGTAACTCCTAAAATTCTCAGATGTTGTTGGGGGAACCCAGTGGGAGGTGACTGAATTATGGGGTGGCTCTTTTCTTGTTTTCTTTTTTTTTTTTTTGAGACAGAGTCTAGCTCTGTTGCCCAGGCTGGAGTGCAGTGGCACAATCTTGGCTCACTGCAACCTCTGCTTCCCAGGTTCAAGCAATTTTAATATGTCAGCCTCCTGAGTAGCTGGGATTACAGGCTCACACCAAGGCTAATTTTTGCATTTTTAGTAGAGATAGGGTTTCATCATGTTGACAAGGCTGGTCTTGATCTCCCGACCTCATGATCTGCCTGCCTTGGTCTCCCAAAGTGCTGGGATTACAGGCTTGAGCCACTGTGCCCAGCCAATGTTGTATTTTTAGTAGAGACGAGGTTTTGCTATGTTGGCCAAACTGGTCTTGAACTTCTGACCTCAGATGATCCGCCCACCTTGGCCTCCCAAAGTGCTGAAATTACAGGCATGAGCCACTGCACCCAGCCTTATTTCTTTTTTAATAGAGACAGGGTCTTGCCATCTTGCCCAGGCTGGTCTCAAACTCCTGGGCTTGAGTGATCCTCCGAGTACGTCTCCATTTTAATTAGACTTTTTTTGTACATGCACGCACACACACACACGCACACTTGTTTATTTACAAAAGCTTTGGTTCTAAATGTGGGCTTTGAATATATTTTCATTTTCTAAATTAAGTCAATAGGGAGGAGGAGGATATGGAGTTAAGAATGGAGATTTTAGGACTGGGCTCTCCAGATTATGGTCCCAGCTCAGCCATTTCCTAGTTCCATCTCTGACTTTCCATGGGTGACTTCACTTCTCTGTGCCTACTTTTCCTTATCTGTAAGAACTGTGCTTCTCTCACTGGGGTATGAAGATTATAGGAGTTAATATAATGTAAAGCACTTAGAATAGCACCTGGTATACAGTAAGTACTCAATAAATGTTAGCTATTATTAGCTATTCTTGGTTTTCCAGTGTCATCAGGGTATGCTTCAAATTTGGTTTAATTAAATAGCAAGGTTGATAAAAGGTTGCCAATGGAGACAATAGATTGGTACTCATCACACAATTAGAATATAATTGAAGACATTCAACTTAAGACACTGATGGTGTAAGTCCATAGACTCTGAGGGGTCACAGGACATCAGGGAGCATCTTGTTGATTAGAGACATTAGAGAGCATCTTGCTGAACACCTTCACTTTATGGCTGAAGACACTAATGCCCAGGGGGATAAAGTCACTTGTAGTAAGCCATCTAGAAAAACAGAGAGCAGCTGGAATGTTGTTACTGTTGATGGTACTTTAGGTTCTTGGAGGGCTGCAGCAAAGTTTTCATTACAAGCATCAATCATCACTGCAATGCACTGATTAGCCAGTCACTGGAGCATTCTATTCCATTCAGAATGACAATAAAAGCATTTATATGTTTGGAACTGTCAATATACAATGTAAATACAAGAAAGTAAACTGGCTTTGCTTTATAACCAGATGCTATTATTTACTATACTTACAGAAAATGCCTTGCAATAGGGGTGTTTTTTTATATGTTTTAATTTCAAATATCACTTGAAAGACATTCTTTTTTTTTTTTTTTTTTTTTTTTTTTTTTTTTGAGATAGAGTCTTGCTCTGTCGTCCAGGCTGGAGTGCAGTGGTGTGATCTCGGCTCATTGCTCAACTGATTCTCCTGCCTCAGCCTCCTGAGTAGCTAGGATTATAGGTGTGCACCACCACACCTGGCTAATTTTTGTATTTTTGGTAGAGATGGAGTTTCACCATGTTGCCCAGGCTGGTCTCCAACTCCTGACCTCAAGTGATCTGCCCATATTGGCTTCCCAAAGTGCTGGGATTACAGGTGTGGGCCACTGCACCTGGCTGAAAAACATTCTTTAGCCAAAACTATTATAAAAATCAGTCTGATGTCCTTGAAATGGAAAAGCCTGCACCTCTGGAATAATCCCTACATCAAGAGGCGTGCAGGGAGGACACTGCAGATGATCAAAGTTTTATTTAACATTATAGAACACTTAAAAATAAACAATATGCTTGCATTTCTGTTGTGTAACTTAGAAACATGTTTTCAAGCACACATAAAAGCATCAAGTTTTACCCCAAACAAGTATGCTATGCAGCCAGTCCCTAACTGCTGGGGTCAGCACTGCTCTCAACAGACGGCTGAGGTAGGAGGTAGGCTGCTGGTGTCCCTGCGGGCAGGTGGCTTTTCCTATTGGGAATGATGTATCTTCTTGTTGTGGTTCTCAATCGCCCTTCTAAGTGCTTCATCCTGGATGAGATCTGACTTTCTTACATTTGTGTGGCTACAGCCAATTTTAGGGCAACTGCAAGGGAGAAAGAACATCAAGTCAGCCCCTTTACTGCCTTAAGCAGAAACTTCTGTTACACTCAGGTGTTTAAGTCAGACTTCGAACGAAAAAGGAAAAGTGTTAAAGTCAGGACCAAGGTGCCCTCATTCATTGATTCGCTGAGTCCCTACCTGAGCCAGGCCCTGTCCAGGTGCTGGGGACACAAGCGATATGTGAGTAGTGCCTACCTTATCATGAGCTACCTTTCTAATGAGGAAGACAGGCTACCACTAGCGAACCAAATACATGCTTGCTGTAAGTTCAGGTCACCTTATGGGCTATGAGGGCAACGAAGCAGGGTCAAGAAGAGACAGTGCTGGGGCCACGGCTTCTTTGGCTGGACTCAGGGCATGCCTCACCAAACACATCTTATCTTGGGCAGGACCCAGAATGAAGCATGGGAACAAGTCTGCATGTGGTCCGGGTTAAAGCAGTAGCGAGTGCAGTGCTGAGGACGTCCAGCTTGGTGCCCTGGAGTGAGAGCAAACTCTATGTGGCTGAAGCGACCCAGGCAAGAGGGAGAGCAGTTGGAAGTGAGGTCAGTGGGCCAATGGGGCTTTGGATTTTATTTTATTTTATTTTATTTATTTTGAGACAGTCTCACTCTTTCACCCAGGCTGGGGTGCAGTGGCGTGATCTTGGCTCACTGCAACCTCTGCCTCTTGGGTTCAAGTGATTCTCCTGCCTCAGCCTCCCGAGTCGCTGCGATTACAGGCACCTGCCACAATGCCTGGCTAATTTTGTGTATTTTCAGTAGGATGGGGTTTCACCATGTTGGCCAGGCTGGTCTCAAACTCCTGACCTCAAGTGATCCACCTCCCTCGGCCTCCGAAAGTGCTGTGATTACAGGTGTGAGCCACCACCTGGATTGGATTTTATTTTAAATATGAAGACAAAACACTGGAAGTTTTTGAGCTGGGGGAGGGGTGTGTTTGGTTTACATCTGGAAAATGTTACTCTGGCTGCTTATGGAGAACACAAAGCAGGGAGGTAAGAGAGGGGCAGGGAAAATAGCGTGGGGGATCCCGCAGGGTGTAGGAGAGAGGTGAGGGCAGCTTGGTCAAGGGTGGCATGGCGATCAGCTTCAGGACACGCTTGACCATAGAACCTGTAGGACTTGCCAACGGAGCGGCTGTGGAGTGTAAGGGAAAGGGAAGAAGTGAGCTTCATCCGGGCAGATCAGTGACTGGTAGTGCCCTTTATCACAGTGGGAAATGATGGGGCAAAACAGGCTGCAGCACAGAACCACAGTCCTGGTTGGTATCTGTTTCCTCTGGAATGGATGCCCAGGAGCTCTCCCAGAAGAGACTGAGTGGACCACTGAGACTCAGTGGAAAGGCTGCAACTGAAGACATCAGTGTGAGTCACCCAAAAAGGGGTGGAAACAAGCCACGGCTCTGCTTCGATGTGATCTTCTCTGAGGGCAGTGGGCTGGATGAAATCACCTATTTCTTCTCAAAGAATCTGGTTCTCAAAGTGAACCAAATTTTGGTAGATTAGAGGCCCAATGTTTGGAGTCAAGCTAACCTAGGTCTGAATTTTCTCTCTACCACCTACTTGCTAGTTATGAGACCATAGGCAATTCACAATAATCTTCTTGAGCCTCTCTTGCCTCTGATTTAAAATGGGGAGAGAACCCCTATTTCCCAAGGTGACAGGCAACACAGTGCTCAATAATGTTAATTCCCTTCCTGATCCCGTGACTATCATGTGTTCCCTCATCATCATTCTTCCAAGAAGTTTTAAAGTTCTGGATCTATTTCTACCTTGCATATATCCAACACAGGCATGTACCCATTCATGCATTAATTGACTCTTCTAGGGATCAGCCCTGTGCTAGGTTCTAAGCATGCAACTGTGAAATACAAATATATGGTTCCTGTCCACACAGAGCTCTGGCCCAGTGATCTGAGACAGCTCTCCATAAAGCACAGGATATTAAGACCAAAAACAACAAATATGCAAACCACACTAAAGATGCAAATGAGAAGGAAATAAAGTTGGTCATGGGAACTCCAATTTGTCTAGTGGTAGGAAACCCAACAGTCCAACATGAAAGAGAAAGTATTTCTTGGCCCTGATCTGTGGATCAAGGAGTCTTTACATTAGAGGGGCATTAATCAATGAAATAAATAATATGCTTAATAACAATATTTATTTTTAAAATATTAAAATATGGCCAGGCACGGTGGCTCACACCTGTAATTTCAGCACTTTGGGAGGCCGAGGCAGGTGGATCACATGAGCTCAGGAGTTTGAGACCAGCCTGGTCAACATGGTGAAACCCCATCTTTACTAAAAATAAAAAAATTAACTGGGCGTAGTGGCAGGTGCCCATAATCCCAGTTACTTGGGAGGATGAGGCAGGAGAATCACTTGAACCCGGGAGGTGGAGGCTGCGGTGAGCCGAGATTGCACCATTGCACTCCAGCCTGGGCAACAGAGTGAGACTCTGTCTCAAAAAAAAAAAAAAAAAAAAAAAAAAAAAAAAAAAAAAAAAAAACCCTATATACTCAGGTACATGATGTGTTAAATCATAATTATAGAAAGGCAATTATATGAAAGAGGATCAGGGTGATTTGGCCAAGGTATGCATCATTTTGATGATTTGGCTTTACATTAGGGCAAGGTTGGAGAAATGTTTTTACACTAGTTTAAAAATCTGTATTTTTCCCTAGCCTGTCCCCCGGTGCTGTGAAGTCTCAAAGTGAATTCTCCCCTCCCCTGCCCTCCCCTTCCATTCCCTTCCCTCCCCCTCTCCTCTCTTTTTCTTCCTCCTCCTCCTCCTTCTCTTCCTTCCTTTCTTTCTCTTTCTTTCTCTTTCCTTTCTTTTTCTTTCTCTCTCTCTCCCTCCCTTTCTCCTTCCTTCCTTCCCTCCCTTTCTCCTTCCTTCCCTCCCTCCCTCCTTTCCTTCCCTCCCTCCTCCCTCCCTCCCTCCCTCCCTTCTTCCTTCCTTCCTTCCTTCCTTCCTTCTTTCCTTCCTTTTCTTTATTTCTTTCCTTCTCCTTTCTTTTTTTGATAGGGTCTCATTCTGTAACCCAGGCTGGAGTGGCACTATCTCTGCTTACTGTGACCTCTGCCTCCCGGGCTCAAGCAATCCTCCCACCTCAGCNCTCCCTACCTTCTTCCTTCCTTCCTTCCTTCCTTCCTTCTTTCCTTCCTTTTCTTTATTTCTTTCCTTCTCCTTTCTTTTTTTGATAGGGTCTCATTCTGTAACCCAGGCTGGAGTGGCACTATCTCTGCTTACTGTGACCTCTGCCTCCCGGGCTCAAGCAATCCTCCCACCTCAGCCTCCTGAGTAGCTGGGCCCACAGGTGCACACCATCACGCCTGGCTAATTTTTAAAAAATTTTTTGTAGAGATAGAGTTTCACCATGTTTCCCAGGCTGGTCCTGAACTCCTGAGCTCAAGTGATCCACCCGCCTTGACCTCCCAAAGTGCTGGGATTACAGGTGTGAGCCACCGTGCCTAGTGAATTATGTCTGTATGAAAATAAGCAGCTAAGATCATGAAGAGGATACAGACACTTTTGTGACTAGAAAAGCCAAGTATCATAACTTTGGCTTCCATGATATTGAAATGCAAGTCCAAGTAGGTTGCTGGGATGACCCTCCCTTAATACATAACCCTGAATATCTGCTTTGGACTGCCTGGCCTTGGTTTCTTCCATCCTATCCAGCAAAGGCCTTAACTCTGATAGCCAGACAGTGAATAAGCAGTGGAGAAGGAAGTGGAGAGTGAGGTGGGGAGGACTTCCTGATGACATCATGGTTTTAGTCAGTGCATGAGAGTACACTGACAATGTCTGATGGACTTAACCACACACTCAGCTGCAGAACAGGCACCCACCTTCACTTCAGTGGGATGGAGCCCAGGGCACTGAGGGGATAGACTCCGATGGTAGAGGCATGAACCAAAAAGCCCTCCTAAGGGGAGCTGGATGGCCTACTGACAGAATTGCAGGCTCAAGAGTGACAAAGACCTGGGCTTAAACCCCTGGCTGTGTCACTCTGGGTAAGTGACTAAATTCTCTGTGACTCAGTTTTTCCCTTTAAGAACATGAAGGCAGAGCACAAGCCTGTCAAATAAGGTGGGAAATAAGCAGGCTGATGTGTGTCAAGGACTGGGGAGTTCACTTCAGGTCCTGCCGTGCACCAGTCCCTGCTCTAGTCCACAGCTTCCGCTCTCAAGAAGCTCGTGGAGAGGAGCCAGCTGCACTGACAATGTTGGCATGACATGGGGTGCTAATGACATTTTGTCCAGCATGAATAAGGGCTCAGGGAAGACTTCCTGGAGGCAAGGTTGATGCTGGAACTGGGAAGAACTTGTTTCTCACTTCATCTCCAATAAACACAAGCTTTTAAAGCAGAAAGGATAAGAGAAGGCCATCATGCCACAGTGCTGAATCAGGGCATGCCTCCTCTGGAGAAACAACTGTCTCCATAAGCATTCGGCATTAATCCCACGACATCCTGGTGAGCGAGTTCATTGTGGCAATACCTGATCTTAGTTGCCGCATCATCGCTGTGCAGGAGTCAGCCCTTCAAGCCTTGAAGGAGCGGCTGGGTCCCCACCTCCAGGCACTGCCCAAGCAGAGCATTTCACTGCAGCACTGGGCAAGCACAAAGGTGACTGCTGAGCAAAGGGAACTGGGCCTTGGGGTCCCACAGGGCTGTAGGGGAACCTTAGCCACTGCAAACGCTCAAGAGTACATGATCCTGGGAGTTCCTGGATCTGGGTCCCAAGAATTCCAAGGTTTAGTCTACAAGCTGTAGACAGAAGGTCTATAGAGACCTCTGGAAATCTGAGTGGGAGGGATTCCTGTCATACCTCAACACAGACAGTAATTCTATCTCACACCCCCTGGGTCTAAAATAATGTGTCACTAAGCGGCACGGGGAGCGATAACAACTCTATCAGTCTCGGTCTTAACAACCCTACAGCTATTTGTTTAGCGCTCTTCGCTCCCAAAAGAGCTTTCAACTAAGTGCTTTTGCTTCTCTTCTGCCAAGAAATGTGCTGGTCCAGACCTAGAATGGAATTCCCTACCATTTCTTTGGCCCCTGAAATGCTGTGAGATGCTGATGTTATTTCCACTTTACAGATGAGTAAACTGAGGCAGAAAAGTTGAATGGCTTGTCAGTAAGTGTTGAAACAGGAACTCCAAGTACAAAGCTGGAGTTCTGCTGTTGAATGACCCATTTCTGTTCAACTTCATTTTATTCTACATGCTCTTAAATATGACTTTTAAAAATACGTTTCCTGTTCTCAAACAAAAAAGCAAAAAAGTGACTGTGGTCAAGTTAGAAATATTAATATATGAAAATCATAAGGTTGGGAGGCCAAGGTGGGCAGATCACTTGAGGCCAGAAGTTTGAGACCAGCCTGGACAACATGGTGAAATCCTGTCTCTACTAAAAATACAAAAATTAGCCGGGCGTGATGGTGTGTGCCTGTAATCCCAGCTACTCGGGAGGCTGAGGCACGATAATCGCTTGAACCTGGGAGGCAGAGTTTGTACTCCAGCCTGGATTACATTTGATGACTGACTGAATGTAGGAGAAAGGAAGAAGCAGTGAGGGGTGGCTGACATTAAAAAAAAAAACAAAAAAAAGGAAAAAAAAAAAGGAAATCATAAGGCAGCTTTATTTTTAAGCGAATAAATAGGCTTATTGTTAACAGATATATTTTAGGAAATTATTCTAACTACTGTGCTTGGCTGGGGCTAAAGTCTCAACAATATTATTCTGACTCAAGCCAGTGCAGAGAGGCCTTCCCAGGGCCTGAAGCTTGCACAGTAAATTTCAGGCAGTGCCCAGAACACAATGGATCTGGAACTCCAGTCTAAACAAACAAACATAACTAGAACAATCTAGGAGGAAGAAATGAGACAATGTGTCATGGACGTTTCTAAACAAAGCTAACACAGAAATACTCATCACTCTAACGTGCATCATGGGAAATGACACGACTTCATGCTTCATCAGAAACGTCTGGAGTCGGTTTCAAGAAGGCCCTGAGTTCTAATCTACTGCTGCTCAAATGCACCTGGCCTTTAGAACCCTGCCCACCCCGCCCGCAAGTTCCCATGAGCCTCCACCCCTTATCACTCTTCCTGGCTCCTGGCTATATTTTAGACTGCTTTGCTGGGGTCTTCTTCTGCTGATTGATCTTTTCACTGGTCAACAAAGTGTTTTTTGAGGGTTGGCACCAGGGTGATGAGACGTCACAGTGAGCAGAACGAAGTCGGGCTCTGGCCTCGCGGACATCGTGGGGGAGGCCCAGGTCCTGTTTGCTGGCTCTCTGCTGGTGAATGCATCAGTTCCAGAGCTGCGTCTGCGATGGTAGTTGAGCAGGTTGACTCCTCTACACTGATAACCTCCCAATCCACATCGATAGTTCTGAGTCCTTCCCTGATTGCAAAACTCACATTTGCTGCATTCCTGGACACTTCCACGGGGCTATATTGCTGGGACCTTGAATTTAGGATGACCTGAGCTGAGTCTATCACAATCCTCCAATAAGAGTGTTCCTCTCTCATGCCTTCTCTGAAGGCTAATGAGCAAATGACAGTCCTAGACACCCAGATGAGAAATGTCAGCCACCCTTCGCTGCTTCTTCCTTTCTCCTACATTCAGTCGTCAAATGTCGTTAACTATACCTCCACAATCACTCTTGCATCTCTATGCTCTCATATAACTTAAGCTACTGTAAAAGCATCCTAACTGACTTTTTTTTGCCTCATGCCTCCTTAATCCATCTCTGCATTGCTATTGGAGTAACTTCCTAAACTCCAGGTTGGCTCATCTTACTCCTTTAAAACTGTCCTCCTCTCCCATGCCTATAGAGTAAATGGTGGAAAAAAATGAAGAGGATGTTGATAGTGGCTCAAGTTTGAAGATGATGATCGGACAATTTTTACTGAGCCCTACTGTGTACCAGCTACTTTAAGTACTTTGCATGTGTCTTATTTAAATTTCAAATATGCCAATGAGGCGATTACAATGACTGTCATCCATTTATGGATAAGGAAACTAACGAAAGCATGCCATGGCCGGGCGCGGTGGCTCACGCCTGTAATCCCAGCACTTTGGGAGGCGGAGGCAGGCAGATCACCTGAGCTTGGGAGTTTGAGACCAGCCTAGCCAACATGGAGAAACCCCATCTCTACTAAAAATACAAAATTAGCCGGGTGTGGTGGTGTGTGCCTGTAATCCCAGCTATTCAGGAGGCTGAGGCAGGAGAATTGCTTGAACCCGGGAGGCGGAGGTTGTGGGAAGCCGAGATCGCACCATTGCACTCCAGCCTGGGCAAAAAGAGTGAAACTCAGTCACAGAAAAAAAAAAAAAAAAAGAAAGAAAGCATGTCATGCCATAAAGAAAAAAGAAAGCATGCCATGCCATTTAACAACCCAAATTCCCCCTCTATTTTTGGAGACAGAGTATTACTCTGTCACCCAGGCTGGAGTGCAGTGGTGCGATCTCGGCTCACTGCAAGCTCTGCCTCCCGGGTTCATGCCATTCTCCTGCCTCAGCCTCCCCAGTAGCTGGGACTACAGGCGCCTGCCACCGTGCCTGGCTAATTTTTTGTATTTTCAGTAGAGATGGGGTTTCACCGTGTTAGCCAGGATGCTCTTGATCTCCTGACCTCGTAATCCACCTGCCTCGGCCTCCCAAAGTGCTGGGATTACGGGCGTGAGCCACCGCACCCGGTCGAAATCTGACATTTCAACTGTAAGTCAGAAACTTAAAACAGATCAAAATGTACTAAGAATGTCTACATTTTGCAAACATTAGGCAGCAAAGCCACTATTCTTCTAGAATAAAAAGGATAAGTTACTTGCCTGAATGACCATCAAGATATCTTTAGTCTCCAATATATTATCTCTAAGTCCACACCCAGATGAGGAGTGCTGGGGAATTCCATTCTAGGTCTGGACCAGCAAATTTCTGGGCAATGGAGAAGTAAGCCACACATCAAAGAGACTGTTATCAGAAGTCAACTGAGAACTAGTCACACCTGCAATTCCATTCCTGCAACAAATCCATGATAAGAGCACAAGAAATGCCAAACTGAGTCAATGCCGGTCAGTCTGGCTAACTCAGGATTCTGTGTAATTACAGGAACAGAGCATGGTCGTCCGTGGTCATGGGAGGAGGGGAAGGAAGATGAGATATATATATGTGTGTGTGTGTATATATATATTATATATATTTAAAGATCAATAATATATATGATATACATATAAAATAATATATAACATATGTATTATGTATATTTTTAAAGATTCTGCAAAACTTCCAATTAAAAAAATAATTTATCATTTATGAGTTAGCCACTTAAACCTTTTTTTTTTTTTTTTNCTGCAATTCCATTCCTGCAACAAATCCATGATAAGAGCACAAGAAATGCCAAACTGAGTCAATGCCGGTCAGTCTGGCTAACTCAGGATTCTGTGTAATTACAGGAACAGAGCATGGTCGTCCGTGGTCATGGGAGGAGGGGAAGGAAGATGAGATATATATATGTGTGTGTGTGTATATATATATTATATATATTTAAAGATCAATAATATATATGATATACATATAAAATAATATATAACATATGTATTATGTATATTTTAAAGATTCTGCAAAACTTCCAATTAAAAAAATAATTTATCATTTATGAGTTAGCCACTTAAACCTTTTTTTTTTTTTTTTTGAGACAGAGCCTAGCTCTGTTGCCCAGGCTGGAATGCAGTGGCACAATCTCGGCTCACTGCAACCTCTGCCTCCTGGGTTCAAGAGATTCTCCTGCCTCAGCCTCCCGAGTAGCTGGGATTACAGGCACCTGCCACCACGCCTGGCTAATTTTGTATTTTAGTAGAGATATGGTTTCACCATGTTGGCCAGGCTGGTCTCGAACTCCTGACCTCAGGTGATCTGCCCACCTCAGCTTCCCAAAGCTCTGGGATTACATGCATGAGCCACTGCGCCTGGCCTTATTCTGTTTTGAAGGTGTGGCTGAAGTTCCCTCAGCTTCTTCCTGAACAGATTACTAATTTTTCCCTCAAGTATTGTTTTTCCAGAAAGCCCACTTCCATGTTTACAGTATTCGGGAGGTGAATGGAATTTAGAAGAGACATTGAAGTGTCTTTTCCTCTAGCATGAACACACCACCTCTGAGTGACTACCACTAGGGAAGGCTCCACTTCCTTCCCTGCGTTCACTCACCGGGCCTTTTTCTTCTGCTTGTGCCTGGACTCAATAATGCCAACAATGGCTTCCTCTTCATAGGTGTGGCCACACACTTTATTTTTCACTGGCTTCTTCATTTCCAACTGTAATCAAGGAGATGTTGGGCTTTCAGGAATGATAATGATCAACTTCCAGTAGCTGTTTTGTTCTAGTCCTGAGCTTTCTATGTTTAACTTCCCATTCTCATGGCTTTAGATAATTATTAGGCTTTAGATAAGAAAATGCAGGGAATCCAGTGGCAGTACTGTCACTTGGCCTGTAGGCCACGACTTTAGTCCCGGATCCTTAAGGGCACGATTTACTGACAGCTCTCTCCAGCCCAAGAACCTCCCGTGGATACTTTTCAACCCCCAGCACTTTTCTTTACTCCCTCCTTAACTCCCTAAGTGAAATCAAACCAGAAAGCAAACAGGAATCTTTCTGCCTCTGTGAAGTGAATCGTGTTTCTTTCAGGGGAAGGAGGAGGAAGCGGTACCAGTGTAATGGGGCACATGAAGTTGGTCTGACTTTGGGTCACAATCATCTCTTCATCCACTCCTTCTGTTCCGTCAGCTTCTCTGTCAGCTTGAAGGCCATCTAGAGGAAAATGGACAGTTGATAAGCCTCCCTGGTCTAACGTCAAAGAAAAGGAAGGAGTGGAAGGAAAGGAGGTGAAGAGTTTCTGGGGTAAATTTGGTGTTGGCCCCATGTAGGTAGGGACTGGATGCACAGAAACTCTTCTGCTTTTCAGAGAACACTACGGGGTACCTCATTCTGACTATTTTTGATAAGGAAACTGAGGCTCAGAGCACTTAAAAAAACTCTTTTTTAAAGTTATAGAGAAGGTGACCAAGAGAGTGGCTTCAGAGTCAGAGAACCGACCTGGTTATCTCTTTCTTGTCCAGTGGTGAGACGTTAGGCTAGCAAGGTGCGCTTTTTTAAAGCCTCTGCTTTACAGGCTTGTGGCAAAGATTAAAAGAGATGAAGAATGTGGTATGCTTTGCACAGCTCATGGTACAGAGGAATAATCAATAAACAGTCATTACTATTAGGTAGTGCAGGGCTTCTCAAACTTTTTAGTTGTAGGTATGAACTCTTTGAAGCTTTTTTCTATGTGGGTTATATTCATCAATATTTAGCAGATTAGACATTAAGACTGTGGAATTTAAAATTCATTTAAAAAAAACAATAAGGTCAGTTGCAGTGGCTCACGCCTTTAATCTCAGCACTTTGGGAGGCCGAGGTGGGCGGATCATGAAGTCAAGAGATCGAGACCATCCTGGCCAAAATGGTGAAACCCCATCTCTACCAAAACTACAAAAATTAGCTGGGTGTGGTGGCACGTGCCTGTAGTCCCAGCTATTCAGGAGGCTGGGGCAGGAGAATCGCTTGAACCCAGAAGGTGGAGGTTGCAGTGGGCCGAGATCCCACCATTGCACTCCAGTCTGGTGACAGAGCAAGACTCTGTCTCAAAAAAAAAAAAAAAAAAAAAAAAAAAAAAAAAAAAAAAATAACAATAATCCCACTACATGTTACCATAAACAACATTTTAAAAGTTAAAATTATATTTCCAGAACATCCCCCCTATACACACAGACATACATAGTGAGAAGAATGGCACTGTTTTCCATTCTTATAAATATCTTGAATGTCTGGCTTCATAGCAGCCAGTTGGATTTTGATATCTGCATATGCATTCAATCTGTCACAATATCACATATCCTGTAGTCTCTGGGAAAATTCACTCATGAAAAGAATGAGAGTGAAACAGGCAGATGAGATCATACTATTATTATAAAGAAGTTTTGACCTTATGGACACTCCGAAAGACCCTTGGAGCACCCTGGAGTTCCCTGGCCTGCACTTTGAGAACCGCTGAGTGATAGTGACAGGACTGGCTTTAAACAGAGCATGAGCTGCTTCTGAAACTGATGTTCTTTGCATTACATCCCGTTTGCCCCCAACTGAAAAAAACAAAACAAAAGAAAACCAAAAACAGATGATAGACAACCTTTGAATGGGATGATGGGAGTATCTCACATGAAAGCCATTCTCTCTGAAGAAAAGATACTTGTAATTTTGCACAGAAGTTAAAGATCAATAGCTTTTTTTTCTTTTTTTTGAAATGGAGTCCCACTCTGTTGCCCAGGCTGGAGTGCAATGGTGTGATCTTGGCTCACTGCAACCTCCGCCTCCTAGGTTCAAGTGATTCGCCTGCCTCAGCCTCCTGAGTAGCTGGGGGTATAGATGCGCAACACCACGCCTGGCTAATTTTTGTATTTTTAGTCGAGATGGAGTTTCACCATATTGGCCAGGCTGGTCTCGAACTCCTGACCTCAGGTGATCTGCCTGCCTTGGCCTCCCAAAGTGCTGGGATTATAGAATGAGCCATGGGGTCCAGCCAAAAGATCAGTAGCTTTCTAAACATGTGTTGATGGTGTAGTCCTTTCTCCTTCCTTCTCCTTTCCCTTCCCTACTCTTTTCTCCCTTCCCTTCCTTCTTTAATTTTGGCAAAATAATACAGACATAAAAATGGCTTTCCTCTTAATGTGTGAGAGGAAGCCCTTGTTTCTGGTTCAGATGGTGTGGCATAACTTTCGGTTCCACAGAACTGATGACTGTGGGCCATCACCTAGGCCAGATAAGGTGTTTGTTTGCAAAGGCACTAGTGGTTGAGTATCCCTTATTCGAAATGCTTGGGACCAGAAGTGTTTCGGATTTCGGACTTTGAAATATTTGCATATGCATGATGAAATATCTTGGGGGATGGGACCCAAGTCTAAACATGAATTTCATTTACGTTTCATATAATGCTTATACACATAGCCTGAAGCTAATTTAATACAGTATTTTTAACACTCGTGTATACTTGATGCATGAGGTCAGATGTGGAATTTTCTCCTTGTGGCGTCATGTTGGTGCTCAAAAAGTTTTGGATTTTGGAGCATTGTGGGTTTTGGATTTTGGGATCAGGGATGCTCAAGCTGTACTGAGGGGCAAGGAGAGGGCTGCGGAGCTCTCATTCAAGGTAACCTAGTGAATTAATTGCAACACAGGGATTCTGCCTCCAATTACTTTGAGAGTCACCTTCTTGGAGTAGACTGGTGTATCTGTATGCCAGCTTGCTGTCCCCTAAACCAGCTCTCATTCTTTGAAGAAGGCAGTGAAGATCTCAGGGCTTGGGCATAACCAGTCAGAGCATTTTTAGCCACTGGGCATTAAGGTGCAGTGCCTCGGGGCTTCCAGCTTTTCAGGGAGCTAAACAAACATCTGAGACCTTAAAAACCACTGATTGGCTTCAAAACAGAGTAACAATAGTACTGAAATTACCAAATGTTAAAGGTCTATGCAAATGTGAAGTTAACTTCATTAATTGTCGATTTGGTAATCAAAAATACATAATTTGGAAGCAATATGTAGGGCTGGATTTACTTCTTCATAAACTCAATTTTGACAGCAAGGCTGGGTGCGGCGGTTCACGCCTGTAATCCCAGCACTTTGAGAGGCCGAGGCATGTGGTTCACCTGAGGTCAGGAGTTCGAGACCAGCCTAACCAACACAGTGAAACCCCATCTCCACCAAAAATACAAAAAATTCTCCAGGTGTGGTGGTGGGCACCTGTAGTCCCAGCTACTCCTGACGCTGAGGCAGGAGAACAGTGTGAACCCGGGAGGCGGAGCTTGCAGTGAGCTGAGATCACGCCACTGTACTCCAGGCTGGGTGACAGAGCAAGACTCTGTCTCAAAAAAAAAAAAAAAAAAAAAATTACAAAAATTAGCTGGGTGTGGTGGTGGGCGCCTATAACCTGAGATACTCGGGAGGCTGAGACAGGAGAATTGGTTGAACCTGGGAGGTGAAGGTTGCAGTAAGCGGAGATCATGCCATTGCATTCCAGCCTGAGTGACAGAGACAGAGTCTTGCTCTTGTTGCCCAGGTTGGAGTGCAATGGCACGATCTCGGCTCACTGCAACCTCTGCCTCCCGGGTTCAGGCAATTCTCCTGCCTCAGCCTCCCGAATAGCTGGGATTACAGGTGTCCGCCACCAGGCCCAGCTAATTTTTGTATTTTTAGTGGAGACGGGGTTTCACCATGTTGGCCACGCTGGTCTTGAACTCCTGACCTTGTGATCCGCCTGCCTCGGCCTCCCGAAGTGCTGGGATTACAGGCGTGAGCCACCGCGCCCGTCCTAAAATGATATTTAATAGGGCAGGTACCACATTTAGTATGTTTGCTTGGGGGTGGGGTCTCTGGAAATTATATTGCTCATGGCTATGATGGGTTTTCATGTTTCTCAGGGCCTGTCTTTGGAATTCATAGTGCAAGAGTTAGACTCCTAAGAGAGTCCCTTTATCAGTCTACTGACTCTTCACCATGGCTTGGGAAAGTTGGACAGGTAAGGAGAAAAGCCAAGGAGAAGGCCAGGAGCCGTCTTTCCCTTGAATTCACTTTTCAAAGCCTCCTCCTATGGGCTGCTGCCTCCCATTTCTGATCGTGTGTTTAAGAGTAAAAATAAAAGTAGCTCTTTCTTAATTTTGTACACCATTGATTCTGAACTGATGGCTGGTTTCTGACTGTATACGTTGTATCATAGAATTCACCAGAAAATCTGTTAGATGAATAACAGAGTTCAGCTGATGTGAAAGACTGTGGGTTTGTTTTCCTATTTTTAAATTTCAAAAGGTAGAGGAAGTAAGAAAGCACAACTCAAATGCAATGTCTACTACTAGGGAAGGCTGAGTGGGGAACTTCAAAATTGTAGGTGGCTACCAGCATCAGTGATCACGAAAGAAAAAGGTAACAAAAGTGAGACTGGGGAAGAATGTCACGAGTGAGTAAGAGACCACAGACCAAGAGTCTAAAAAGAGAAAGATTCTCAATAACTAAACTTCCCTAGAGACAGAACATTTCCTCACTCTCAATCTATATTTATAGAAATTGACATTAGCGTTGGGATTCTCCATTGTGCTAACAAAAGGTCACATCTGGCAATAAGTATCACTTATACTGATTTAGATGACCCAAAGACAAAAGTTTGTGATAAGCTTGGTAAAAGGAAGATGGGAGAGAAAATATTGATCATCTACTAGAAACACAGAAGTTTTAAAGTTGAGATTATCTATCTGTTCTAAGTCTCGCATTTACCTGAGAAAATTGAGATCCAAAGAAAGTGTAGGTTTTGTCCAAAGTCACGCAGGAATTTAATAAATCAATGTGTTGTTCTATTTTCTCTGACTGGTTCATTTGAATACTAAAATCTGTGTATTGGTTCTGGGAGCTCCTCTGCTCCCAATTTTTTTTTTTTTTTTTGAGACAGAGTTTCGCTCTTGTCACCCAGGCTGGAGTGCAATGGCGCGATCTCAGCTCACTGCAACCTCTGCCTCCCGGGTTCAAGCCATTCTCCTGCCTCAGCCTCCCGAGTAGCTGGGATTACAGGCATGCACCACCACCCTGACTAATTTTGTATTTTTAGTAGAGATGGGGTTTCTCCATGTTGGTCAGGCTGGTCACGAACTGCTGACCTCAGTTGATCTGCCTGCCTTGGCCTCCCAAAGTGCGGGGATTACAGGCGTGAGCCACCGCACCCAGTCCCAAATTGTTATTTCATTGATAGTAATACCTCAAATTTACTGAATGTTATATAGCAGCTACTGCGCTAAGCACATCGTATACATTATTTCATTTACTCCTAACAAAATACCCATGAAGAATAACTATGTTGTTATTCCTATTGTGTAGCAAGAAAATTTAAGCCCCACAATATAAATATTTTTTTTGAGATGAAGTCTTGCTCTGTTGCTCAAGCTAGAGTTGCAGTGGCACAATCTCGGCTCACTGCAACCTCTGCCTCCTGGGTTCAAGTGATTCTCGTGCTTCAGCCTCCCGAGTAGCTGGGATTACAGGCGCCCACCACCATGCCT
The DNA here is from genome assembly GCF_001698545.2 of Rhinopithecus bieti. Taxonomy (NCBI): domain Eukaryota; kingdom Metazoa; phylum Chordata; class Mammalia; order Primates; family Cercopithecidae; genus Rhinopithecus; species Rhinopithecus bieti. The sequence continues at coordinate 904,317 of NW_016808217.1, forward strand.
GGTTAATTTTGTATATTTTTAGGAGAGATGGGGTTTCACCATGTTGGCCAGGCTGGTATCGAACTCCTGACCTCAAGTGATCTGCCTGTCTCAGCCTCCCAAAGTGTTGGGATTACAGGTGTGAGCCACCATGCCTGGCCAACCCCATAATATTTTTAAGGCAAGTGTAGAAAATATCTGCTTTATAATAAAGCAACAATCGGATTAAATCAGTTTAATCTTTAGTAAAGAGGTTACAAAATTTTCCTAACTATAAGTAGAAAAGCAAGCAAACTAGTCATATTATTTTCTATATACATAGACAATATTGTTAGAAGCATATGCCACCTGTCCAACTTCTGACCAATGGACTGATCTCGGACCTCTACTTGTGCCAAGGCAGGAAGCCTGCACAAGAACTAACATTTACAGCACACCCATGAGGGACAGAGCAAGGTAGAGTTAGGTAACTTGAATATATATATATATATTTTAATATCACAAAATCAACACCAAAAGGAAGAAGAAACCCTGGATATGTTTGAAGTAGTATTTCCAAAGGTCTACAAATATGGTCCAATGATGTAAAATTGGATGGGACGTGCAGTGAGGGCAATGATTGGACCCCAAAATGTAAGTTCCCAGTTTTTGTGGCTAGTCAGTTATGACTCAGGGAAGGGCCAACCAGCTCTGCCTTTGATCCTCCTCAGTCACAAGCCACCGACTTGCTCAAAGCCAAAGCCTTTGAATCATTCTTGGTTATTCTCTTTTCTTCATTCCTCACATCCGATCCACTGGCAGGTTCTGCTGACTCTGGTTCTACACCATATTCCAAATCCAGCCCCTTCCAAACCAGTACTGCTACCTGCCCAGCACTCTGCAATTGCTTCCTAACTAGTGTCCCTCATGAAGGGCCACAGCCTGCCACGTCCACCTCCTGCAGTGGCCTAGACAGCGCCATGTGACTCTGTCCCTGACAACCTAATATGGTTTGGCTGTGTCCCCACCCAGATCTCATCTTGAATTCCCATGCATTGCGGGAGGGACCCAATGGGAGGCAATTGAATCATGGGGGCAGGTCTTTCCCATGCTGTTCTTGTGGTAGTGAATAAGTCTCACAAGATCTGATGGTTTTAAAAAGGGGAGTGTCCCTGCACAAGCTCTCTCTCTCTCTTTGCCTGCCACCATCCATGTAAGACGTGACTTGCTCCTCCTTGTCTTCTGCCATGATTGTGAGGCCTCCCCAGCCATGTGGAACGTTAAGTCCATTAAACCTCTTTTTCTTCCCAGTCTCAGGTATGTCTTTATCAGCAGCATGAAAATGGATTAATACGCAACCTCTCTGCTCCGTTGTCCTGTCTCCCACCATTCTCAAGGCACACTTGCCTTTTCTGTTTCTGGAACATGCCAAGCTCCTCCTGTCTTTGGCCCTTAACACTAACCTGTCTGGAATGCTCTTCCTCCTGCTCTGTGCCTGTCCTACTCCTTCTTGTCATTTTAAAATGTCAGTTTAAATGTCATCTCCTTGGCGAAGGCTTCTCTGATGTCCCAAGCTAAAGAAGCCACACAGACTTATTCTATCACACCACTCTTGTTCTCTGCATAGCACATGTCCATAAGTGCTATTTTTCTGCCTTTCCTCCCCACTCCCCCTCCCTTGTTCTTTTCCAAGAAAGCAGGGCCTTCATTCTCTTGCTCACGGATGTTTCCTAGAGTCTAAAATAGTCCTTGGCATAGGGTAGTAGGTGTTCAATAAACATCTGACAAGCAAAGTGGCTCATCCAACAAGGCAGGAGTGGGCATATTTTTCACAAGATTACACTTAACATATTTAGCAGACGTGGCAACACAAACACATACACACATCCTCACACAATGATGATTTTATAGGTTTTAGCCAAATGACAGAGAGGACTTCACTCTCGCTCAGGGTGCAGTCCTGGACCCTGAATTACATGTCAAAGGCAGGAAGTAAATATAAGCTTGAAAATTACAGTAGGCTGTGTGGTAATTACAAAGGAGAATCCAGACATGGTCTTGTGGTCAGAAAATACATTTGGTACTGGCCACACACAGCCCTAGCATTAGTCACTTGTCTGTCTTCAGGCATCCCAAATTTGGCTACCAGTTAGAAAGTTTTATGCCAGCTGGGAATAAAATTTGATTGCTATGTACTTTTTCAATTAGGCTGGAACATTTTTTTTTTTTTTCCTTTTTTTTTTTTTAAATAGAGACAAGCTCTCACTATGTTGCTGAGGCTGGTCTTGAACTCCTGGCCTCAAGCGATCCTCCCACCTTGGCCTTCCAAAGTTCTGGGATTGTAGGCATGAGCCACCATGCCCGGCCTAAGCCTGAACATTTTCCTAAAATCACTTTTCTCTTGAAACTATGAAAGTAGCATATGAAGAAAATACTTTACAAATATTTGTTGCCTGCTTGAAATGCTTATTAGACTGCCCATATTATTTTACTTGCATTATTCCAAAGACAGTTTATTTGGAAAGGCTGAGCTGGTGCCTGGAAAATTTGGGGGCCATGCTAATGTGCAAAAGCACATTGATTCCAAGTTTGAAATTCTTTAGTTATAGCAAGTGAGTATGTATCTGTGCCAATCCCTGATTTGTTTCTCCTACTCAGTAACCTATAGCTGGGACTACCAGTGACCCCACCTGTGGACTCAGACACATCTTAGGCTGTAAGTGGAAAATGAGATATTCAGCAGGCTCAGTTCTTTTGATTTGGAATTAAGAGCTCTGTGGGGTGTGTGTGTGTGTGTGTGTGTGTGTGTTTTGCTTTGAGATCCACTCCTTGGTACTCTTGGGTGTCCAGCTTTGTACCTCAGTTTCCTCATGGGACTGGTGGCCTGTCCTGACTGCCAGCTGTTTGGTTGGGCCATGTTGCCATTTCCCCTCTGCAGGAAACTGAATCCTAGGTTCCTGTATTAGTCCGTTCTGACACTGCTGAACAAGACACACCCAAGACTGGGTAATATTTAAAGGAAAGAGGTTTAATGGAACTCAAAGTTCCACATGGCTGGAGAGGCCTCATAATCATGGAGGAAGATGAAGGAAGAGCAAAAGGATGTCTTACATGGTGGCAGGCAAGAGAGATGAGAACCAAGTGAAAGGGGTTTCCCCTTATAAAACCATCAGATCTCATGAGACTTATTCATTACCACGAGAAAAGTAGGGGGACACCACCCCATGATTCAGTTATCTCCCACTGGGTCCCTCTCACAACACATGGGAATTATGGGAGCTACAATTCAAGATGAAATTTGGTTGGGGACACAGCCAAACCATATCAGTTCCAATACTCCCTGGTACCAGCTAAGATTCTGCTGTATGTGAAGAGCTTTTGCAGAATTCAGATGGAGGTCATGATCAGATACCGCCTACACAATGAAAGATTCCCTAGATGTTACAACCCTCACAGGACAGCAAAGTTCAACAAACATAAATTTCAACAAAAATACTTGAACACAGGTTGGATTAATGTATTAGAAAAACGGCTAGAACACAGTAAGGATCCAATATGTTACTTAGTTTGTATATGCATTTATTAAAATCAACATTATATTCTTCTGTAATTATAAAACTGCTACTGCTATTATTATTATTATTTTTACCACTGTTATGTGCTAGACATGCTTGGTATTGGTGAAAAATAATCCTTGCCTTCAGGGAGCTCAGTCACACAGAACAGACACCTACAAAGCAAAGTGTTCTTGTGAAGGTCATGCACATACAAGATACTGTGGAAGGAAGGTCTCGAGAGAGAACAGAGTCAGCCTCTCTAAGGAGCTGATGTCTGATCTGGGTCAATGAGGAGGATCCTTCCACGTACATTTTCTAAACAACTCTACCACCTCCTTAAATGTGAGCATTTCATTCATTGCCACCTCAGGTCAACATTCTGATCAATGTACTTCCTCCTTTTCTTCTCTTAACTATAATCCATCCTCATCTCAGATTCTATGTACGTGGAGAAGCTATCTCTATCCAGTCTAACCCAATGCAACTCAATCTACCCAACCCAATCTCTGTAGCCAATCTCTTTTCGTTGAAATCTCATAATATCCATTGTCTATACCACACTCTTTTAGCCCAAACTTCTTTCTTATTCTGTTGTTTCATGTGAATGGAACTCTCTTTCCATCTGGAACTTTCCAGATACACTGAAAACTCTTTGAGGACAAGCACTGTGTGTTCAAGTGAAGCTAACTCAACTAGACTTGCATTTATTGAACACTTGCTCTGTGCCATGCACTACATCAAATTTCAGGTATAGATAAAAAGAGGAATAAGAATGAGTCTGGTAGGAGAGACAGATATGAATATTTACATCCTGTGTGATGAGTGAAATGTATACATTTTGTACAAAGTACATAAGTATCTCTGGAGATAGGGTGAAGATTCAAGGTGAACCTCCTAGTAATGACTCAGCCAGGCTCTCTAGGGAGGTGTGATAAGAAGGAAGGAAGGATATTGAGGCAATGAGGATTACAGTATTTAGGAACATGGGCTCTGGAAACAGGCCTGCTTGGATTTGCCTGGTTCTATCACTTTATCAGCTGAGTGTTCTTGGGCAAATTACTCTGTCTTTCTTTGTCTCAATCTTCTCAGCTATGAAATGGAGATACTAATGGTACTTACTTCATAGTGCTGTCTGAGGATTAAGTGAGTTATTGTATGAAAAGTTCCTAGCATGGTTCCTGGCAAATAGCAAGCTGTAGATAGCTGACACAGCACTATCAGCATCTTCAATTTTTTTTCTGTCAGCTTCCACTTCCATGGCTCTTTCGACACACTCCTCTGAAGATTTTGAAAGTAAACTGAATGAAGAGTTTCCTCCAAATGAGCTGACATGTTAGTAAGATATACCCTTTCATGTTATCATGTGCTTATAATTTATCTACTATTGTTTCAGACATGTCCTTTGACCTCAGCTGACATCATGTTATTAATTTGCCTCTAGTTATTAAATACTGTCCAAATATTAGATTTAAAATAATCAGAACTCAGCACATTCAACTGGTAGGACAAAAATCAGTCAGTTAAGATTTGGTCATACAATATCCACTTCAAACCAATAAACACTGGAAATACTCCCAAACTGAGCACCTGCATTTAATACCTCTTAGAAAAAAAGGCTTGATGATCATCTCTCGGTCACCAAGCAGAAACAGAAAATCTAATGCACACATTCTATTTCTTTTATCTGGGTAATGAACTAGGAAGACCACATAATAGGGAAAGTCTGATTAGTGAGCATTGAGAAGGTCTACAACTTTCCATTATTTACATCCACAGTAAAGTCTGAAGAAAGCAAAGATCAGAAGATAAGGAGTGCCCTTTGCACTCTTCTTATGTTCTCTTATTTTAGTGTTGTAAATACCACCTGTGCAGGTACCCAAGACAGTACATGCAAGTTGTTCATATACCCTGTTCATTCTCCATCTTTATCTTGATTCTGTTTCCTCCTCATTTTCACTGCTGCTGTCCTACTTCAAACCCCCAGCATTTCCAATTTGGATTACTGAAAAAGTTCTTTATTAATCTCTCTGCTTCAGTCTCCCCAGTCTATTCTTTCTATTCCAGCTGGTCATCTTTCTAAAACATGGCCTTCTTTTTTTTTTTTTTTGAGACAGAGTTTCCCCTCTTGTAGGCCAGGCTGGAGTGCAATGGTGCGATCTTGGCTCACTGCAACCTTTGCCGCCCAGCTTCAAATGATTCTCCTGCCTCAGCTTCCTGAGCAGCTGGTATTACAGGTATGTGCCACCACACTCGGCTAATTTTTTGTATTTTTAGTAGCGACGGGGTTTTGTCACGTTGGGCAGGCTGCTCTTGAACTCCTGCCCTCAGGTTATCTGCCTGTCTTGGCCTCCCAAAGTGCTGGGATTACAGGCATGAACCACCACGCCTGGCTGACCACGGCATTCTAAGCATGACAAGACTCTTTGCTAGTTGGCCCCAGAGTAAGTATCCTCATCTCCTACTCCTACGCACTTCAATCCTACGCCCCATATCCATCCCAGACTGACTACAGTTCACCCATATTTAGCATGTTAGCTTGTGCTTCTGCTGCTATCTGTTCACCTAGTAATCTCTGACCACCTTTCAAGACTCAATTCAGGCATTTCCTCTGCGGAGTGCCAAGGCAGAGGTGATTCCTCCTTAGGACTGCAGGGTACCTTTTGTACCTACTGTAATCATTTGTTTGCTTCTCTATCTTCCCTACCAGAATGTGGATTCCTTAAGGGAAGGAACTCTCTGATTCAGCTTCATGTTCTCAGAGAGCCAGGCAATGTACAGGAACTTATAAATATTTGGTGAATGAATGACTGCTGAAGTAAGAGAATGCTTTGAATACTGTCATGTACAAATTTACCACAATAAGATGATGAAAATAGTGAAGAGGATTGTTTTGAAGACAAACATCTTAGCATAAGACAATTTGGTCCTTGAGCTAATTACTGATTTTCCAGAAAGCAAGCCATATTATGCCGTGTAGGTCATACTACTCCACAGTCTGTTTCACTTCCATACAAAAGCAAATTACCAAAAAGAAAGATGATGGAGAACATATTGGTGTAAGAAATAAACTCCACACATTTCTTTAGATCATCTCTGATTCTCTTTCCTGGCCAGAAACCATCTATGTTCCCAGAAAAGTACAGTAGTAATCGGTTGTCAAAAATGTGGAGTTTTGGCCAGGCGCGGTAGCTCACGCCTGTAATCCCAGCACTTTGGGAGGCTGAGGCGGGCAGATCACGAGGTCAGATCATCGAGACCATCCTGGCCAATACGGTGAAACTCTCTACTACAAACACAAATACAAAAATTAGCCCTGCATGGTGGCAAGCACCTGTAGTCCCAGCTACTCAAGAGGCTGAGGCAGGAGAAAGGCAGGAACCCAGGAGACAAAGCTTGCAGTGAGCTGAGATCACACTACTGCACTTCAGTGTGGGCGAGAGTGAGTCTACGTCTCAAAAAAAA
>NW_016808217.1:911460-913865 GCF_001698545.2 Rhinopithecus bieti
AAAAAAAAAAAAAAAAAAAAAAAGTGGATTTTTTTTTTTTTTTTAAGTTTGTTGACTTTACAGAGGTGGGACATTTAATTACTGTTGTTTTTATAACAGAGAAACATTGGAGAAGTATAGGTATCTTACAAACTGAGAACTCTTATGACTCATAAACTTAGTTTCTCTAGAATTTTCTTGGTTTAAAAAAATCTGGTAAGTTATAAAAAATAATTTTCAACATAAGCAAATGCTTACATTACATGAAGTAAAAAAAAAAACTGCAATTAAAATGTATATGTAGTACTGTGTCTGCAACTGGTGGGTTCTTGGTCTCACTGACTTCAAGAATGAAGCCATGGACCCCCGCAGTGTCACAGTTCTTAATGATGATGTGTCTGGAGTTTGTTCCTTCAGACGTTCAGATGTGTCTGGAGCTTCTTCCTTCTCGTGGGTTCGTGGTCTTGCTGACAGGAGTGAAACTGCAGACCTTCGTGGTATGTGTTACAGCTCTTAAAAGCTGCACATCTGGAGTAGTTCGTTCTTTCCGGTGGGTTCGTGGCTTCGTGGCTTCGGGAGTAAAGGAGAAAAGCTGCAAACCTTCGTGGTGAGTGTTACAGCTCTTAAAGGCAGCATGGACCCAAAGAGTAACTACAAGCAAAATTTATTGTAAAGAACTAAAAAATAAACCTCCCACACCACGGAACAGGACCCAAGCGGGGTGTCGCTGGTTGGCGCTGGTAGACTGCTTTTATTCCCTTATCTGGCCCCACCTACATCCTGCTGATTGGTCTATTTTACAGAGAGCTGATTGGCCCATTTTACAGAGAGCTGATTGGACCATTTTTGACAGGCTGCTGATTGGTGCATTTACAATCCCTGAGCTAGACACAGAGTGCTGATTGGTGCATTTACAATCCTCTAGCTAGACATAAAAGTTCTCCAAGTCCCCACTAGACTCAGGAGCCCAGCTGGCTTCAGCTAATGGATCCTGCACAGGGGCCCTGGGCGGAGCTGTCTGCCAGTCCCATGCTGTGCACCCACACTCCTCACACCCTGGGCAGTTGATGGGCCCCAGCGCCAGGGGAGCAGGGGGCGGTGCTCATGGGGGAGGCTCGGGCTGCGCGGGAGCTGAGGCAGGGGCATTCCAGGCATGGCAGGCTGCAGGTCGTGAGTCCTGCCCCGCGAGGAGGAAGCTAAGGGCCGGTGAGAGCTCAAGAGGGTGAGAGCTCAAGAGTTGGAGAACGCAAGCCCAGCACTGGAGGGCCAGCACTGGTAGGGGACCTGGCTCATCCACCGCAGCTGCTAGCCCGGGTGCCAAGCCCCTCACTGCCCTGGGCCGCTGGTGGCCTGCCGCTCCTAGTGCAGTCCCGCCGAAGCCCGTGCGGGTGCCTGCCAGAACTCACACTGGCCTGTGAGCACTGCACTGCAGCCCGGGTTCTTGCCCGCACCTCTCCCTCTACACTCCCCACAAGCAGACGGAGCTGGCTCCAGCCTCGGCCAGCCCAGAGAGGGGCTCCCACAGTGCAGTGGTGGGCTAAAGGGCTCCTCAAGTGCCACCAGAGTGGACGCCAAGGCCGAGGAGGCGCCGAGAGTGAGGGCTGCTAGCCCATTGTCAGCTCAGTACAATTGTATTATTTTTTTTTTGAGATGGAGTCTTGCTCTGTAGGCCAGGCTGCAGTGCAGTGGTGCAGTCTTGGCTCACTGTAGCCTCTGCCTCCTGGGTTCAAGTGACTCTCCTGCCTCAGCCTCCCAAGTAGCTGGGATTACAGGCACACGCCACCACGCCTGGCTAATTTTTGGATTTTTGGTAGAGACGGGTTTCACCATGTTGGCCAGGCTGGTCTCGAACTCCTGACCTCAGGTGATTGCCCACTTAGGCCTCCCAAAGCACTGTGCTTACAGGCACCGCGACCAGCCATGATTCATCTTAAACAATGGTATATAGAAGAAAGATTGAAGGAATAGATGATGAAACGTTGCAGTCCATCCTGTGCAGGTGACATGACTACTGCATATTTGCACTAGGAGTAGGGGAATCAAGATTGAGATATTTGGAGAGTAATGATTTAGCTTGAGTTTTTTATATCTAGTACTCTTCATGAGACCAAGTAATACTGATGAGGTAAGTAGGACTGATGGCAATGAGGGTGGATAGATTTGTTTATTCAATTAGTCAAACTGAAACAAATGATGAAATAAAGTCCAGAGATCATCATAGTAAAAAAGGGAACTTTAAGATTGACAATTGCTCAACTTTAAAACTGCAATGTTTCAATTTTGGGTAAGACAGGGTCTGTGACACCATTTCAATCCCTTATATTTTCTAGATGTATTATCTTAAAAGCAGCTGTAATATTTTAAACTTCTTGGATCCCTTACAAGGCTGTATGTTATAATTTTTTTTTTTTTTTTTTTTTTTTTTT
>NW_016808217.1:915942-921507 GCF_001698545.2 Rhinopithecus bieti
TATATATACACACATACATATTTTTAATTTTTAGACAGGGTCTTGCTCTGTCACCCAGCCTGGAGTGCAATGGAACAATCTGGGCTTGCTGTAGCCTTGACCTCCTGGGCTCAAGCAATTCTCCTACCTCAGGTCCCGAAGTAGCTGGGACTATAGGCATATGCCACCACGCCTGGCTAATTCGTATTTTAAATTTATATAATATGTTTTCTTCTGTCTCTTCTAATTTCAGAGGCCTAGACAAACAATAACAAAATACTTGTAGAGAATGTCAGACTTGAATAACAGAATACATCTAGCCCTGGTATCATCATTTGTTTCTGAAAGCTTCTCAAATCCTTTAAGGATAAAAGGCAAATAACCTCTGAAGATGTCCATTTTGGGATAAAGTGCAGTGAAGGAGGAAATACCTGTGTTATAAGTTGTCACATCTGTCGGTGCCCAGCACTGTCCTCAAAACTGTAATGACTGGAGTACGTCCCCCCACCCACTGACCCCGAATCTAATCACATATGTCGCCGCATAGGATATACTCAGCGCCATCATTACCAGATGCCCTGGAATCTTAGTGTTAATGAAACATGCTTGTTTTTCCTTTTTACATGCATTTGATAGAGAGTATCAAGATTTATTTTGGATCCGTTTAAACATTCTTCTTTCTAGTGGCACAATGTACTCATGTTTAAAAAAAAAAAGTCAGGAGAACAATCCCAAAAGGGTATTCAATCCGTAAGAAATTAAAAAGATCAAAGTCTGAGGGTGCAAATCTAGTGAATCCTAACAATCCTGTCAACAACAATGTGGGTGAAACCCCCAAAATGTAGCTCAGTTCCACAGCCTGGCAAAGTGGTCAGAGACAATCAGGGCAGGGCTGCCTGAACTTCCAAGAGTAAGGGACACTGATCTGTGATGACATCTGTACTTAGTTTTCAGGGTCTTGTCTGAAGTTAGCCTAACAGAAAACATACCCCACAAAATCCTGCTGACTGGAAGGAAGAAATAAAATGAAAGTGAGAGAGAGGGAGGGAAAGAGGGAGGAGGGAAGGAAGGAGCTAAAAGATGAGGAAAATCTTTATTTCTGCAGAGCCCAAGGGAAGGCATCACTGAGTCAGCATCCTAGAACAAAGTCCTTGCCTCTAAGCCTTCCTTCCTCTCACCCACCCCCTCCTTGTCCACTTTCCATCCTCTTTAAAATCCTCCCCACATGCAAAGGAAGACACGTGACTTCAAAATCAGGATCAGCTTAGGACACAGCTCTTGTGAATGTGTACAACAGATCTGAGTCATTTGTTCATTTTGTAAACATGAAGAAATCACACTTTTCAAACTTCCTCCTTCATGACATTCGCAGCGCTTAACAATATGCTTAGCATGGAACATTTACTCTTTTCCTTACCCACACCCAAAGGTGTCAAGAGGGACAGATGTTCTTTCTCACCGAAAGCTCACATATTCCAGGGCAGGTGACAATTCCGAGTGAGCACAAGTAGAACCACAGAGAATGTGATGTCTATGAGCCTAGGCTGTGCCACACAGAAATAGAGTGCTGAGAAGCAGTCCATGAGGGCGTTTTATCAAGGCCACTGCCTTCCTCTAGGAACACTTCTCAGGAGTCCCCAGGAGTCTCCCTTTAACCCCCCCACCACCCGAGGCAATGAACATATCAAACACATCATTCATAATTATCTGTTTGTGTGGCTGTTTACCCCACTAATCTGTAAGCTCCATGGGCAGAGATAGGTCTTTTTTCTTTTTTCTTTTTTTCCATTTCTAGATCCCCATCCCAGCGCATTGCACATGGACTCTCAATCCTAAAGGGTCCTTAGTGGCTTCAAATTGGTTCTGCCCACCCTCTACCTGTTCTGCAAAGGAGTAAAGGAGTGCTCTGCAAGACCCAGAGAGAACTGTACTGTAGTTTCATACAAGAATGGACTTCCGGAAGGTAGGTTAAGTCTGGACCTTGGCTCTGCCATAAATTGGGGGATAGGTGTCAAATTTCCTGTAGGCTATCACTTTCTTCTTCTCTGTATCTTTAGGATACTGTGAAGATGGGATCAAGTGTTTTGCCCTTATTAGAGGAAAAAAAACACTAATAAATGAATCAACGCAGTAACAAAAACCACATAAGGAGAACTCTGGAAATAGTTCCTGAAAGGGCAAGGCAGGGTGACTGGTTGATCTTGCTTTTTATTTTCAAAGCCTAGGGGCCTGACTCCTAGCACTACAGTGTACACACTACCTGCAGTCATAAGCGGGACAAAACAGAGGAAACAAGAAAGGAGAAAAAGAAGAAAAAGATTCTCAGAACTTGCTTTATGAATTCTACAGGAAAACATAAAGCTCCCAAATAGTGACCTTCCTCACCCCATAATGAAGATGATGCTATTGGGTCACTAGCATAATCTGCAACCTGGCATGTGAATGACATCTGGGTCTTGCAGTAGGTAGTGAGCCCGCACCAAGTAATGAGTGCCCCTCCCGCAGCATCGTAGAAGGACAAGGCTGGATTGCGGCTCTCCAGTTACTCTAACTACACTTTTATTCCTTAGCTAAAAATCGCCTTAAGACAAAAGAAAAAAAATATGGAGAGGCGACTGGTTAAAGTGATTGGGAAAGCCTCTCTCTCAATTTGAGGCCCCCAACCACATGCCCAGTGAGGGAACAGGTAAGCAGGGAATTCAGGAGCAAATAAAGGAGGCAGGCTAAAAATAAATGAAGGGTGAATATCAAGGAGGCAGAGAAATTATACAAGGGATGTAATTAGCACACTAATTATCAGGGTCATAATTAGGAGCAATAGAATGAAATTAAGAAAAGGATAATTTTAATTGTCGGAAAGACCTTGTGAGGGAGAGATGAGTTTCTCATCCTCTTCACCCAGACTGAGGGCTATTCATCTGAACAAAGCTGGTTCAAAATGAGCTAGCAATTATTTAAAGAGAATTTTATTTTCGTTACCAAAAGTAGATTAGGTTACTTGATGACACATAGTGGCCTCTTGTATCTAATTTTATCATTCTGTGCTTTATTCTAAATTAAATAGTAAAATAGCTAATGATAAAAAAGCTGATGACTGTTTCATTCCAAAAATATAATTCGGCATCTAAGGAGATCAAAATGGCAAAGCAGGAACAAGTAAAAAGAATAAAATGCAGTCAAATATGTTCAATATACAACAGATTTATAGATGAGAAGGGAATACTAAAATAGGACTTGTTTCTCATATTTTCAGAGCTAATTCAGTTATTTTATTTTCAGAAGTAATATAAAGATGGCCAAGAAACGTAACTAACCATTGTCACTAAACGGTAAAGAGCATTGGCTTTGAAACTTTAACCTAGTTTCACAATGACAGCCGAGTGGCATTTTCACAGTGGTTGGATAACTCAAACTTATAGCCCTAAATATGGTCAAACGTCACGCTGTATTAAAAAACTACAGTGTTGGAGGCTTATGGTTTCCCAGGATCAGAAGCAAAATTTAAAGAAAATTTATTTTCTCTTCCTCATTCAGGAGCCCAAGGTATGACTCATGCAACTTTCATTTAGTAAATGTCTGCTGACCACCTCCCATTTCCTAGGCACAGAGGATGGGGTTGAAATAGACAAGGAAACCCACGATTGTGGCACAGTGTGACAGGCACCAGGAGAGAGGCAAGCTCAGGGGCCATGAGAACTCACCAGGGGCTTCTTAAAATGACTGGAGGCACAGTGACAGTGGGAGGAATCCTGAAGGAGAAGGAAGTAGGATGAGCAAAGGCAAAAGTGTGAGAGAAAGCACGGCTGCCACTCTGCCATTCTTAGTGGAGGGATTTGAAGGCAGCAATTCTAATGATATGTACAAATGCCTCATTATGTCCATGATGATACACTATGGAATAGAAGCATCTGAAGGTATAGCTTTTCTAATGTTACTTAATATTTTCCCAGGATTATGATTATTTAAATGTCTTCTGAAATGTAAGCTACACAGAAGCTTGCCTGCATGCTTCCTCTTCCAACCACGCACCCACCACTACTGTGTGCCTTTCATGTTTCGTAGGTTCTGCATAAACCAAGATAAATAAGACAGAGCCCCCAGTCCAGAGGACTCTAGTCTAGTGTTGTGGCAGACAGTGCCATTAGCATACATGGGATAAATTCTGTGAGCTTCTGCAGTGGACTCCTGAGGAAAAGGACCGTCCCAAGCAGTGTGGGGAGCTCACTCCTGCCCCCAAGGATAGAGAGACCAGGTGCATTTGGAAAACTGTAAGCTGAGGAGAGAAAGTTGAGGGTGGACAGGACTCAAGGCAGACCTGACAGAAGACATTGCAGAGCAGTGACCCTTCCTCCAACAGCAGTGAGGTGCCAGAGGCTTTTTAAAACGTATCCTCACCCCATGTGAATTACCAACACAGAACAGTTTTGACAGGATGTCTCAGGGTAAGGCACATCTTGTGATGAGGCACTTTGTGCTCTCCCTGGCCTGCTCATCCTTGACCTTCATGTCAATTGTAAATCTAGGGCAGAGCTTGAATTTAGTTTTCAGGGAATCCTTTAGAAATATTTGGCCTAAACTGAGATGCTGTCAGAAGCACCATAATAGCTTAATTCAGTCCTTGTCAAGAAACCTTTTCCATAATCATTCAGTTTCATCATGTATACCATATTTATTACTCCTAGAATAAATTTCATTTATAACCCAACTACTGACAACAGATTCAAATTTTGAAAGGGTAGGCTGCCTGCAGACAGATCCAGAAGTAAAGTAGAGTTTACAACAGTGAGGATTTTATAATGCCAGGCTTTCATCTTACACGATGTTAGCTGTAATTGCTAACTTGATTTTTCTTTTCTTCTCTGTATTGCTTCTGAGGTTATGATGAAATGTTTGTTGCTACTGCTAACGAAATTCAGAAAAGGACCATTGGTTTTTTTACTCCACTTGGGAATTTCGATGCAATAGATGCTTGCACACTGCTGTCAGGACAAACAAGATTTATTTTTCCAAGGTGCAAAAGGAACAAAGCTTTTCAAAAGAAAAGTGAGAAGAAAATTCAAGCCAAGAGGACTTTGGGAGATCCTGCAGGAAGAAATTTTTGCATTCTGTTGATCTCACTGTATGAGAAATGTTCCCAAGAGCGTCTATATAAAATGCAGTTTTTTTTTTTTTCCCACCCAACATCTAGATAGAAAAAGACAGTGCCTTCAAGACGACTGCCATTTAGAAGAAAATGCTGCTTTGGTGGAAACAGCACCAGAATCACTGAAAGTTCCTGGCTCTGCCACTAGTCAGCTATGTGACCTGGGAGGTCACATCATGTATACCATCTTTCTCCACCTTGTTTCCTCTCCAGCCTGAAAAGGGATGAGAATTAGAAGGAGGGTACTCTCTCTAGTATCAAAAATCCATTCCAGTTTTAAATGCGTCATCCTTTCAATCATTATCAACATTTTATCCTGAGAGGAATCAGACTATCTTAAAAAGAAACAGAAATTTTCATGAATACTTTGTCAATTCAAATGACTCCTTATACTGATATCTCCAGGCAAACCTCTTTCTTTTCCCTTCCTTCCTTCCTTCCCT
>NW_016808217.1:922040-929917 GCF_001698545.2 Rhinopithecus bieti
TCTCCTTCTTTCCCTCCTCCCTCCTCCCTCCTTCCTTCCTTCCTTGTCTCTCTCTCTCTCTCTCTCCCTCCCTCCCTCCCTCAGTCCCTCTCTCTCTCTTTCTTTTCTTTCTTTCTTTCTTTTTTTTGAGATGGAGTTTCGCTCTTGCCCAGGCAATGGTGCGATCTCAGCTCACTGCAACCTCCACCTGCCACGTTCAAGCGACTTTCCTGCCTCAGCCTCCCGAGTAGCTGGGATTACAGGCGCCTGCCACCACGCCCCACTAATTTTTGTATCTTTAGTAGAGACAGGGTTTCTCCATGTTGGTCAGGCTGGTCTCAAACTCCTGACCTCAGGTGATCCGCCTGCCTCGGCTTCCCAAAGGGCTGGGATTACAGGCGTGAGCCACCACGCCCAGCCAAACCTGTTGTTTTCAAGAGTCAACATACAGTATCTGCAAGTCAAACTTGCACAACATTCTACCTTATGTTACAGAAATAGGTGCCATTAGTAATCTGGCAAATAAAATTTGGATTTCAAGTGATGAAAACATGTTTCACTATGACGAATATTAAGTAAATTGAGCAACAGAGATGATTACCCAAGTATGGCAGGTACCAGGTGCAATGTGGTTATTACTAACATTCTGAAAATTGTATTCAGGAAACCTTATAATCACAGCATTATTTTATAAGAGTCAATGGACTACAAAGAAGAATTATGTTCAGACCTGTCATAGACTTAGAGGGGGAGTAGGGTTGCAAGTCAGCAACAATAACAGAAGCTAAATCAGTGGCTGGAATATGTTTTCCCAGTGAGAGGAAACAGACTTCTTACTGTGCTATGGACTCTTAACTTACTTTAAAGGGCAAATGTTTGCCCATTCTTCTTTCCATACCTCAAGACTACAGAAACTTAATATAGGCTAACCCCATTTTCTCAAATTATAATTATTTTTTCAAAGACCTCTACCATTAGTTGCAATTCATGCAAACCCATAATTTCACAAACAATAAGAAGCCTATGTCACCCAAAAAGGCAAGAAGATCAGATGTTAGGATATTACTAAACACAGATGACCAAATCACAGTGTTAGCTGGAGGAGAAGAGTCCCATAGTTCCCAGATGGGAATGAATGGATGAATGTCTATGTTGCCAACAGGACGATCAGTTTAAAAATGTGAAAAACCACCCACTGGTGTGAGTATTTTTCTTGGAACTATAATCTGAAGATGCATCAACCTGGAAGCCCAACTATGTAGACTAAAAGTGGGTTGCAAAGAATTTGTTCAAAAAGGAACTCACAGTTCTCCAAAGAGAGAATTAAAAGCAGCTAACATTTAATCTTCCATATACCAGGTAGTAAAATGCCACACATGGCAGATGAAACTGTGAACCCAACCATGTGAATTTCCTTGTGGTCAACTTCTCCCATTTCTACTCTGCATCAGTATCACCCAACAAAGCCACCCATATCCTCATCACTTCTCCAAATCCACTCTGATCTTCATCACCCTCTCATAGCTTCTGACTCTGCGTATAACCAATCCTCCTTCCCCTTCTCCAACTTCTGGCTGAAGCAGTGTGGCAGAAGCAAGGGATTCAGAGTCAGACCTGGGGCAATCCTGCTTCCCCTAGCTGTTTGATCTTGGGAAAATGACGACCTCTCAGAGTCTTAGTTTCCCTCTCTGTAAAATGGGACAAGACTTACCTGGCAAGACTACTGTAAGGACTGAGTATTTAACTGAGTATTGAATTGAATTTAACTGAGTAATTGATTTTCATATGCCCAGCACATAATAAAATGCTCACAGGTCTCTTCCTTTCCTTACCTTCTTCCCTGGATTCCATGATACTGGAGGTGTTTGCTTTTACATTCTGCCACAATGCTCTGTCCTTCCTATCTTCAAAGCCATATCAATGGTCCCTTTCTACTGGGAGTGGGGTCCTGTCAGGCTTAACTTTCCCTACTCTTCTCCCTTTGTTACAAAGTGTGGTGTGATAACATCTGTCCTCTCCTAGTTTGTAATTTTTCTAATTCTTATCTATTCACTTCCATGCTACAGTGTCTTAGTACAATGCCATATGTACACAGATCCAAAAGTGATGTTTTCTGAGGCTCTATCTCACTCGATGACACTACATCATCTCTTTAGATGACACACCAACTTACCTATTCACTTTGAACTTTCCCCTTTGGTTGAGCAATGCCTAGTTCTTAAACACCCTAATCATCAGTAACTCTTACTATAAATGACATATGCTTATCTTCCTTTGGAGATCCTTCCTCCCCTCTATCTCACTGGGTCACGTCACCAGGTCAATGATCTGCCAAACAAGGAACCTTAGTCATTTTCTGCTCATCCTTTCTTGGGCATAATTCAGAACAGAGAGAGCTTGTGTGGTTTCCCCTCCACCACACTGTATGGAGTATCACCCCCCATTTTGCTCCTTTGTTTGTTTATAGACAATAGTGAAAATTTTGAGTTACCTCCTGGCTGGCTATCCATAACTATCTCTAATATTCTTGGAGAGGGCTTAAGGTGTAGCAGACAGATTTGGAAGGATCCAGCAGGGTCTTAAATACTGCCTTCTTCAGCCCCTCTGTGTTTTTGAGCAAGTTACCTACAACGAGTGTGTTTTGTCATACGCACAGGGGAAACACCTGTCTAGATGAAAATACCTGTCTGTTAGGGCTGTTCTGAGGATAAAGGCATTTTATGTAAAATGCTAAACATGGGGCTTAGCACATAATCGCTGTCTAAAAATGGTGGCAATGATTTCCTTAACCCTCCAGAGCAGCTTCCCATACCTCCTCACTCCATCATGTGTCATTACAGCCCCTCCCTCGGCAGTAATTCTGAGTGGGTGGCTTCCTTCTCAGAGTCCTGTTGGGACTTCGCTCTGTGGTACAAAACACCCTCAAGAACCATATCCACTGCTTCAAGACTTCTTTCCAGATTGCTTCAAGATACTTCACAATTAGGTCAGGTACTGTGGCTCAGCCTGTAATCCCAGCAATTTGGGAGGCTGAGGCGGGAGGACTGCTTGAGGCCAGGAGTTTGAGATAAGCCTGGGCAACACAGTGGGACTCCGCCTCTACAAAAAAATAAAAAATTAGCTGGATGTGGTGATGTACATCTTGTAGTCCCAGCTATTAGGAGGTTGAGGTGGGAGGATTGCTTGAGCCTGGGAGGTCACTGCACTCCGGCCTGGGTGACAGAGCGAGACTCTGTCTCAAAAAAAAAAAAAAAGGATACTTCATAATCTTTTTTGGCCCAGTCCTTCATACACATAGTCTGCCCACCATCCTCTGAGCTCTAACGGCCTCATTTCAAGACATCCTTGAAACCAACTCCAAACTAAAGCCTTTCCAGATTGACTATAATGGACACTTGCTATGTTCCAACTGGTGAGAAAAACAATTCCCCTCCAGCAGGGGGAGGTGGGAAGGACTCAGCCTGGGTGGGTCACACATCCTGCTCTCAGTGTGCCATGTGACCTGAGCTGCAGCACTTTGGTTCTCTAAGCCAGGGGCACAGAATGGGTGTCCCCACGTTCCTAGGCTCTCTGAATTCAGTGTTGATGGATCCCCTATTGTGTTGCTGTGTGAATAACCTTTATGTCCCTTGCCTCTGCGCTGTTCTCAAGGGCAGAGACCATTATCTGGGTAACTCACTTAGCACAGCCTGGAGCGCTGTGCTACAGATAGTACTTAACGCATGCATTTAGATGACAATGATCAAAGCACCTCCAGTGAGGCACAGACAGCTGCCACTAGATGACTCAGACCTCTCTGCAAAATGGCTTAATTTAGCACCCTTTCAGTTGTCTAAAGAACAGACTCTGAGTAAAGGACAAAGTGAACTGAACACCCTTTAACTAATTTAACCTCACAATGGCCCTTTAAGGTCAGGAGTTATTATCTCTACAATACAGATGAGAAAGTACAGACACAGACAACTTTGTCTGTTTATCCTGAGTCAACAGCAGACCCAGGAGAATGAAGGAGTAGTGGAAAAAAACCTGCACTGACTGTGAGGGTGACCTGAGCTCTGGGCAGGCCTCTGCCATTCACGAGTTCAGCATGCCAATGATCTTGGAGGAGGTGCTCCTCTCCTTGGGCCTTATTTTCTTCATCTGGAAAATGGCCTCACAGTGGTTCCAAACTTGGTGGTATCAGAACCACAAGGAAAACTACATGAGAAAGAAATATAGCAAGCCGTGGTGGCTTGCACCTGTAATCTCAGTGACTCTGGAGGCTGAGGCAGGAGGATCACTTGAGGACAGGAGTTCAAGACCAACCTGGGCAACTTAGTGACACCCTGTCTCTAAAATAAAAAATAAAAAATTACCCAGGCATGGTGGCATGTGCCTGCAGTCCCAGCTACTTGGGAGGCTGAATGGGGAGGATCACTTGGGCCCAGGAGGTCGAAGCTGCAGTGAGCCATGATCATGCTACTGTATTTCAGCCTGGGTGACAGAGCGAGACTCTGTTTCTAAAAAAAGAAAAAAGAGAAATCTAGATTCTCAGGTCCACTCTTGGAGATTCTGATTCTGTAGGTCTGGAGTGGGGCCCAGGACACCTTTATTTTCTGTATGGGTCCCCCATTTGGGAATGAAGCTCACTGGCAACAATCAATGTCTATGATACCGGGTTCACAGCTCAGTGTTCCACTCAGACAACTTGTCTCTTCCAAGTTCCGAAACTGATTAGATCATCTTATCCCTCTCTCTTGAGGAAGTCCCAAACTGGATGATTTCCAAGCACATTGCAGGGTAGCTTACCACATTCAGGAGAACTTAAATAATTTTGAAATCAAAGGTTGGTTCATAAGACTAAATGGCTTCTCATAGGGTCAACTAAAGAGGTAATCTTGTTTTGACAGAAATTCAAGCTAAAGTGCAGGAACCTCTCCCTGAGCAAGCTTCTTGTAACCAAAATGGAACACTGAAGGGGAAAGGGGAAAGGAAAATGGAGCAAGCTTGCTATAACACATACGAAGCATTCTGTTTAAAAGAAAACCTGTAATGTATCTGGATTAGCTTGACGAGAGCTTAAATATTCAGTGAAAATCTGAACAAGGAAAGAACTAACCTAAGAGCCTGTTTGTTTTGTAATATGATAGCTATTATTTACTGAGGGCTTACTGTGCACCAGCTTCTATGCTAACTATTTTATAGGCGTTACACCATTTAATTGACATAACTCTGATGAGAGTACTGTATTATTCACATTTTAATGAAAACTGAAGTTCACAGAGCTACCAGGCCCAGGTATATTTGACTCCATAAACCATGCAATACTATTAGCATGGTCTTACTAGCTCATGTATCTAAGCTCAAAATTTCTAGAATATCTAACAGTGAAGAGGAAGGCTCAGCAAATCTGCCAATTTTCTAAGAATCTATGAATTAGAGACAAAAGTATGCCCTTTATAGAATTCTCAGATTTTGGCTTAGCATTCATTGGTGACTGGCAAAATAAAGAATTCTCAAATTTGCTTTATTTAGGAGAATTTATTTAAATGGGAAGAGGATAATAAATAAAATTTAGAGTCCAACTCCTGTTCTTGATGTCGATTTGCTTGTGCCCTTGAAAAGCCAGTTTTCATATCTGGCTGTGGGCTTATATCAGCAGAGGGAGGGTGATAGCAGCTACTTACATGGCAGGGATGTTGTGAGAATTAAATAGATTAAGTCTACAAAGCAGCTTTGATCTCCTTAGAGAAAGTGCCAAATAAATGAAATATGGAACTACTGTTTGCCCTTGCACAGGCCATATCTGACTGAAGTTTACAAGAAGTGCCCTGGAGACCAGACTTCTTACACTGCTCTTTCCAGAATTTTACCCCTGCAAGTAAATTTGTGATTGCAAGAAGTGGACCATGCTATACACTGAAACTTTACCGCTGACTGGAATTTGAAAGAAAGTAAGCTGCTCTTACATTCCTTGCAGGGGATTTGGGTTCTGAAACAGTGAAGTAACTTCTAACAATGTGGTCTGATTTTGAAGGCTGTCCCCAAACTGTGCTATTCTGAAGCTTTAAGAGAAAAGTGTATACAAAGAATCTGGTTATTTTCTGTAAAAAACAAACAAACAAACAAACAAAAGATGGTTTTAAACTTCAGGTCGGAGAAAATCTATAGTTTTCATCTTTCCCATGCTAGGTTTTCCTACCCTGCCTGCGGTTACTCTTCCCCATTACCCAGTACTTGACATTTACACAGTGCTTTATAATGTTTTTATTATCTAATGTTCATAAGCACCCTATGAGGGAGGGCCCTGAGTACTGATAACCATTTTACAGGTGAGAAAACAGTCACAGACATCTAATGACTTGTTCAAAATTATGAGAAACCTTTTTTTAAATTGTTATTATTATTATTTTAATTTTTTGAGATGGAGTCTCGCTCTGTTGCCCCAGCTGGAGTGCAGTGCTACTATCTCGACTCACTGCAAGCTCCGCCTCCCGGGTTCATGCCATTCTCTTGCCTCAACCTCCCAAGTAGCTGGGACTTCAGGCGCCTGCCACCACGCCCAGGTAATTTTTTGTATTAGTAGAGATGGGGTTTCACTGTGTCAGCCAGGATGGTCTCGATCTCCTGACGTTGTGATCCACCCGCCTCAGCCTCCCAAATTGCTGGCATTACGGGCGTGAGCCATTGTGCCCGGCCAATTATTATTATGTTTTTAGAGACAGAGTCTCGCTGTGTTGCCAGGCTGGAGTGCAGTGGCGCAATCTTGGCTCACTGCAACCGCTGCCTCCCGGGTTCAAGCAATTCTCCTGCTTCAGCCTCCCGAGTAACTACAGGCGCGTGCCACCATGCCTGGCTAATTTTTGTATTTTTAGTAGAGGCGGTGTTTCACCACGTTGGCCAGGATGGTCTCGATCTCTTGACCTCGTGATCTGCCTGCCTTGGCCTCCCAAAGTGCTGGGATTACAGGCATGAGCCACCACGCCCGGTCACCTTTCTTTCTTAATATATGATACGATACCACCTTTTTCACATCATATGTGTGAAAGAGGTGGTAACACAAAAATCTAATACGTAAAGGTTTGAGTTTCTCTTTCAGTGGATTCTGCATTACATTAAAACTGAAAGGAGCTGTGGTCATCTAGTTCAAACCCTGCACTTCACAGCTGGGGCCTAGAGAGAGGTAAGTGCTCCAGGCCACATGCTTGTGAGAGGCAATGTCGGGTGACCATCTCTCCCCCAAAGCCTCTGGCTTCCCACCCCTCCTGCTTCTTATTGGGAAGAGCTAGCTCTAAATTGTTTTCTTTAGAACCTAGTGTACATTCAAGGCCTAAGAAATACATGTAATTAGGCATGGAATGAAATCTGGAGTTGCCCAGGTGTGAGCTTATTTTTGACCCATGCATTCCTCAGAGCAGATCTGTGTTTCTCTAAAGGTAGCCTTCCTCCCTGAGGTTGGAGATTGTCAAGGGGGCAGGAGACTTCCGCACTTCTTCATGGTGTGTCCAAAAACTAGTTCTGGGGTCTGGGCATGGTGGCTCACACCTGTAATCCCAGCACTTTGGGAGGCCGAGGTGGGTGGATCACTTGAGGTAGGAGTTCAAGACCAGCCTGGCCAACATGGTGAAACCCCGTCTCTACTAAAAATACAAAAATTAGCTGGGTGTGGTGGCACATGCTTGTAATTCCAGCTGCTTGGGAGGCTGAGGCAGGAGAATTGCTGGAACCCGAGAGATGGAGGCTGCAGTGAACCGAGATTGTCCCATTGCACTCCAGCCTGGGTGACAGAGAGAGATTGTCTCAAAAAAAAAATAAAATAAAATAAAATAAAATAAAAAATAAAATAAAATAAAATAAAATAAAAGGAAAAGGAAAAAGATAAAGTTAGTTCTGTTTTCTCCTAACAAGAAGGCAGCCTT
>NW_016808217.1:930272-934101 GCF_001698545.2 Rhinopithecus bieti
CAAAAAAAAAATAAAATAAAATAAAATAAAATAAAAAATAAAATAAAATAAAATAAAATAAAAGGAAAAGGAAAAGATAAAGTTAGTTCTGTTTTCTCCTAACAAGAAGGCAGCCTTGTTTCCATCCTTCTGAAAGCGACACACCCCAAATCTGTAAGGCTACCCGTTCCCTCCCATTCCTAGGTCATCTTCCTTCCTCCTGTAGCTTAACCAGCTTTGGCTTTAACTCCCAACCTTAGGGTCAATGGTTCTAGGTAATGATGGTTCTTTCGGAGGGGGCTGGAGAGAAGTGATAATAACCAAAAAAACAAAACAAAACAAAAAAAACCCAACCACTCTTACTACATGGTACCACCACCACGACCTCCATAGCCACCTGTCAGTTTACTGAGTGCCAACTATCTACCAGTCCTTGAACTGAGTGAACACTGTGTGAATTAATTCACAATGTGTCTCACAACAACTCTATGAGGCAGGTTGCAAATATTATCCGCATTTTACAGATGAGGAAACCAAGGTACAGAGAGGTAAACTGGCCTGATATTTGCCAGGCAGCTATTAATTCTGATCCCAGAGGCCATACTTATCATTCTCTCTACTGTGATGGAGCCACAAGATTAAAAAGGGCTCCCAGACTCTCAAGGTTTGTCCCAGGACATCGGAACAAGCTAGACAGGTGTGTTGCTGAGGACTAAGATCTGCTGGCAATGAGGTTGTCTATAACCAAAGGCAGAAGTGGATTCCAACTAAAACATCAACATAAACACCTAACCCTCAATATAAACAAAATATGATGCTTGTTCAAAAGGAAATCTTGGTAACTAAAAAGAAAGGAAACAGGATATCAAAAAACAATGGCAGCCTCCAGGTTTTGTGACAGCTCTGAAGAGCCAAGCTGATATGAGCCCTGCTCACAGCCAAAAGCTCCTGTAGTGGGAGCTCTTGCTGTCCCCAGATTGAAAGGACCTGGGCTGAAACTGCAAGGCTGTGCCAGGTTTTAAACACATCCAAGAACATCCTAATTACAGTCTCACCGAGATAACCTGGTAAGGAAGGATGCCCTGCCGCTGGGGACTGAGGTCAGGCTGGTCTTGCTGTCACTCGGATCTTGGTTTCCTAGGTGGGGATTTTACAAAGCATGAGGCCCTGCCTTGATGTTGCTGCAACATGATTCAAGGGTGGTTTTCTCCACATCTTAACTAATACAGTAGCTGTCTTGGTCACAACTCAGTCTTGAATGAGTCTGGACAGTGCCTCTCACATTTTCTTGGTCTGCAGACTGTCTAATGGGACAGGCCTGATGCAGGCAGCCAAGAAGGTGCTGAGCCGGGGGCCAGGAGTTCTGACTTCAGGTCTCACTGAAACAGGGACTAGACGTTTCCTCATCTCTGAGAGGGTTGGGACTAAATGACCTTGGATATTATTTCTAGCTGTGACATTTTAAGATTATAACTCCCCTGCCACTAAAAATAGAACAGAAAAAAAACAAAGTGGAGACCCAGATGACAGGAATGAATGAAAAGGTTGCTACTGTTTCTGATGAAACGCTGATGATGGATAGCAAATCACTGATTCATGCCAGAAATGAAACACTACACATTGAGAATTTGTGCACCAGCCTGTGAATCATGTGGAGAATCCTCAAGACTACATTTTTGAAAATCCCTGAGTTGGGCTCTCATGAGAGAACTACTCATCCTCTGGCTTGGCAGCAAATTCTGAAACCAGCAGGCCTTGGTGTCCAGATCTACTCCAGTGAAAACCTGTGTTAAGATACTCCTTGTGCCTGGCACAAATCCCAATCCACTCCCTCGAGGTGCTCAGTCATTTGCACATTCATAGCTCTCCATGTGCTTTTATATACCTTTCTTTTGTTCTCTTTCACTAGACACTGATGAGACAGGCATAGAAATTGATTCTTAAATGGAGAATACAGTTATTATATTTAGCTCCATCCCATGACCTCATAAATAATTCAAAAATTTTCTAAAGACACACACACACACACACACACACACACAAATTTCTAAAGACAGAGGCATCATGAAGATTCATACATCAAGTTTAGAATATTGTTCCTTGTGGACATGATTCTGACTGTCAATTTCAATGTCATAACTTAATAATCTGTAAAAAAAAAAAAAAAAAGTCCAATGAGAAGTCTTTGGATGATGCCTGCCTCTTAAAAGTGACTATACAACCTGGAAAAATGGCCAGTACTATTTCTTCAAATGTTAGTCTCACCAAAGCAAACAGTTTTAAAAAATGATTTTCCTTGTGCTAGAAAACCTCACCCATAATTATGATAGTTCTTGAATATGGCAATCTTTTATTGAGGAGGAGCTCTTTAATATATACTAACCTCAAAAGGTTCAAAGGGAGTTCCCAGGTTACCTTAATATTAATCCATTCAGACCCATTTAGAGATGCCAAGAATCTCTGGAAACCCATTCATGATAATCTCTATGGTAATTAGTTACCTAATACAGTTACGGCTGTAAATTCTGAAACAACTGTATATATATATTTTGTGGTTACTTATACTATATTGGAGAAATGGAGTACTTCAGGTCAAACCTTCAAGTCCTATAATACTGTAAAGAAATCTTACTTTTAACACCTTTTATTTCCTTATATTCTGTGCCCAACACCTGTATGGAAAAAGACTTCCAGCCTCCTTAGTTCTGTACCTACCCTCTCTCTTGTCTGTAGCTCTCACATACTACAAAATGGTAGATGTTTTAGCTCAAATTAAAGACTTAAAAAATAACACTCTCTTACTTCAATCTGATCAAGAAATAAGGTGTAAAATATTTTAGTTATTTGGCATAAACCCACAACATCAATTTTCTAACCCAGGATTATCTTTAAAGCCTCCTAAAAAGATGGCAGCCACTCAAATGAATAAACAAACTGGATTATGTTTCAATCATATAGTTTTCAATTGGTAATTATACTACATTCATTCAGTAATTATATTTCAATTGATAGTTCCCGATTTTGGTTTCTCTCTCTCTCTCTTTTTTTTTTTTTGAGACGAAGTCTTGCTCTATTGCCCAGGCTGGGGTGCAGTGGTGTGATCTCAGCTCACTGAAACCTCTGCCTCCCGGGTTCAAGCGATTCTCCTGCCTCAGCCTCCCAGATAGCTGGGATTACAAGTGCTCGCCACCATGCCGGCTAAAATTTTTGTATTTTTAGTAGAGATGGGGTTTTACCATGTTGGACAGGCTGGTCCTCAGGTGATCCGCCTGCCTCGGCCTCCCAAAGTGCTGGGATTACAGGTGTAAGCCACCTTGCCTGGCCCTCTCTCTTTTTTTTTTGAAATGGAGTTTCATTCTTGTCACCCAGGCTGGAGTGCAGTGGAGAGATCTTGGCTCACTGCAACCTCTGCCTCCTGGGTTCAAGTGATTCTCCTGCCTCAGCCTCCTGAGTAGCTGGGATTACAAGTGCCCACCACCACGACTGGCTAATTTTTTTAGAGATGGGGTTTTGCCATGTTGGCCAGGCTTGTCTTAAACTCCTGACCTGTCAGGTGATCCACCTGCCTTGGCCTCCCAAAGTGCTGGGATTACAGGCATGAGCCACCACGCCCGGCCCACCTTTTTTACCTTTTGAACCAATCTTCTTTTTAAACTTATAAAATAATATGCACGGCCGGGTGCGGTGGCTAAAGCCTGTAATCCCAGCACTTTGGGAGGCTGAGACGGGTGGATCACGAGGTCAGGAGATCAAGACCATCCTGGCTAACATGGTGAAACCCCGTCTCTACTAAAAAATACAAAAAACTAGCCGGGCGTGGTGGCGGGCACCTGTAGTCCCAGCTACTCAC
>NW_016808217.1:936687-943128 GCF_001698545.2 Rhinopithecus bieti
ATATATATATATATATATTTTATATTTATTTATTTACTTTTATTTTATTTTATTTTTTTTTAGACAAGAGTCTCACTCTGTTGCCCAGGCTGGAGTGCAGCAGCATGATCTTGGCTCACTGCAACCTCTGCCTCCTGGGTTCAAGTGATTCTCCCACCTCAGCCTCCCAAATAGCTGGGATCACAGGCATGAACCACCACGCCCAGCTACTCCTTGTATTTTTAGTAGAGATGGGGTTTTGCCATGTTGGCAGTATTTCATATTTTTGATGATATCATAAATGGCATTTAAAATTTTAAATTCTGATTGTTGCTAGTATATAGGAATAGAATTATTTTTAATTACTCTTATATTCTGCAAATTTGCTAAACTCACTTATTAGTTCTAGCAGCTTTTTTGTAGATTTCATTGGATTTTCAGCACAGATGATCACGTTATCTGCAAATTTGACCACTCCTTTTCCAATGGATGCCTTTATTGCTTTTTCTTACCTCACTGTACTTGTTTGAACCCCAGTACAATGCTAAATAGAAGTGGTAAGAGTAGACATCCTTGCTAGTTTCCTTAGGGGATATGCTTTCAGTTTTTCACCATAAAGTATCATGTTATATGTAGGCTTTTCATAGATGTTCATTAGATTTAAGAAGTTCCCTTCTATTCTCAGTTTCCTGAACATTTTTAAAATCAAGAATCAGTATTGGATTTTGTCCAATGCTTTTTCTGCATCTATTGAGATGATCATATGATTTTCCTTCTTTCTGCTTCATTCACTCTCAGACTGGAGTGTAGTGACACAGTCATAGCTCACTGTAACCTCCAATTCCTGGGCTCAAGTGATCCTCCTGTCTCAGCCTCCTGAGTAGCTAGGACTAGAGGTACTCACCACCACACCTGGCTAATTTTAAAATTTCTTGTAGAGACAGGGTCTCGCTATGTTGCCCAGGTTGGTCTCAAACTTCTGGGCTCAAGCAATTCTCCCACTTTAGCCTCCCAAAGTGGTCAGTTTGAGGTCATATCCAGAATATAAGAAGATCTCTCAAAACTCAATAATTTAAAAAGTCCAAAAAATGGAAAAAATCTTAAAAGATTGAAATAAACAAAAAATATTGATGTGAATGAACACTTAAAAGAAAATATGTAAGTGACAAATAAGCATACGTAAAGATGTGCAACCTCTTGAGTCATTAAGGAAATGCAGATTAAAACCATAATAAGATACCACTACATACCTATTAGGATGGCTAAAGTTTAAAGAAACATAACAAAACAACAACAACAAAAATTGACCATCATGCCTGGGATTATAGGCAAGAGCCACTATGTCTGGCCTGATTTTTCTTTTTTTGGTCTGTTAATATGGTGAATTATACGGATTAGTTTTCAAATGTCAAACCAACCTTGCATTCCTGGAATAACCCCCATCGGTCATAATGTATTATCTTTTTTGTATATATTTGAATTCCATTTGATAAAAATTTATTTAGAATTTCTGCATCTATGTTTATGAGGGATATTAATTTGTAATTTTCTTTCCTTGTAATAACTTTGCCTGGTTTTGGCATCAGGGTAATGCTAGCCTTATAGAATGTTTTGGGTAATATTTTCTCTTCTTCAGTTTTCTGTCAGAGTTTCTGTAGACTTGGTATTACTTTTTCCTTAAATACTTGGTAGAATTCACCACAAAGCCAGTTGTCTGGGCTTGTATAGTGTAAGAGCCTTAAAATAGTATAATTCCATTTCTCCCTGTTAGCCTTAGTGCTGTTGTCACACATTTTACTTTTACATATGATATAAACATTGGTATTATTTTTGCTTGAAAACTCAATGATTAAAGAGGTTAAAATATTAAGAAAAAAATCCTATGTGTACTCATGTAGTTACCATTTATGATGACCTTTATCATTTATTTCATTGTGTAGATCCAGGTTTCCACTTGGTATCTGATATGGTTTGGATCTATGTCCTTGCCCAAATCTCATATTGAAATGTAATCACCAATACTGGAGGTGGGCCCTGGTGGGAGGTGATTGGATCATGCGGGCAGTTTCTAACAGTTTAGCACCATCCTCCTGGTGCTGTTCTCATAATAGAGTTCTTAGGAGATCTAGTGGTTGAAAAGTATATAGCCCCTCTCTCTTCCTCCTGCTGTGGCCATGTGTCTGCTCTCACTTTGCCTTCTGCCATGATTGACAGTTTCCTGAGGCCTCCACAGAAGCTGAGCAGTTGCCACCATCATGTTTTCTGTACAGCCTGCTGAACCGTGAGCCCAGTTAAACCTCTCTGCTTTAGAAATTACCCAGTCTAGGCCGGGCGTGGTGGCTCACGCCTGTAATCCCAGCACTTTGGGAGGCTGAGGTGGGCGGATCATGAGGTCAGGAGATCGAGACCATCCTCGCTAACACAGTGAAACCCCATCTCTACCGAAAAATACAAAAAATTAGCCGGTTGTGGTGGTGGTGGGTGCCTGTAGTCCCAGCTACTTGGGAGGCTGAGGCAGGAGAATGGCGGGAACCCAGGAGGCGGAGCTTGCAGTGAGCCGAGATCGCACCACTGCACTCCAGCCTGGGTGACAGAGCGAGACTCCGTCTCAAAAAAAAAGAAAAGAAATTACCCAGTCTCAGGTATTTCTTTATAGCAGTATGAGAACGAACTAATACTGTATCATTTTCTTTCTTCTTGAAGGGTTTCCCTTTAACATTTCTTGTAATGCAGGTTTGTTGTTGATGAATTCTTTTATTGTTTGTATGTCTGAAAAAATCTTTATGTCTCACCTTTTTTTAAAAAAGATATTTTTGCTGGGTAAGGAATTCTAGTCTGAAAGTTTTTTCTTCCTTTCAGTAACTTAAAAATTTCATTCCACTGTCTTCTACCTTACTTTAAACATTTTTTTGAGAAATCTACTGTCAACTTTATATTTATTATTTTATATGTAATGTTTCTTTTCTCCCTTTGGTTGCTGTTTTCTCTTTATCACTCATTTTAAACAATTTGATCATAAGATCCCTTGGTGTAGTTTTATCCCCCAATGTATCATTTTTTGAGGGTTTGTTAAATCTGAAAACTGTGGGTTCACAGTTTTCATGAAATTTGGAAAATTTTCAGCCATTGTTTCTTTCTTTCTTCTTCTTCTTCTTTTTTTTTTTTTGAGATGGAGTCTCGCTCTGTTGCCTAGACTGGAGTGCAGTGGCACGATCTCAGCTCACTGAAACCTCCGCCTTCTGGGTGTAAGCAATTTTCTTGCTGCAGCCTCCCGAGTAGGTGGGACCATAGGAGCGTGCCAACATGTCCAGCTAGTTTTTACATTTTTAGTAGAGACGGGGTTTCACCATGTTGGCCAGGCTGTGGAACTCCTCACCTCAGGTGATCCACCAGCCTCGGCCTCCCAAGTGCTGGATTACAGGCATGAGCCACCATGCCTGGTCAGCCATTATTTTCTTAAATATTTTTTTTGTCTCCTCATAGCTTTCTTCTTTTGGAGACTGCACTAAAACATATATTTGACTCCCTGAGACTGTCCAGACTTCACTAAAACATATATTTGACTCCCTGAGACTGTCCCACAGTTCACTGGTGTCCTGTTCATTTTTTTAGGATTCGTTTTTTTTGCTTCATTTTGGGTAGTTTTCACTGCTATGTTGTCCAGTTCACTAGTCTCCTCTTCTGCAGTGTCTAAACTGTCATTAATCCCATCCAGTGTGTATGTTTTAGCTTTTTAAGAATTTCAGCCATTGTAGGTTTCATCTCATTGGATCTTTACATATGTATAGACATACACCCCACCCCCCGCCACACATCTATCTTCCATGTGTCTAATTAACATGGGCAATCTTTCTTCTAGTTTTCTGAACATATGGAATGCAATCACAATAATTGTTTTAATGCCTTTCCTATTGATTTTTATATCTGTGTCATTTCTAGATGAGTTTTGATGGGTTGATTTTCCCTCCCCTATTAGGGGTTATATTTTCCTGCTACCTGTTTGCCTGGTAATTTTAACTGGAATCTAGACATTGTGGGTGCTGTTTATTTTTGTCTTCTTTATAAACATTCTTGAGTTTTGTTCTTGGATGCCATTATTTAATTGGAAGCACTTTGATGCTTTTGGGTCTTACTTTAAAGTTGTGTTCAGGACGACCAGAGCGGTATTTAATCTATGGTTAATTTTTTTTTTTTTTGAGACGGAGTCTCGCTCTGTCGCCCAGGCTGGAGTGCAGTGGCCGGATCTCAGCTCACTGCAAGCTCCGCCTCCCGGGTTTACGCCATTCTCCTGCCTCAGCCTCCCGAGTAGCTGGGACTACAGGCGCCCGCCACCTCGCCCGGCTAGTTTTTTGTATTTTTTAGTAGAGATGGGGTTTCACCGTGTTAGCCAGGATGGTCTCGATCTCCTGACCTCGTGATCTGCCCATCTCGGCCTTCCAAAGTGCTGGGATTACAGGCTTGAGCCACCGCGCCCGGCCTGGTTAATTTTTTTCTACTACTGAAGCAAGACTTTAACCAATGTCTCTGAATTTTGGATTTCTTTCCTTTCTGGTTGTTGAGAACAGGTACTATTCTCATCCCTGTGTGGTTTCCAGGCACTATTCTCTCTAATCCATTAGGTAGCTCTTCCCCTGGCCTTGGGTTGTTTCTTCACATGCATGTGCTCATCAGTATTCAGGAGACCTCCTCACATCTCCAGATTTCTCTTTTTGTGCGTCCCTCTAGTCTAGCTATCCTGGCTTCCCTGGACTCTTAGTTATATTTCCTCCATTCAGGGAGATCACAAGGATCTGCCTAGGTTCCCCTTCTCTGTACTATGGCCTGAAAACTCTCTCAACAGTAAGCTGGAACAAGCATGGGACCCATTTCATTTGTTTCCTGTCTTCAAGGATCATTGCCTTTCCATGCCTGATGTCAATGCTTTGAGTGCCATGGTTGTTTCATAGATTTTGTTTTCTTTTTTTTTCTCTGTTATTTTAGGAGGGAAGTTCAATGTGGTCCCTGTTATTTAATCTAGATCAGAAGCTTAAGGTTTGCTTCTAGTTTTTGGCTCATATAATAGATGTTGCCATCAACATCACTGTATACATACTTTTGAGTATATGTGTGGACTTACATGTTGAAGAAATTATTTAAAGTGGCTACTTCCCCATATATAGATTGTAACACTGAATATTATCAAAGGTGTACATCTTTTCCAATTTGATAGGTAAACATTATTTTATTTTTTGAGACAGGGTCTCATTGTGTCGCCTAGGCTGGAATAAAGTGCAGTGGCGTGATCTTGGCTTACTGCAGCCTCAACCTCCTGGGCTCAAGCGGTCTTCCCACTTCAGCCCCACTAAGTAGCTGGGACTACGGGCACTACATCTGGTTAGTTTCTGTATTTTCTGTAGATATGGGGTTTCACTGTGTCGCCCAGGCTGGCCTCAAACTCCTGAGATCAAGTGATCCACCTGCCTCAGGCTCCTAAAGTGCTGGGATTACAGGCGTGTGCTACCATACCCGGCTCCATTTTATTTTCATTTCTTTTGTAAAGTTAAACATCTTATAATCTTATTGGTGATTGGTACTGCTTTTTCTGAAACTATTTATGTGCTTTGATTTTGTAGAATATTGGTTTGTCATTTTCACACTGATTTGTAAGATTTTGTGCAGGAAATTAATCCTCTATCACACAAATTACAATTTTCCTCTTCAGCTGATAGTTTGTCTTTTGACTTTACTGAGGGCATTAAAAATATCATAAATAATTTTTTAACTTTTTGAAAATTTAATTGGCATTCTGGTCTGATAATTTTGGCTTTTATGTAGTTCAAATTATCAATCTTTTTCTGCATGGTTTCTAGATTTTGCATATTTTCTGGATGTATACATACATGACATTAGCAAGGCTTTATATCTCAAATGCATAATCAACAAGTGAAATACCCTAGTTTCTTTTCTCCCCTGTAACCTGGAATCAGATAATAGTGTTGCTATACTGAGTTCATGCTGGCTTATGCTGACCAAGATCTCTGATAAGCAACTGTCTTTGATTAATAAAACATGGAAGACAAAAATTATTATATGTAAATGCAATTTGGTAGGGAAGAATTTCAAAGCATGGAGGAGGAAGTACATATTAAAATAGGAATCTTGGTCAGGTGTGGTGGTGCACGCCTGTAATCCCAGAACTTATGGAGGCCAAGGCAGGTGAATCACTTGAGCTCTGGAGTTCGAGACCAGCCTAGGCAACATGGCAAAACCCCATCTTTACAAAAAATACAAACATTAGCCAGGCATGGTGGCACTTGCCTGTAGTCCCAGCTATTCGGAGGCTGGGGTGGGAAGATCGCTTAAGCCCAGGAGGTCGAGGCTGCAGTGAGCCGTGACTGCATCACTGCACTCCAGCCTGGGTGATAGAGTGAGACCCTGTCTCCAAAAGAAAAAAAAAAAAAAAAAAAAAAAAAAAAAAAATTT
>NW_016808217.1:943642-961932 GCF_001698545.2 Rhinopithecus bieti
GAGGGAGGGAGGGAGGAAGGAAGGAAGGAAGGAAGGAAGGAAGGAAGGAAGGAAGGAAGGAAGGAAGGAAGGAAAAAAAGGTTATTGTAAGACCTGCTGGTTGATCATAACATAGTTCCTAAAGTCTGGAGCCTGCCCTGAAGATTCCAGCTTCTGACCAATGCACATACTGCCAGTGTCATAAACATAGTTGGAATAGACTTTGTACCTTGTCATATACTTTCTTCGTATTGTTGCCTAATTGTTTTCTGGAAGTTCTATTTTCCCAAGAAGGCAGTTAGCTGCTTGAGAGCAAGGCCTTGGGCCATATGCTTCTCACAATGCTAAGCTTGTATGTAGAAGGAGAGTTGTTCTGAATTGAGTTGTACTGAGCTTAAGTATGTGCTGTTGAAGGTAAGAAAACTCTGTAGAAACTACCTCAAATTGGGAGACTAGAATCGAAAAAGAAGACATGCTAT
Organism: Rhinopithecus bieti; assembly: GCF_001698545.2. Classification (NCBI taxonomy): domain Eukaryota; kingdom Metazoa; phylum Chordata; class Mammalia; order Primates; family Cercopithecidae; genus Rhinopithecus; species Rhinopithecus bieti. The sequence goes on from NW_016808217.1 coordinate 944,101, forward strand.
TCACTTGTTTGCCCTGGGATGGCATTTGTTGTCATTATGCATTGATAAGAATGAGGTTAAACCAGGCGCAGTGGCTCATGCCTATAATCCCAGCACTTTGGGAGGCTGAGATGCGAGGATCACTTGAGCCCAGGAATTCGAGACCAGCCTGGGCAACACAGTGAGAGCTCGTCTCTGCTAAAAAACAAAAAACACATTAGCTGGATGTGGTGGTGTGTGCCTGTGGTCACAGCTACTCAGGAGGCTAAGGTAAGAGGATCGCTTGAGCCCAGGAGGTTGAGGCTGCAGTGAGCTGTGACTGCGCTGCTGCACTACAGCCTGGGTGACAGAGTGAGACCCTGTCTTTAAAAAAGAGAGAAAAAAAAAGTACCAACAAAGGAAAATGAATGTGGTGAGCCTGAATGGAAGACTCCTCCATGGGAAATGTAATTGTTAAAAAGGTCATACTCTTTCTTTGTACAGTTACAGTGAATAAATTACTATAAATTACTGAAGGACTTAAAATGGCAAACTCTTACATTTCCTTAGGGGAAAGGAACTAACCTTTAGCAAGGTTCTATTAAAAGGAGAGAGAAAGCTAACATTGCTGACTGTGCACCCGGCCGTGTACGAATAAACACTTTTAATGAATTAGCTAGCTGAATCCTTACACGCCCATGAGGGAGACACTATTATTTCCATTTCATAAATGAGAAAACTGAAGTTTTGACATGCAAGATGACTTAGCTAATACAAGAAGTCAGTGTGATTTGAAAGTAGGTCTGTCTGACTCAAAACTCAGCCCCTCACTGTGCTACAGTGCACCTCATTTCACCCTCAGAGCAACCCAAGTGGAAGCTTTCCCACTTTGCTGATGTGGAAGCTGGGGCTCTGAGGTAAAGGAACCGCCTGAGGCCCACCCAGTTCTCTCTGACACTAAAGCTCATACACTACTAAGTTTGGTACTTGGGGCCTGACATTTCTTACCCATCTACTTCTCCTGTCCCTACCACTCTATCCCTGTAACTCCTCCCTCTGTTCCTAAGACACAAACACACATGAAAAGAAAAAAGAAAAAAAAAGATTCTAGTCAATGAGAAAATTCATGATGAAGAAAACATGCTCTGCAGGGTTATTCTGTGTCTGTTTTGCCTCGTGTGATTCTTTGTGCCTAATTACATCTTCTTCCTTTAAACCCTTCAGTGTGAGTCTAGTTACATCTTTGAGGTCCTCCTTGATCGCCACCCTTCCTCGCTGGAATTATTTGCTCCCATTCCACCTGACATCTCGCTTTGTTTACTTCTCGGCTATTCTGGTACTTCTCACACTTCATCCATCTCCCCAGAGGGTCTCATCCAGCATTTTACTTAACTGCTCTATCACCAACAGCTGGCACACTGCTCAGGCATGGTGCACAATGAATGAATGAAAAGAGATTGAATGAAAGCCTGCAAGTCCCTACACAGTATTTACATCAAGAAAGAAAGCTACTGGCAGGATCACATCTCCACTTCCAGAGGTGTGAAAAAATATTACTGGTAGACAACTACTACCTGGCTTGGTTGTTTTCAGGGAGTGATCGAGTGTCTAAAAATGCAAGGCTCGGCCAAGTGCAATGGCTCAGGCCTGTAATCCCAGCACTTTGTGAGGTTGAGGTGGGCAGATCATGAGGTCAGGAGTTTGAGACAAGCCTGGCCAACATGGCGAAACCCCGAATCTACTAAAAATACAAAAAATTAGCCAGGCATGGTGGTGGGTGCCTGTAACCCCAGCTGCTTAGGAGGCTGAGGCAGGAGAGTTGCTTGAACCTGGAGGCGGAGGTTGCAGTGACCTGAGATCGTGCCACTGGACTCCAGCCTGGGTGACAAGAGCAAAATTCTGTCTCAAAAACAAACAAACAAACAAAAAATAAACAATGCTCCTTCAAAGGAAATTGCAAACCTAAAAAGCACATTACTGATTTATGGAATTTGTATAAGCTTTTAATGGCTGGGAGGAATTGGCCTGCTACTTAGATATCCACTTAAGCATTAAAGACTTTGCTTCTAGTTGCTAAATTATTTTGAACAAATCATCTACATTCATTCAATTCAAATCTCTGCATGTTTGCTACCCTATTTGATTACCGGTCTTTGAAAACACATGCCAATCTTTTCACTTTCCATTATTCTAAATAACTATCCTGGAAATGCCGGATAACCTAAAGTTGCCCATGCAGGGCTTTCTAGGGGGTCTTAGTTGGTTGGAAGATAGAGTAAGAAAGCATCAGTTGCTTTCTGCCACTATTTAGTTGTAATAACTGGTGGACTGAATCTCAGATCTATCATTTTGGGTCCCTTTGATTTTTCATTTTGTTCTGCAAAGCCTGTTGAGAGAAGAAAAGTAAAGTTCTGTTTCTTTTTTTCCTTCCCTTCTCTGCCACCAGACTGAACAGCGTCACACTTTGTCCATGGAGGAGTATGGGGAACAAGGAAACTCTCAGGGTGTGTGTAACACATACATGGGGGTTGAGGGTGGATGCAGAAGGCACAGGATGACCGATTTTGAGGACACTTTTCCTTTGCTTCAGTCTCCTTTGTTTATGTGGAAGATGACAACAAAAGAGCTAAGCGGGCAAGTCCTGAGGTCCTTCTCTTTCTAAGAGTTACCAAGAGTAAGACCTGTCATCAAATACAAATTTGGAGCTTACAGCTGGTTGAGATTTGGCATACAGACCCTACCTTCTTTAAAGTGTTTTCCATGTGCCATTTTTAGAATTGGGATAATTCTAAAACACAGTAAATGAACTCAACTGTTAACTTTTTATCCCCATACTTGACTTTTGTCAGGGCTGCCTCTTCCTACCTTTTGGATCTTATCCTCACCACTCTCTCCCATGCTCTAGCTATACCTGCCTTCTCACTGTTTCTTTCTTTTTTTTTTCCACTTTAAGTTCCGGGATACATGTGCAGAACGTGCAGGTTTGTTACACAGGTATACATGTGCCATGGTGGTTTGCTGCACCTATTGACCTGTCCTCTACTCACTGTTTCTTGATCATCAAATTCACTGTAGCCCCAGGGCCTTTGCAAAGGTCACTTCCTCAGAGAGGCTTTTTCTAATGATTCTTCTCCAACTGGCCCGTACTCTTTATCACACTCACCAGCTGTCTCCTGCTCACCCCACCCCATCCTGCGACTGGACAGAAAGCTCAAGACCCTTGCACTTGAAACGGATCTTTTGCCTTTTGGCCTGGTGAGTCTGCTTTCTACCACCTCAGTCTGCTAGCCTTGTTCTAGTGGCACTGTGGATGCAACACGCATTTATTTATTTATTTATTCATGACAGAGTCTCGCTCTGTCACCCAGGCTGGAGTGCAGTGGCGCGATCTTGGCTCACTGCAACCTCTGCCTTCCAGGTTCGAGCAATTCTCTTGCCTCAGCCTCGCGAGTAGCTGGGACTACAGGCGTGTGCCACCCATGCTTGGCTAATTTTTGTATTTTCAGTAGAGAAAGGGTTTCACCATGTTGGCCAGGTTGGTCTTGAACTCCTGATCTTGTGATCCACCCGCCTCAGCCTCCCAAAGTGCTGCGATTACAGGCATGAACCACCATGCCCAGCCGCAACACACATTTATAAAAGAAATTTCTGTTAACCTCAAGTAATTGGAGAAATTAAATTTAAAAACCATTTTCTAAGCATCTGAAATGTTAATATTTCTCCTTCAGTTTAGCTCTTATAATGTAACAAATCTTTTGAAAAGCATAGAACAAAGACAGGAAAGTTTATTAAATGTTTCAAAGAGTTATTTCTATGGTTTTTGTTATTCTTTCTGTGACCTTATCATTATCTTTTCTTTCTTTTTTTTTTTTTTAATTGAGATGGAGTTTTGCTCTTGTTGCCCAGGTTGGAGTGCAATGACCTGATCCCTGTTCACCGCAACCACCAGTCCTCCCGGGTTCAAGAGATTCTCCTGCCTCAGCCTCCCGAGTAGCTAGGATTACAGGGATGCACCACCACGCCTGGCTAATTTTGTATTTTTAGTAGAGACGGGGCGTTTCTCCATGTTGGACAGGCTAGTCTCGAACTCCCGACCTCAGGTCATCCACCTGCCTCAGCCTCCCAAAGTGCTAGGATTATAGGCGTGAGCCACCACACCCGGCCATCGTATTTTAAAGAAAACTATCACTTCTTTATTCTATTTCATCATTTAGGTTCACAAGAATTATTCTAAATTTCTTAATTTCCAAGCAACACACTACATTCTTCAGATTTCTTCCAAAATAGTTAAGGGGAAATCCCTGATGGTTTCAGCTGACAATTCCTTATTCAGGAAAAGACTTTAAATACTAGTCATCAGAAAAGTTACAATTTACAGGAAAGAAAGGGGGAAATGCTGACATATTGCACAACATACCACGAATAAAGCATGGCTTATTAATTCAGTGGCATACTCATGCTGACAATTTTATCAAGAACTTCTAGTGACATCATAAACTATGTTACAGCAAATGAAATGTTTTTATTGTCTATGTTTTTGGAAGTCCAAGGTAAAATAAGATTTCCTTCTTTGGAGATTTTATGGGAAAAGGAAAGTATATAATTTGTGCATTTTTTTTTTCTTCAGATTTCTACCAAGATTCTAGGTTTTAAATGAAGCAGAGAACTGAGTGAAAGGGAATTCTTTGGTGTCTAATTTTATCCAGTATTGAGGAGAGTGGTTTTCTTCATGATTTCTATTATTTGGTAAAAGAAAAATACATGCTTCTGCTTCTAGCTGTGGATGCACACATCCAAGTCCTCTGCTAGTGGCAAGGGCAAATGCCTCAATATGGTCCCCAGAGCAAAATCTTCCCCAGGTTACACAAACACAGTTTGAAAGCAGTAATTACTGCGGTGTAACTTTGAACCCCAATTTATCTGATAAAAATCAATTCGGTTTCAGTTGGAGTAATTATCTAACATATTAAAAGTGAGATCATCATTAGCACCGGGTTTTCCCCCTTGTGATCTAATATATTCATCAATAAACCATATTCTTCATTAATGTTTTATTATAAGTGATCACAAACACAAGGCATTTCATAAACATATCTTGTTAATAAACATATCTCATTAATCATTACATGGTAATTCAGCAGCAGGTATGATGCAAACATTATACTCCTCAGTAAATGAGCAGGGAGGAAAAAAGAGCTCCAGGAGGCTGAAAGAGATCACAGTGACTCAGTCCTAAAGTCAGTCTAAACCTTTGTTCACATTTGGTCTTGAGCATTTATTCATTGGAATGGTATTGGCTAAGGGAGGAAAACATTATGGGAGAATGGATGAGGTACTTGTAGGTATGCAGAAGACAAATATAAGGGGCTTAAAGTAACTGGGAATTTAAATGTAGTTATGAGAAACAGAATAAAACTTCATGATATTGGTCTTTATTTTGAAAACCATATTGAATACACCAGACGAAAAGCTATTACACATTTCTCTTTTAAGTAATTGCAATAGCTACAATTGATTGGATACTCATCATATGGTCGGTACTGTTTCAAGCATTCTCCACACATTATTTCTTTGAATCTCCATGACAATCCTATAATGTTCCAATTCCAATCCCCATTTTAGGGATTAAAAAAAAACTGAGGAGCAAAAAAGTTTACATAACCTGCCCCAAATCTGATGGCTGGTGGGCTGGGAATGGAGGCACTCCCTTCTGTCTGACTCTAGTCTGAGTTATGTATTTTCCTTATTTTGACATTTTGGAGCTAGTTTTCCTAGATGCCCTTTACGACTCTAGCAAAATGTTTCAAGTATTTTCTGATGTTTCATCCTGCCAGTTACACAAATGATTAGTTTCCCAACAGAAAGATACCATCTGTTGTTTCTGTTTAATCACACCTAATTTTGCTTCAGGGTCTGTTTACCTAGGATGAGGGTCCCCCCATCATAGCAGAAATGAGAAAGAAACAGCCTTCCAGCTTACATGTTTCGTGATCTTCTTGAGTTTCTCACAGCAGAGCTTTAACATTTCCTTCTTAAAAACCTTTTGACCACAGACTGGTGCTTCTTGTTTTGACAGTCCAATCTTATTAGATCATGCTGCAGCTCAGTGTAGGCCTTGCTCAACACTCTGAAATTTCAGACCTACTGAAGCTACTACAAACTTTTTGACTGAGAAGTCCACGACCTCATGTGAAACTGGAGTCATGGAAATTTGAACAAATTAATAAAACAGTTTTTTTTTTTTTTGAGACTGGGTCTCACTCTGTGCCCAGGCTGAAGTGCACTGGTGCGATCACAGCTCACTGCAGCCTTGATCTCCCTAGCTCAAGCAATCATCCTGCCTCAGCCTCCTAAGGAGCTGGGAATGCAAGCATGTGCCACCACACCTAGCTAATTATTTTGATTTTTAGTAGAGACAGGGGGCTCGCTATGTTGTCCAGCTTGCTCTCGGACTCCTGAGCTCAAGGGATCCTCCCCTGTTGGCCTCCCAAAGTGCTGGGACTACAGGGATGAGCCACTGCGCCTGGTCTTAATAAAACATTTCTATGGTAAAGTGAGACAACAATAGCAATAAAATAAATGACTAATATTAACACATGACTTTTTATCCAAAGCTCCTGAAGTGCTTAATGAATTTTTATACACTGATTAAACTTCTACAATGTAGTAACTATACTCTGTGGTTTCACAACACAATTTTTTAATTTTTTTGAGACAGAGTTTTGCCCTTATAGCCCAGGCTGGAGTGCAATGGCACAATCTCACCTTGTTGCAACCTCTGCCTCCCCGGTTCAAGTGATTCTCCTGCCTCAGCCTCCTGAGTAGCTGGGATTACAGGGATGTGCCACAATGTCTGGCTAAATTTTTTTGTATTTTTATTTTTATTTTTTTGAGATGGAGTCTTGCTCTGTTGCCCAGGCTGGAGTGCAGTGGCGCGATTTCGGCTCACTGCAAGCTCCGCCTCCCGGGTTCAGGCCATTCTCCTGCCTCAGCCTCCCCAGTAGCTGGGACTACAGGCGCCCACCACTAGGCCTGGCTAATTTTTTGTATTTTTAGTAGAGACAGGGTTTCACCATGTTAGCCAGGATGGTCTCGATCTCCTGACCTTGTGATCCGCCCGCCTTGGCCTCCCAAAGTGCTGAGATTACAGGCGCGAGCCACTGCGCCCGGCCTTTTGTATTTTTAGTAGAGACGGGGTTTCTCCACGCTGGTCAGGCTGGTCTTGAACTCCTGACCTCAGGTGATCTGCCTGCCTTGGCCTCCCAAAGTGCTGGGATTACAGGCATGAGCCACCGTGCCCGGCCTCACAACACAATTCTTTCTTGGACAGCTGCACACTGGCCCCATGCTATCAAGCTCAAATTGTCCTCAGATGGCTGGCATGGGGTAAGGAAAATGCAATTCTTCATCCATCTTCAGAATAAGGAAATAGTAAAAATTGGGGAAGAACTTGAGCTGCGGCAGATTTCACCAACCGAGATACACTCACCGGAATGAGGGGTGGGGGGCTGCAGAATCTCAGGGGGTGGGCTGGCCATGTGGCTTGAAAAGGGGAGGAAAATGGCTTCTAAATAAAAGCAATTTGCAAATACTTTTGTGTGCATCACCTTTGTATCGTGTGGCCCCATGACTCAACTTTCGACTCTGTGGAAGTTAAACAGGTAACTTATTTCCCCTCTAGATCTCCATGCTCCCTTCCCCAGATACAACCTATGGTCTCAAATCTATCAGCAGCAAAAATAAGTGACTAAGGACAAGGCCAGATGGTCAAACTTTGGGTTGTTGTTTAGCCTGTATTGCTGGTAGTAACCAGAATAGCGTAAAATGCTACCATGGAAAAGGTCAAAGGAAAATGGCTTCTCTGACTCAAGAAGATCATTAGGAGAGGATAATTGCCAATTGTGATTTTTAAATAAATGACACAAAAAAGTTTTACTTAGGGTTTTTTTCCCCAAAAAACATCCAGAGAAAATACTTAGGATTTTTCATCTTAAAGAGCAAAGGCCTGAGACTCAGTATTCAGCATCTTGTTAAAACTAGGTCAAGAAGTGTAATGAGAATTTTCACTTTTCATTTGGAATTATACTGTAGAGAACACGGCACCAAAGTTCTAAGAGAAGGTTATATAAGCTCCCATGCCTCCGAGGCTAGGAAACAAACAGGAGTGGAGGAAGTGGGCGAGGTGGGGACTATGGTAAAGTGTAGGGACCAGGGAGCCACTGTTACCCAGTCAGGCAGACTGTTTCCATAGGGGAGGCAGGGAAGACACAGTGTTGTCAGAGTTGGCAGTTAAAGAAAAGAAATTGAAAATGCAGATTTTTATGTGAAATCCCCCAATTTTTGTATGTTGCAACTAACTGACAAATGGGTATACAACTATGTGGGCCCAGCCAAACACATCTGTGGGTGAGATCCAGCTCACAGTGCTGGTGTCTGACCTCTGAGACCACAGTAATCATTTTTAACTCTTAAGCAATTGAAAAGAAACAAGAGCTGACACATCCTCCAGGGAGTAAACGACACTTGCTTAGTCAAAATCCCTTTATACCTCTACTTTGTGGGGTTCTAGAGGCAGGTTCAAGAAGTTGATGAATTTCTTCCATTAACAATATCAAGCCTACAACCCTGTAGCTTCCTCTTGGAAGAAGGGAGGTATTCTGAGATCTCTAGGGCAAGCTAGGGGAAGTGCTCAGTGAGGGTGATGTTCAGTGGCTTCACAACAAGGTGTAAAATCTGTGGTTTGTTCTTTGCTGCCACTCCAGATAAATGGGCTTAGAAGATGTATCAACCAGGGTCTTCCAATTGGCAGCTCAACAGGACTGATGGAAAAGTTCAGCCACAGAGAGAAGAATCACATTCCCTTTCTGATCTGACAACACATTATGAAACAGACAACACGATGGCTGGCTGGCTGCCTGCCTATCTTCCTTATCATATACTAGGCATCTCGCCATACACCATGCTTTCAGCTATCTTCCCAGACTGCTCCTGGAAGATTTCTAAACATAGCCATTGCACATGTGATTGGAAGGAAGGAGACTTCTATTTTAAAGAAAAAAAAATTTCCTTGTCTCTGGCTATGGGGCTTGAAATTGACTACCCACTAAATCTACCAGGGACCAGTATCTGCAATGTTAAAAGAGAGGAAAAGGAAACAAATGCTGGACTCTTTCCTCCATGTTAAGTGAACAGGGAGCTGATCTGTGAGTGATTTACAATGGGCTGGGGCTCCATTTTAACATGCTGTTTTATTCACTGGCATAATTCAGTAGTAGCACCAACATCGAACCTTTATAAATTGCTTACTCTATATATGCCATGTACACTTCTAGGCATCTCACATGTATTAACTCATTATTCCTCATATAGTGCTGAGGATGTAGGTAATATCATTATATCCCATCTTACAGATGTGGAAACAAGCACAGAGAGGTTAAGTATTCTGCCCAAGGTCACACAGTTCCTCCCTCCATCCCCCCTCTCCCCTCCCTTCCCTTCCCCTCACGCAGTTGCCCTCCTCCCTTCCCCTTCCCTTTCCCTTCCCTTCCTTTCCTTTCCTTTCTTTCGATAGAGTCTGGCTCTGTTGCCCAGGCTGAAGTGTACTGGCACAATCTCAGCTCAATGTAACCTCTGCCTCCAGGGTTCAAGTGATTCTCAGCACTTGATGAGAATCAATGATGAGATTTGATGCCTCAGTCTCCTGAGTAGCTGGGATTACAGGCACGCGCTACCATGCCTGGCTAATTTTTGTATTTTTAGTAGAGATGGGGGTTTACCATGTTGACCAGGCTGGTCTTGAACTCTTGACCTCAAATAATCTGCCCGCCTCAGCCTCCCAAAGTGCTAGGATTACAGGTGTGAGCCTCCGCACCCAGCCTCAATTCTACTTTTAAAACTCCCAAACCTGGATTCTTCCTCTGCACCTCCATTGCCTTCAGGCAGGCCCTCATCTTTGTCTACACCACTGTAACTACTTGCTATCTCATTTCCTTGCCCCAGGTCTCCCTACACTTTAGCCCATACGTCGCAGGGCACTGAAGTCATCTCTCCTGAAACCTACATGGATCATGTCACTCCTCTGCTAAAAACCTTCACAGGCTCCCATAGGTAAAGTACACATCTTCACCTACTAGGAATGAGGTGGCAACTATCACTTACTATGCTAAATATCTTGTTAGGATCTTTATATATATTATTCATGTAATCATCAAAACAATGCTAATGAAATGAATTTAAGTATCTTAGTTTTATAGATTAGAGTGGAATGAGGCTAATCATTAAGCACTAAGGGAAGTCAAAGAACTTGTCCACAGTCTAAATCAGTCAAAAACTGAAATTCACAGCCACGTTTGACTCTATCCTGTATATATGCCAGTACAATGAATTAATACCTTATGTAGAGAATAAACTCTAAAGTCAAAGCATAAGATGAAAATCTCATGTATGACAAAGCTAACTTGACAGTTTCTTAGAAAGGTCAAACACAGCCAGGATTTCTTTTAGCACTAGAAAGAACATTGTTTCTTTTTTTTTTTTTGAGACGGAGTCTTGCTCTGCCGCCCAGGCTGGAGTGCAGTGGCCGGATCTCAGCTCACTGCAAGCTCCGCCTCCCGGGTTTACGCCATTCTCCTGCCTCAGCCTCCCGAGTAGCTGGGACTACAGGCGCCCGCCTCGTCGCCCGGCTAGTTTTTTGTATTTTTTAGTAGAGACGGGGTTTCACCGTATTAGCCAGGATGGTCTCGATCTCCTGACCTCATGATCCGCCCGTCTCGGCCTCCCAAAGTGCTGGGATTACAGGCTTGAGCCACCGCGCCCGGCCAAAAGAACATTGTTTCTTTAGCCAGCACAAGAAGTAGGTGACATGAATCTTAGGGACATGTTACACAAACAACGTATACCTTTCAACACCACAATCACACCTGACGCAATGAAATTTTACACCATGAGAGCAATAAGGAAGCTGAGAGCCACTGAGGGAATCACGGATTCATCCCTGTCATCTTATGCTCAATGTGGGACTGGTGGACAACATTACCTGTACTATTTAAATTTCCTCTCTCCATGTTTGTTGAGTTGTAGAGTTGAATTTGTGTACAGCAATTGGAATATATAGTTAATAGGACTTACAGTGCACTGTGAGTACTTATAAAGTACCTCCCTCCTAAACAGCGAGAAGGGTGCAGAAGCCACTTATTTTGACATTCTTGGCACCCAGTATTATACTTTGCACAAAATAGACAGCTAATTTATATACTTATTGGAAAAAATGGATACCCCTGACCTTTTATTTTACAGTTTAGTTCCTTCAATGCTCATCACAAACTTCAAATTCGTGGAACACGAGTTAAGACGATTATTGGGTAGGTCCTTATTTGGTCCTGCAAATGAATCAGAATTCCAAAGAATTCTGTCTGTTCAGTTTGATCTTGAACACACAACTTGACTTAGGGTGTGTCCATTCAGTTGAGAACAACATCTTGCAGACTAAGGAGTCTAACAGTTCCCACAGGCTCCCCTGAGTCAAAGCTGAACTGCAGGTTCACAGTGGGAGGCAGCTGCTCTGAAAGCTGCCTCATTTTCTGGTCTAGTGTGGTCAGTAACAGGAAACTGAACCTTTGGTATTTTGGGCTTTGATTCTACCCTGCCCTTAAAAGGCACTCAGAAACACTGAGTCTTTAAATATGGAAAGAGTGAGGACGTTGAAACTCTCCACTTGAGAAACAGAAGATGCGGGGAGTGTAGGGCTGCAGAATGGACACTGCGTTACCCTGCTTCGTGCCCTGGGGAAAATGTGTGTGTGGTGCATGATGTGTGCTCAGATTCTTTGACCCGGATTTCCAGAGTTGTTTGGAAGCACAGGCACCAACTTCCTATCCAGTTTCTGAGCAGTGGTCTTGCAGAGTGGTCAAGTGGAGGCTAAGATTAGTCTTGCTACAGCAATCTCATGGCAAGCACATGCCTATATTCATTAAATGACAGTATGACATGATAAAATCACTCAGATTTGGGTTTGAACACTGCCCCTGCACGCTCCCCAACCCCTCTGTCTCAGTGTCCTTCCCGGGGACAGTCTATCTGCTTTACATCATTGTTCTAATCTTCTTGTTCTATCTGATTAAGAAGGATAACACAGGCCAAGCACATAGCACAGTGCCAGCTATCTTCTATAAGCTCAATAATCAGCAGTAGTTATCATTCTTCTCTCAATTCTCACCCCATATTAACCTCTAAGTAAAAGCCAAAGTCCTTCAATGGCTTGGGAAGCCCTGCATCATCTACCCCTTGTTAGCTCTCTGATCTAATCTCCTACTTTCCTTTCCCTCACTCATTCTATGGGAACCTCCTTGTCACTCCTGGAATGTGTGCCAGGCCAGCTCCCACACCAGGGCCTTTGCATGGACGGATTCCTCTGATTTATCCCCAAAGCTTTGAACAGTGCCTAGCACATGGGAGACATCCAATAAATATGTGTTAAAAAAGAAATTGGGGCCTGGCGTGGTGGCTCATGCCTGTAATCCCAGCACTTTGGGAGGCTGAGGCGGGCAGATCACTTGAGGCCAGGAGTTCAAGACCAGCCTGACCAACATGGCGAAACCCATTCCTACTAAAAATACAAAAATTAGCTGGGTGTGGTGCCACGCACCTGTAATCCCAGCTCTTGTAGGCTGAGGCATGAGAATCACATGATCCTGGGAGGCAGAATTTGAGTGAGCTGAGATCGCACCACTGCACTCCAGCTTGGGCAACAGAGTGAGACCTGGTCTCAAAAAAAAAAAAAAAAAAAAAAAAAAAAAAAAAAAAAAAAAAAAAAAAAAAAAAAAAAAAAAAAAATTTAGGGCCAGGCGTGGTGGCTCACGCCTGTAATCCCAAGGCCAATCCCTTTAGAAGGCCAAGTCAGGTGCATCACCTGAGGTCAGGAGTTCGAGACCAGTCTGTCCAACATGGTGAAACCCTGTCTCTACTAAAACTACAAAAATTAGCCGGGCATGGTTGGTTGGTGCCTGTAATCCCAGCTGGAGGCTGTGGCAGGAGAAATCGCTTGAATCCAGTAGGTGGAGGTTGTAGTGAGTCGAGATTATGCCATTGCATTCCAGCCTAGTAGATAGAGGGAGACTCTGTTTAAAAAAAAAAAATTGGCTTGTATGGAAAACTCATGTCTTGTGGAGAATGGGAGCTCACTAACGGCAGAGGTCCTGACACCATGCCTGGGTCCCCTTCTGAAGGAACTGGGATTCTGTCTCCTAACAATTAACAACAAAGTCTTCCAAGTACTTTTGGTGAATAAGTTCACTTAATCCTCACCACCAACCCACCGAAACCTCTATGTAGTGAGGTGCGATTATTATTACTTATTTCAGAGAAGACCAAGCACTGAGACATGAATTTGCGAAGGTCACAAAGCCAGTACGTGACATGCTGGATACTATGAGCCGCTGCATTCTATTACCTTTGGCCAGGGAAACCTCGGCTTGGATGACTACTTGGGACTCTGTTTGCTGTCCCACTTTTGCTGGTTTTTCAACCCCTTCTGCATGCCAACTGTATAGGCAGGTGATTTTCCTCAGGCCGCCTTTCCCACCAGCCTGTGCTGCTGGGGTTCTAGCACATTCCCCAGCCAATCCTGCTCAAGTTATAATGGAGGTCAGGCTAAATGGGTCACACGGATTGTTCATTTCAGGGACAAAAAGGCATGGCTCAAAAGTTTTTTTGTTTTCTCTTTGAAGCCATACTTCACAAAACTAGTTAATGATTGTGACACAGAAATAATCGAGTGGTCAAATAATGATAGAATGGAAAGTCAGTGAGTCAGACAGGACACTGTTTGGAACTGAGATGACCATTGGTTAGGTAGGATGATTCAAGACTGCTCAGGGGGCTGCAGAGCCCAGAAGGAATGCTCTTCCACCATTCTTCACTCTGTTAGCATTAATCCATCCTTTAACATTCATCTCAGTACTCCCGCCCCTAGAAAGCCTTTGCAGACCGGCCCCTTCCCGTCTTTCTTCCTCTCTCCCCAGACTACATCAGGCCACCTTCCTTTCTACTCTCAAAGTACTCGTACCTCCTCCACCATAACATACTCTCAAAGCACTTGTACCTCCTCCACCATAACATACTGGCTGAACTTTATTGAGACCACCTGTTCCTACTACACTGCCCACAGACTGTAAACTTCAGTGCAGGGACAATGTTCTTTACATCTTTGTACCCCCAGGGCATAGCGAATAAGAGATGCTCAATAAATAACTGTTGAATGGAACAGTGCCAACTTACTGAGATACCGCAACTCTTAATCTCTGAATTTGCCTTGTCACCTTTGATATGGCTTAGAATGAGGTCTAAATAGCACAGCCAGGGCCAGGTGTGATGGCTCATGTCTGTAATCCCAGCACTTTGGGAGGCCAAAGCAAGAGGATCACTTGAGCTCAGGAGTTTGAGACCAGCCTGGGCAACATGGTGAAACCCTGTCTCTACTAAAACATAAAAAAATTAGCCGGGTGTAGTCCCAGGTACTCAGGAGGTGGAGGTGAGGTGGAGGTGTGAGAATCAATTGAGCCTGGGATGTCGAGACTGTAGTGAGCCACGATGGCACCACTGCACTCTAGCCTGGGTGACCAAGCGAGACTTGTCTCAAAATAATAATAAAAAAAAGAGGCACAGCCCTTAAAGTGATCCACTTCCAGTACAAAAAAGCCGAAAATTGTCTGGGTGCAGTGGCTCACGCCTGTAATCCCAGCATTTTGGGAGGCCAAGGCAGATGAATCACCTGAGGTCAGAAGTTTGAGACCAGCCTGACCAACATGTCGAAATCCTGTCTCTATAAAAATACAAACATTAGCCAAGCATGATGATGCACACCTGTAGTCCCAACTACTTGGGAGGCTGAGGCAGGAGAATCACTTCAACCCAGGAGGTGGAGGTTGCAGTGAGCCGAGATTCTGCCACTGCACTCCAGCCTGAATGACAGAGTGAGACTCTGTCTCAAGACCAAAAAAAAAAAAAAAAAAAAAGGCAAAATTATGAGGTCAAGGTAATAGCTTCAAACTACATGGCATTCTCTTTCCATAAGCCAAAAGTTCTTTGGTTATTCTCAGTGAAATTAATTGCCAACCTCCCAATAAATAAATGCATTAAAGGGGTTGTTACATTTTCCTTAGGGGTGCTTAATATGGTTTGGCTCTGTGTCCCTACCCAAATCTCATCTCAAATTGTAATCCCCACATGTCGAAGGAGGGACCTGGTGGGAGGTAATTGGGTCATGGGGGCGGTTTCCCCCATGCTGTTCCTGTCATGGTGAGTGAGTTCTCTTGAGATCTGATGGTTTAAAAGTGTGTGGCAGCTCCCCCGTCTTGCTTGCTGTCTCTCCTGCTGCCATGTAAGACATTCCTTGCTTCCTCTTTATCTTCTGCTATGATTTTAAGTCCCCTGAGGCCTCCCCAGCCATGAGGAACTGTGAGTTAATTAAACCTTTTTTCTGTATAAATTACCCAGTCTCAGGCAGTTCTTCAGAGTAATGTGAAAAGAAACTAATACAGTGCTCCTTTCTTTTCAAAAACAGAGCACACTGACAAAGAATCGCCTCTTGATTCAGCCAATACACTTCGTGATGAGAATCCTGTATCAACTAGACTACTGATAACCTCATGCATTTCACTATATATAGATTTAAAAACAAACTATTTGTAGGTGATGCTATAAAAATACTTCAGAGGTTTACTTTCAGAATGGTTCACTGGGTCACAGTGAAGGAGTTATTAAATACAGAGGAAAATAACAAAACATTAATTTTTACTAGCATCAACTATTCATGAAATGTGCTACCTTGGGTGTGCATGCAGAAAAATGTTTCAGCAATAAATGGGGGCAAGGAAGTTCATTTTAAGGATCAGAGGAACAACTACTATTGGATTTTGAAATCAGACTTTAATATCACCCAAAACTTAATCCCATCAATGATGACTAACACTGCCCTGAGTTGTGCAGTTATCAAGAAGATTAATTTAAAAAACCAACCTGCTTATTCTGAACCAATGTTGACATGAGTCTCAAACTGTTGACAACAAACCACATAGTATTTAAATGAATCAGAAGTTCCTGGTAGGGCCTAAACTGAAGAAAAAAAAGAAAAAAACCCACAGATGAATTTGATATGCAATCCCTGTTAAGAACTACTGGTCATGTTCAATGGTATTGCATTTAATTGCTATAACAACTCTGACTGTTTTTACAGATGAGGAAACAAAAGTGGAGATGGTTTAAGTAAATTTCCCACATCATCCTGCTAATGAGGCACAGCATCAGCACTGGAAGATCTGGCTCTGGATCCGCAGAGCTAAGGGACCAGGCAATCTGCTTGACTGCAAATGCTGGATCTCACGTTTACTGGCTGGGTGACTTTGGGCAAGTGTCTTAACTCTGTGTCTCAGTTTCCACATCTGTAAAATGGGGATTTTTGTAGTATATGCCTCAAAGGACTGTGGTCAGGATTAATGAGTTAACTCATACAAAGTACTTGCAACAGTGCCTGGCATGTAGTCAGCACTATTTTATTCATTTATGTTTTGAGAAGGAGTATCACTCTGTCATGATCTCAGCTCACTGCAACCTCTGCCTTCCAGGTTCAAGCGATCCTCTGGCCTCAGCCTCCTTAGTAGCTGGGACTACAGGTGTGCACCACCACACCAGGCAAATATTTTTATTTTTAGTAGAGATGGGGTTTCACCATGTTGGCCAGGCTGATCTCGTACTTCTGATCTCAGGTGATCCACCTGCCTCAGCCTCCCAAAGTGCTGGGATTATAGACATGCACCACTGTGCCTGGCCCAGTCAGCACTATTTTTGCTATCGTGTGACTTCAAAGTCCGTGTTTATTCGTCCACATTAATATTATGAAGTATATGTATTCATATTCTGATACATTTCATAATTGCTTTGCATATTGTAAAAGTAATCAATAATTTTTTTTTTTTTTTTTTTGAGACAGAGTCTCACTCTGTTGATGGGCTGGAGTGCAGTGGCACAATCATAGCTCACTGTAGCCTCAAACTCCTGGGCTCAAGTGATCCTCCTACCTCAGTCTCCCAAGTAGCTAGGACTACAGGTGCATGCTACTATGCCTGGCTTTAATTTTTTTTTTTTTTCTAGAGACAAGGTCTCACTTTGTTCCCTAGGCTGGTCTTGAACTGCTGGCTTTAACTGATCTTTCTCTCTAGGCCTTCCAAAGTACTGGGATTACAGGCTAAGCGTTTGTTAATTAAGAGATTTCACCCTAGTTTTTACTGGTCTCATTCCAGAAGGAAGCGTTAATGTGGAGAAGCAGGACTTAAAGAAGACAACATTTGGCTAAACAAAGGAAATCATTTCCCCCATTTAGAACTACCTGAAAATGGAATGAGCTGCTTGTCCCAGGAGGTCCCTCAACCAAAGATGACTTCTTAGTAGATAGAGACTTTATAGAGAAGATTAAAGAATTGCCTTTGCCGGGGAGGGGAAAAACTGGGTAAAATAAGCTCTACAGATTCGATGTATTGTCCTGGAGATGACTGCTGGCTTGAAGAGCTACCTTTTGGCCAGGCATTTTTATAGGAATGTAGCTTAAGTTACTTTATATTCAGACATTTACCTTGACTAAAAAGCATGAAAATATGAAATAGAGGTTGTTAAAAATGGGTGTGTGATTGTGACAGAGATGTTATGAATTCATTGATTTTAGGATATCTCATAGTAAAATGGCCCAATGAATTGATTTTAACAATTTAATTAAATAAGTGACTAAGAATAACTTGGCCGGGCGCGGTGGCTCAAGCCTGTAATCCCAGCACTTTGGGAGGCCGAGACGGGCGGATCACGAGGTCAGGAGATCGAGACCATCCT
>NW_016808217.1:962277-981765 GCF_001698545.2 Rhinopithecus bieti
AAAAAAAAAAAAAAAAAAAGAATAACTTAATGTTTGCAATGAGAAAGGAAATACTTCCTCAATTTCTAAGTATACTCTATATTTTCCATGCAAAATAAGTAATCAGAGGTATTTGGTTTCTTAAAGAAAAATCAGTATATGCAATGCTCTTTTTTATTCTAATTTCTTAAGGGGAAAAAATTAGCAAATTCTCTGATCCATTTTTGTTCCGTGAAAGTACATCTTGGCCATTTTCCTGCAGGAATGCCCAGCCTTGAGTTTACTTCTCCTCAGCAGTTATTGTCTTATGTTTGTAAGCAACAATACGAAGGAGGAAAAGGAAATGTTAAAAGCTTTCTTAAAAATTACCATAGCATGCCGGGCGCGGTGGCTCATGCCTGTAATTCCAGTACTTTGGGAGGCAGAGGTGGGCGGATCACTTGAGGTCAGGAGTTTGAGACCAGCCTGGCCAAAGTGTGAAACCCCATTTCTACTAAAAATACAAAAAAATTAGCCTGGCTGAGATTGCACCACTGCACTCCAGCCTGGGTGATAGAGCAAGACTGTCTCAAAAAAAAAAAAAAAAAAAAAAAAAATTACCATGGCAGCAACAACAACAACAACAACAACAACAAAATTTGAGTAGAGCCAAATCCATCAGTTTGCTTCCCTGTTTGGGTATGCTATCTGTCATTCATTTATGCATATTCTCTCTCTCTTACAAACATAGTATTCATTCAATGTGTCATGTACCCAGCAGAAGTGAGTGTTGGGAGTTAAGGGTGCAAACTGTACATGACAACACTAAATTTATCTCAGTTTGTAAAAAGAAGAAAATAACAGTACCTAGTTCACAGGGCCATGGAAAGTATTAAATGAGATAACCTATGCAAGGCTATTACTATAATGTCTAGCATGTAATAAATGTTCAATAAGTGCTATTTTTTTTGAATTAATCAAGAGCTAATCATTGCAAAAATCAGAATCTAAGCTGTAAACCGTAATTCCTACTCATACTTTAATAAGTATTAGTTATTTCTTCTTTGATAGTTGGAAGGCAACATGGTTCACAAAATTCAAGCTCCAACTATTCCCCAACCAAGCCACACAATCACTCGCTAAAAGTTAAGGAATCAATGAGGCAGAACATAGGATGATGTATTATGAAGGGTTAATGATCTGCTCTCAGTTTTTTGCTCCCTTTGTCCCTCTTAGAGCTTCCCAAAGCTGTACTAAGCAGAGACGGGTGTGCAGCCCAATGAAGAGAATTTCGACCTGTGTGTTATTCTCTCAGTGGGTCAGAAAGGACGATCAGTCTACTGTTAAGCCTCTTTTCTGGGGAGATTTCCGAGAAATCCTAAGCACTTCTCTGAAGAAAGCATCCCCTGAATTCTCTTCAACTTTTAATTTTGTAATTTGATTATCAAGTGGCCTTTTTGGATGTTGTTTTTACCTGTCTGCTAGTTGGTCAAACCAAGATGGTGAAACTTTTCCACCTTCCAAGCCCCTAGTCTCATTTTTTCTTTGACAGAAACACAAAGGTCACCAGATTAGGGGCCCCAGAAGGTAAAGAGATGGATGAAAAAACTGGTTTAGAAAACAGTCTACATATATAAGCAAGGGGCTAAAAATCACAGTGCTTTTACTGGAAACAAGGATACAGAGGCAAACAAAAGTTATAAATTTATAAAAAGGTTCTTTCCTTTCTGCAGCCAAAACCCGATGTCATCATAGCAACACGACATTCAAGAAAGTCCAACCTATTTTAAGTAGTTTCAGGTGACAGATTATTGGCCCACAATGAGACACAGACTGATGGATCACAGAGGAGAAAAAGTTCACTGTGCTGTGAACCACCACTAATCTTGACTGATAAAACCAGAAGAGACACACATCTCCATTTTCAAGTGTTTACTGGGTGACATCACACTGTGGATTTAACCAAAGTGCTGTCTGGATTATCCAGTAAATGTCACATAGTAGTACTTGAGTAGCTCAGATAAAGGCCTCAGAACACCGTGAATGAATTCATACTGCGAAACAGTTTCCCAGATGAGTGCGTAATCTTAACTCCATGTCATTTTACTTTATGTTTTTTCAGGTATAATTCTAACCCCATAAATGACATTCATTTTGTATAGAATGATGGTTTTGTTTCAGAAAGTCAATCCAGTAATATGAGACAGTTTCTATTACGTGCATAAGAAAGCATACGATCGCAAATTTAGCCCTAGATTGGTAAAATAAATATTACAATATTAATCCATCAGGGAAATGCAAATCAAAACAATGAAATACCATTTCACGCCCACTAGGATGTCTACAATAAAAAAGAGATAATAACATGTGCTGGTGAGGACGTGGAGCAATTGGAACCCTCATACACTGCTGGTGGGAATGTAAAATGGCGCAGTCCCTTTGGAAAACAGTCTGGCAGTTCCTAAAAAGGATAAACATAGAGTTACCATAGGACCCAGCAATTACACTGCGAGATAAATACCACGAGAAATGGAAATAAAAACAAATGTCCACTGTACACAAATGTTCACAGCAGCACTGTCCATAATAGCCAAAAGACAGACACAACCCAGATGACCATCAACTGAAGAATGATAAATAAAATGTGGTATATTCATACAATGAAATGTTACTCAGCATTAGAAAGGAATGAAATACTGATACATTCTACAACATGGATAAACCTTGAAAACATTATGCCAAGTGAAAGAATCCAGTCACAAAAGACCACATACACATGTTTATATTAAATATCCCAAATAGCAAATTACAGAGATAGAAAGTAGATTGAGTGGTTGCCTAGAGCTGGGGGACTTGGGAGAAAATAGGAAGTAAATACTAACAGATACAGGATTTCTTTTTGAAAATGTTCCAAAATCGACTGTGGTGATGGCTGCCTAGCTCTGTGATTATACAAAAACAAAACAAAACCCAGTCTACTGCACACTTAAAGTGGGTAAGTTGTATGGTATGTATATTACATCTTAATAAAACTGTTACAAAAAAAGAATATTAGTACATGAGATAGTAGGAGATATAACTGTCTAACTTGGGATCCCAAGGCCATGATCTTTCACAGCATTCAGTGTTTAACCCATTAGCTAAATGTTCAAGACCTACAGGATGGTCTTCAAAAGTCTCAGCAACCTCATAATGTTTAGGGCAATCCTGCTACCTCTATTCATCAGTATGCTTGATGACTAAGCCTTCCTCCTGTTTGTGTTCCCTACAATAATTAGCATGGAGCTTTCCACAGAGTGGATGCTCAGTGATCATTTACTGAACTGAGTTCAAATAAACGTCAAAATTAACCCACTGGAGTCAGTAAATAAAAATAAACAAAGAATACTTTGCTCTATATGGGGAAAGCTGGTCAGCACCACAACAGCCATTGGCCAAACTAAATCTGAGGCATCTAAAAATACAATTATGTCCTTCAAATTTTCGTCAGTCCTGGTTATAACAATAAGAACCATCCTCTTAAACTGCCAAGTTTGTATCTCCCTTGATAAACTTCCTGGGCAGGGGTAACTTCCAGTGTGGATTAATGGACAAGATCCCTGAGAGTGCAAGGTGGGGCAGCATCCTATTTCCTGGACATGAGCATAATAGTAATAACATTCGTAGAATGGTACACAGAATATAGTAAGTGCTCAATAGTGTAAGCTATTATTGTTGTAGAATTAAATTTGCAGAATCCCTGAAACAGAGCTGGGGCACAGCTACTGTCATCATGGACAAGAGCATACGGTATCAGACCTAAACCAGGCCCCCAGACCAGGGACAGGTCTAAGTAAAATTATGGAATTAAACTCTTTCCTAAATTCTTGGCTGGGAAATACTGCTCCAGACTAAAGGGGGTCTTCAACAAGTATGACCTGCCAACATTTGAAACTCTTTCATGTTGAGGAACACTCCTAGAGGAGATGATGATAGGCTTTGATGGGCAACTCATAGTTGTGCTTTGGAAGGGAAGGCACACACTACCACCATTCTGATTAGATAACTGCTTTTCAGAATCGATTTGCTCTTATTTTTCTTCTAAATTTTCCAGCACTGACAGAACCAGGGAATCATATGTGGTTTGTACAAGCCAACAGCACTACCTATGGTAAGAAGCTTTTGGAAAGATAACTAATCCGAAATGATCTCAAATTTTGGCAACAAAATTCTCTTGAAGATACAAAGGGCTTTTCTACAATATTTTCTTTTTCATGTTTCTCACAGCTTCTTCTTCTTCTTTTTTTTTTTTTTGGTGAGATGAAGTCTTGCTCTGTTGCCCAGGCTGGAGTGCAATGGTGTGATCTCGGATCACTTCAACCTCCACCTCTGGGGTTCAAGTGACTCTCCT
The DNA here is from genome assembly GCF_001698545.2 of Rhinopithecus bieti. Classification (NCBI taxonomy): domain Eukaryota; kingdom Metazoa; phylum Chordata; class Mammalia; order Primates; family Cercopithecidae; genus Rhinopithecus; species Rhinopithecus bieti. The sequence continues at coordinate 966,626 of NW_016808217.1, forward strand.
GCCTTAGCCTCCCGAGTAGCAGGGATTACAGGCATGTGCCACCACAGCCAACTAATTTTGTACTTTTAGTAGAGACGGGGTTTCCCCCTGTTGGCCAGGCTGGTCTCGAACTCCTGACCTCAAGTGATCCACTCAACTCAGCCTCCCAAAGTGCTGGGCTTACAGGTGTGAGCCACTGCTCCCTGCTGGCCTCCCACAGCTGCTGCTGCTTCTTTTTGTTCCCCTTCTTCTTCCTCTTCTTCTTCTTCTTTTTTTTTTTTCCTCCCATAGCTTCTTGAATCTATATATTGCTAGTGTGGTAGATACTGAGAATAGTCACTAATACTCTCTTCTTCCTGGGTCCCCGACTATACCTTTGTCCAGCCCTCCTTGTAGGTAGGTGTGGTACTTGTGACTCAATCCTGGCTAACGAAATGAGAGTGTAAGTGGTGTGCACTTCCTGGTGTAGTCCTGACCCAATCTCATTCTTTCCCCATGGACCAGCTTGAATGAATAGAGTGTGGGAGGACAGAACCACAAGATGGAAAGAGCCTGGGCCCCTGAATAAATTTGTGGAACAAACACCCCCTTTATCTGCACTGAACTTTACATAGGAAAAAACTCTACAGTTTAATAAGTCACTGGGCTTTTGGAGTTGTTTATATAGAAACTCCTGTTAGTTACTCTAATTAATAAAGCTAGGTAAAAAGCTCTGTTAATTATTGTTTAGGAGATCTGGCTTGCTTCCAGAATAGTTCTGGAAACACTATTAGATACTGGCAACAAGAATACTAATATAACTCCAGAAAAACGTATTTCCTAGATCCCTTCTCCTCTATCTTTTACCATCACTAAGATCACTGGAAACAATCTTTCCATCACACTGAAAACACATCTTAGTGTATCATCTGATCCTGCCTGATTCTCCTTCAGAGAATACATCTTTCGCACTGTGTGATGTGTAATAATCTTAATCCAAATCTGCTTGCAGAGTTGGCCAATGTATATCTCCTATTGTGCACTTGATTAATCACTGACCAGCTCATAGAACTGTTATATAATTACATCGAGCTCTGGGCTAAGAGTTTACCAATTTAAAAATGGAAGATAAAAATGAAGACATAGCAGCAAACACTAATTAAATTTATTAAAATTTTATATAGTTCTTTTTTTTTTTTTTTTTTTTTTTTTTTTGATGGAGTCTCGCTCTGTCGCCCAGGCTGGAGTGCAGTGCCGTGATCTTGGCTCACTGCAAGCTCCGCCTCCCGGGTTTACGCCATTCTCCTGCCTCAGCCTCCGAGTAGCTGGGACTACAGGCGCCCACCACCTCGCCCGGCTTGTTTTTTGTATTTTTTAGTAGAGATGGGGTTTCACCGTGTAGGCCAGGATGGTCTCGATCTCCTGACCTTGTGATCCACCCGTCTCGGCCTCCCAAAGTGCTGGGATTACAGGCTTGAGCCACCATGTCCGGCCTTATATAGTTCTTTATAGCAACCTTTTAGCAACCCATGCTGTAATGTAAACTACAATTTTTTATGTGTTAAAATGATGAACGGAACAAAATGTAAATGGAATCTTTTATGATTACCACCTCCAGTCTCTTGGGATGAATAAGCAAAGTTAGTACAGCTACCTTGGGTTTTAACACCATCACCTACCTCTGAAAGTTTCTGCTGTAGTTTGGTAATCCTTCCTTTACCCCCTCCCCCCTTTAACTTTCTTAGTATTTACCACAATTACCTCTTTTTATTTGCTTGTTTACTGCCTGCTTTCATGACCAGACTGTAATTTCCATGAAGGCAGAGCTTGCCTTAGTTTCCGTTCATCCAATATTTACTTAATATTTACTGAATGCCTATTGTCGGACACTGCCAGGTCCTAGAGAATTAAACATAAATATGGTGCCTGACCTCATGGTACACATAATTTGGTGGAGGAAAAAGACAATAAATCTATAAATAATTTATACTGAGATAGTGCTACTACATTGTCCTTTTTACTTTATGCTTCCTTGGTTTTTGGTGGTGGTAGGAGTTGTCTGTCTAGCTCATGATAGCCCATCCTGTCTAAGAACTCTCTCTTTGCATTCAGACACATGCCATTGTAACCATATTTATGTCATCCGGCTCTGTCTCCTTGATCACAGTTGCCACACTGGACTTGTGACCTACCTTTGTTGCCTCAACCAACTTCTCTCTTCTGTGAGGCTGGAATTGTAACTGAGAGGTTCTAATTGAGTCTGGGCTCTTTAGTTGAACTGAAAGAGGATACATAACCTAGAATGCTATGAGGTAGCTACCTTCTGCCAGGTGGTCAGGCAAACTGAGCAAGCCAGGCTGAGAGAAAGAAGAAAAAATGCAAGTCATACAAAGAAGTAGAGATGAGAGATTTTATGGTCTGAGAAGAACCAAAAGGGCCTCCTTTTAGATTCTCATTCCTAGTCCCTTTTCCCACGAGACACCCTTTTTTCCTTACAGCTTATTTAAAAATTTGTCTATTTATTTATTTATTTATTTGCTAAAGCTACCTTGTATTAGTGTCTTCTGCTTTCAATAATGTTTTGACTAAGACTTTTCTACTTAACATGATTTTAACATATCCTACTTAATCTCATTCATTTTCATAGCATAAGACATATGGGCTACTACCAGAAAGTGGAACTTTTTTTAATGTCATGAAAAATGCATCTGTTGGATTTTAATGCTCAGGAATTCTAATAATGCTTCTCAGGTGCTTGTCTAGAAGTTCCCCATTTCCTCACTAGTGATTTTGTAATACAGACTCATTTCCATTCAAGGGCAGAACATCAAAGGCCAACATTCTTTAAACTCCATGAAAAACACTATCACATGTGTACACCAGCTTTTGTGGCTAGTTAACATTCAGGGGAGAAAATAATTCTTCTTGTAAACATCAATGGTGTGTTTGTACTCATAAACAAAAAGGCTTTGATAATAAATGCTTAGATTTAAGACCAGTAGTTGATCAGCTACTGTGATTAACAACTGCTAACTAGAGACACCAGAATTTGAATGCACCTAAACTAAAATACATGGCTTTTAAGGCCCTACTCAAGAAAGGAAACCTAAGCTTTATATTTGAGGTGGGTGGGGGTTTCAGTAACAGCACACCCACAAACATCTGCTACTTTTAAAGTATATTCCTTCATTATTCATCAAACATTTAATAAGCAGAGCCATGTCAGGCACTGAAAATGTAAAAGGAGCACGACTTGGTCTGTGTTCTAAATGAGTTCACAGTTAACTGGGGAAGACAGACAAGGAAACAGGAAACCCTTTGATAACAAGAATGCCCTCTGATAAGTACCCTGCTAGATAAAGCAGCATAGATGAGAGGCCTCTAACCCATTCTGAGGTGGGCCAAGAGCTGAGTCCAAGAGAATAAGCAGGACTTGGGCAGACTGAGAGCAGAGACAGAGACAGATTGGCTGAGAGAGATGGGCACTTAGCATTACATCTTCAAATGTAAAGATGGGAGGCAGAAGAGAGTCTACATGTTAACATCCAGTCATCCTGCAACAGCTGCATGAGTGATACTTTGGATAACTGCTTGTATTTTTCCTCCAAAGTTCCCATTTCCAATGCTTTTCATATGTTCTGATTACTCTAGGAAGTAAGTATGATCCAGTTCAACAAATATTTATTGAGGATGTGGTAAGTTTTAGGTACTGCTGTAGGCCTTGGAAGTACAAAGATGAATTAAAGACTCGGGGAAAAGGCCAAGTGTGGTGGCTCATGACTGTAAATCCCAGCACTTTGGGAGGTCGAGGCAGGATTGCTTGAGCTCAGGAGTTAGAGACCAGTCTGGTCAACATTGATCATCTCTTTAAAAAGTCAGAAAATTAGCTGGGCATGGTGGTAATGCATGCCTGTGATCCCAGCTACTTGGGTGGCTGAGGTGGGAGGATGGTTTGAGCCTGGGAGGTTGAGGCTGCAGTGAGCCAAGATCGTGCCACTGCACTCCACCTAGGGCGAGAGTACAAACCCTGTCTTAAAAAATAAAAATAAATAAATTTAAAAAATAAAGACTGGGGAAAAGACTTGTCCTAAAAAAAAAACTCCTAGCCTAGTGGGGAACACAGGTACATAGTATCTTGAGTGCTAAGAAAGACACATGCATAGAAGTAAAGGGGCAATGAGGCCTGAAATAAGTCTGTAAGAATGAATAAATGTCAACAGTAACAACCAAAGTGAGAGAAGTGTTTCAGATACATAGAACAGTGTAAGTACAGGGATGTGCCAGGAAAAAGGACTAGGACATAGAGAGAGGCCAGATTTGAGAAATATCCCTGGTAAAAGGAATTTGATGAGATATAGGCAATCAATCAATCAATCAACAGAGATAGCTCAGAGGCAAAATAATTGAAATGTGATTACTGGGAATGAAGGAAGGGGGTTAATCTAATTATGACTAGGTTTTATATTTGAGTGGATGATGCACTACCTGAGGGAGGGAATGCAGGAGGAATTGCTGATATCAGAAGGAAAAAAATCATGTTGAGGCTGAGGGCCTCCTGTTATGTCCCAGTGGTCAGAGGAGCAGTAAGGACAGGATTATGGTGAGGGAGCTCACGTAGCAGCATAAAGTTGAGTGTGGGAGCCGCAGTCATGATAATAAATGAAATGACAAAAGAAAAGTCAGTAGAAGGAAACGCAATTGGCCAGAATGAGAATCCTAAAACATCGGCCAGTATGGTTGCTCATGCCTATAATCCCAGTGCTTTGAGAGGTCGAGGCAGGAGGATCGCTTGAGGCCAGAAGTTCAAGACCAGCCCGGGCAGCATACTGAGACCCTGTCTCCACAAGAAAAACAGAGATAATCCTAAAAAGTTATATTTAGGTGTGGATGCAGGAGTTAGTTGAGAAGGATCCCACACAAGGGGGTAATGAGTATCTGGGAGCATCGAGTACTCAAAAATTTTAAATGGCACGAAGAGACTTAGGAAGATAGAGATTGGAAAACTGGCCATGTGCAGGTCACTGGAGATATTCTGCAGAGAGGGTTCACTGGAACGGTGGAAGAGATCGGGCTGCCAATGTTAAGGAGTAAATGGAAGTAAACAAGTGGTCCCTGGGTAGTCAGAACACTCTTTTAAAACAGGGAAAGGAGAGAAGGGGCATTAGCTAGATGCAGGACAATCTCTCTCTCCTCTGTCTATTTCATTTTAAAGGGTTGAGTGGGTTTGTAGCCTGAGAGGAAAGCCAGCAGAGACTAATGATATGGATGATATGGAAAGAAGAGATAACTAAAGGGCAAGGTCCTGGAGGAGAAAGTTGTCTTACTTAGGTCATTTATTTTAACAAGGTTTAGCTTCTGGTTGTCTCTAGCCAGGAGAGCTGTCAAGCAATGTACGTCCCAAGGGTAGGCATCTGTGGAAAGGAACAGTAGCAGCAGGCATGACACAATGGCACTGGCTTGCAGCAACTCCAAATAGCTGGAGGCAAATTCTGTATTTTATTTTATTATTTTATATTTTTTGAGACAGAGTCTCACTCTCTCACCCAGGATGAAGTGCAGTTGGGCAATCTCAGCTCACTGCAACCTCTGCCTCACAGGTTCAAGTGATCCTCCTGCTTCAGCCTCCTGAGTAGCTGGGACTATAGGCGCCCGCCACCACGCCTGGCCAATTTTTGTAGTTTCAGTAGAGACGGGATTTCACCATGTTGGCCAGGCTGGTCTCGAACTCCAGACCTCAAGTGATCTGTCCCCCTCAGCCTCCCAAAGTGCTGGGATTACAGGTGTGAGCCACCGCACCTGGCCAAATTCTGTATTTTATTAATGTGAAGGCTTCTTACATGTGTGGTAAAACCCTACAGAGGAGGCACATTATAGTGAGATCGGGGGAAGTTCACCTCCCAGCTGGCATCCATTGAAGTTCACAGATAAACAATCAAACACAGCCCCCAGTCCAGGGGATTACAATCACTACACACATATTATCTTCTTAGGATGCAAAGGAACCAGAGCTGAGTTGAAGTCCCTGGTTTGCTGGAAATTAACTATCAGCTTTGGGCAATTTTTTTTTTTTTTTCTCTAGGCTTCAGTTTCTTCATCTACAAAATGGAGAAGAGATGCTATAAACAAGGCTTAGTGAAGCTTAAGCAAGCTCATGGACATGAAAGTGGCTTGCATGTATGTGTATGATGGCACACAGAAGATGTTATTTGGGCTGGGTGCAGTGGCTCATGCCTGTAATCCTAACATTTTGGGAGGCCAAGGCCAGCAATCTCTTGAGGTCAGGAGTTTGAGACCAGCCTGGCCAACATGGTGAAACCCCATCTCTACTAAAAATACAAAAAATTAGCCATCATGGTGGTGGGTACCTGTAATCCCAGCTACTTGGGAGGCTGAGGCAGGAGCATCACTTGAACCCAGTAGGTGGAGGTTGCAATGAGCTGAGACCGCATCACTGCACTTCAGCCTGGGTGACAGGGCGAGACTCCACCTCAAAAAAAAAAAAAAAAAAAAAAAAATGTTGTTTGGGGGTCTCTGAAAATTGGGCAAATCTGGAAGAGATGGACCATTGGATAATTTTTTGGTGGTGGTGGTATCACTGTAAAGACATATCAACACAAAGGAAAATACGTATTGCAGTAAAGACCTTTGGCTTTCACTGATGATTAATTCCTTTTGATTTTCTGGTAGTCTTGTGTTCCTGAGAAGGGGCTCCGAAGGTAAGGTATTGAGAGTTGTGTGCAAATTAACTCTCCAAGGCACTGGAGGGTAGGAAACAAGTGCTGCTAGCAGATTGTTCTCGGGGTAGTGTGTGGCAATGTAGGCTGTAAAAACGGGATTCCAAGGTACATCCTAATGGCTAAGGGCTCAAGTTTTGGTCAGGTCAAACCTGAATTCAAAGCCTGGCACAGTCACTTAGAAATGCATGTGACCTTGGACAACTCAACCTCACCAAGCTTCAGTTACCTCATCTGTAAACTGGGGTAATAAGATGTACCCTTGGAATGTTGTAATGATTAAATACAACTGTGTGTATAGCTGTGTGTGTGTGTGTGTGTGTGTGTGTGTGTGTATGAAGAATTCTTAGCATACTGTAGGTGCTCAATAAATGCTAGCTATTATATGGGGTCTGCTATTACAGGCATCAAAGATTCTTGTATTGTTTTAACATGTAGCTGCTATTTATTGATACTTAGTATGTGCCAGACACTACTAAGAGCTTTATAGGTCCAGTGTTACCTAAACACACGTTTAAAGTAAAACATCTGTTATGTCACTTAGTCTTCAAAACCGTATTAGAGTAGAAACTATGTCTACCCTATTCTTATCTGGGTATATACAAAAAAATACCCAGCACAGAATGGGCATGTAGGTATTTGTTAAAGGAAGGAAGGGAGGGAGGGGAGGAGGGAGGAGGGAGGGAAGAAGAGAGAGCTGTTGAGAGCTGCTAACTCAGGCTCTATGAAATTCAAGAACTAAGAAATATAGAAATAAGGCACCCCGAAGCCATTGAATGTGATGAAAACTTCTTGTAAAAAGTCACTTTCTTGTGTCGATATGACTTATTTTTATTCTCCTAAGCTCTGGTATAATCTTTCTCTCCATCTGGCAAGTGGGAATGGACCAGTTATATTTCAAGTTTGCTAACAAAGACTGCTTAAGGTAAACATTTGTTGCTTTCCAAAGCAAACTGTACCATTTTAGTTTTAGGTTATTTTAATGATAAGCTCCTTCAGATCTAGTTCAACTGATACTTTATACTACAGCATGAAAGTACATTTGCCTCTAATTCAGACTATATTTAGAATCCTTTTCACGCTGCATCATTCAAACAGATGCGGGCCCAGCTGTTGCTATTCTTTCCTAGAATCTCACTAAGATGTAGATTTTCGTAAGATTTTTAAAAATAAATCACACAGGTGTTATCTCTGAGGCAATTAGCACATTAGCTATAAAAAGAATGCCTACAAATTAGGTTCTGTTTTTGTAAGCTCAGAGAAGGGAACAGGGTTTTCACTGTTTTGATTAATTTATTTTCATTTGATTGTATTATTTTTTCACAAAACAAAAATTGTTGTTATTATTGTTAGTAGTTATTTCAATATTATCCCAGAATAGTGATCCAATAAAGCCCTTTCTTTAGATTCAGATTTAAGTACTGAACATGGTGCAGAAATGCTATAAGTGCTTTCAGATTCACTATGTCATTTTCTTCCAAGTGATTTAAAAATACCTAAACAAATTTGAATGGCATATCTTTGAAAATGTGAGAAATCAGAGAAAGAACTGAAAATCCTGAATACAGCTGAATCTAAGTATCTTAGGGTAGGGGAAAGGTCATCAGTTGAACAATCCTCGATAAGGATAGAACCTCTCTGGTTCTGTTTCCTCATTTCTGAAACAAAGACCAATGGGTTGGTCGGTCTCAAATCCCCATGTGACTCTGCTAGAATCCCTCCTTCTCTGAAGGGGAAGCCAGCCTTAGCTGTGCCTCAGTATGCCACCCTCTCAGCCATAGTTTGGAATTCTTCCAAAGCAAGTCTAATAAAGGAGTTGTGAGAGTCAAAGAAAATACTCTCTCTTTCAGGGGTATTTTTTTTTTTTTAACAGCATGGCAGTACTCAAATTTTTTTTTTTTTAAACTCTCTAAATGTTTACTTGAGTCATTCTTGTTTTTTTTTTTTTTGAGACAGAGTCTTGCTCTGTTGCCCAGGCTGGAGTGCAGTGGCGCGATCTCGGCTCACTGCAAGCTCTGCCTCCCGGGTTCACGCCATTCTCCGGCCTCAGCCTCTTGAGTAGCTGGGACTACAGGCGCCTGCCATCACGCCCGGCTAATTTTTTTTTGTATTTTTAGTAGAGACGGGGTTTCGCTGTGTTACCCAGGATGGTCTCAATCTCCTGACCTTGTGATCCACCCACCTCTGCCTCCCAAAGTGCTGGGATTACAGACGTGAGCCACTGTGGCTGGCCTACTTGAGTCATTCTAAAGTGAATAATAGTCCAATGCTGTGCTGTGGATCAAGTGCCTGAGTCTAAACAAAGAGGCAAAATGGGCCCTAGGTTCCTCTAGGGTCTACATGTTGACTGTGCTGTGTCATGAGGGCAGCGTCCTCTCCCCAGCTGAACAGCCCTCCCCGCCATCAAACAATACCTTTCATTTGTGCATTGCTTTATGTATCTTGATACATAATTGCATTTAATCTTCATGTTATCCTGATCTTATTGATATTCACAGAGGTTAATTAAGCAGTTTCCAGTTGGTTATAGCCACTAAGAGGCAAAATGGGTGCCTAAACCAAGATCTCTTGATTCTTTTTTTATTTTTTTGACACAAGGTCTCACTTGCGCAGACTGGTGTGCAGTGGCATGATCTTGGCTCACTGAAACCTCCACCTCCCACCTCAGCCTCCCGAGTAGCTGGGACTACAGGTGCAGGTCACCACGAGCAGCTAATTTTTGTATTTTTTGTATATGCAGGGTTTCGTCATGTTGGCCATGGTGGTTTTGAACTCCTGGACTCAACTGATCAACCGCTTAAGCCTCCCAAAGTGCTGGGATTACAGGCATAAGCCACCATGCCTAGCCCCAGATCTCTTGATTCTAAGTTCAGTGTTTTCTTAATTAAAAACAATAACAGCAGAAGTGGCTAATACTTACTTTGCATTTACTATATATCAGACCTGTGCTAAGAGCTTTACATAGAAGGTTATCTTATTTAATCATTATCATAACTCTACATTTTTACTCTTTCCACTTACTGATGTGAAAAATGAGACCACAGAGAGGTTACATAATACAGCCAAGGTCACACAGCTGTCAAGAAGCACAATTAAGATTCTAATCCACGCAGTTTGGCTTTACGACTTGCTCTTTCAACAATTATGCTAGACTACCTTCCTATAGTTAGCATAGATGCCCTCATCAGAACGATTCTCACAGTTTCCATCCATAATTTCGGTACAAATATTTTCAAGAAGAGCCCAGAACTGCCCAGTAGGGCTGTACACTGTGTTATACATGGCATTGTGTGTAACACAGGTCACTGGTGTCAGGGAACCCTGCTCTTGCACAGTCAACAGATATTTTGAAGGGATAAGCTGTGTAGCATTACTACTGGTGCCTAAGCACAATATATTATACACAGACAACGGGGAGTAACTGTGTCCTGAACTGAACTCAACGGAAATTACCAACTCTTCACTGACACAGTCTGAAGTACTGCCTTTCTCCAGGTTATAGCTGTTTGAAAATTAAAAGACAAAAGCCCCAAGCCAAAAGGACAAGTTCTAACTCTTAAATCAAAGGAATAAGTGGAGCAGAGGTAAATATGCGATGCATCAATCATATGTAGCCTGCAAATAGGTTTTGTTTAAACATTGCATTTCAAATTTCAATCAATAGCTAATATTTAAAAATTAAGGTATCTTGCCGGGTACGGTGGCTTACACCTGTAATCTCAGCATTTTGGGAGGCCAAGGTGGGCAGATCACTTAAGGTCAGGAGTTCGAGATGAGCCTGGCCAACATAGTGAAACCCCGGCTCTACTAAAAATACAAAAATTTGCCAGGTGTGGTGGCGAGCGCCTGTAATCCCAGCTACTTGGGAGTCTGAGGCAGAAGAATCGCTTAAGCCTGGGTAGTGGAGATTGCAATAAGCCAAGATCATGCCACTGCACTCCAGCCTGGGTGACAGAGTGAGACTCCGCCTCAAAGACGAAAAAAAAATTAAGGGATCACATTAAAAAATCCAAACCTCCAATTTCTCTAGAAAAACTGAAAGATGTAACACTAGACAGGCAATTTACTCTCTAGCTCACCAGTTTCAATGGGACCAGTTTTATCCATTTTCTTCCCTCCCTGGACCCTGTAGGAGTTACAGTTGGCAAGCTACGAGCTAGACAGAGCATGGAGGGAGATCAGGAAGTACACTGGAGCCTTCTAAGATTCTTCAGTCACCCACTTAGCCAGGTGTGGTTGCTCATGCCTGTAACCCCAGCACTTTGGGAGGCAGAGGTGGGAGGATTGCTGAGGCCAGGAGTTTGACAACAGCCTGGGCAACATAGCAAGACCCCATCGCTTAAAAAAAAAAATTATGGTCGTGCATGGTGGCTCATGTCTGTAATCCCAGCACTTTGGGAGGCCGAGGTGGGTAAGATTGCTTGAGGCCAGGAGTTCGAGATCAGCTTGGCCAACATGGCAAAACACCTGTTCTACTAAAAATACAAAAATCAGCTGGATGTGATAGCGCACTCCTGTAATCACAGCTACTCAGGAGGCTGAAGCAAGAGAATCGGTTGAACCTGGGAGGCGGAGGTTGCAGTGAGCCAATATTGTGCCACTGCACTCCAACCTGGGCAACAGAGCAAGATCCTCTCTAGAAAAAAAAAAAAAGAAATCACCCTCTTGATACACCCAATGGTCTCCTCTGGCAACCTTGCTGTATAATGCATTGAAATTTTAGTCATTTAGTGACTGAGCTTTTATATTTTTGCCTTAGTTGACAAAGTAAACTGACAGGTCCATCTCAAATTGATTTTGTCTCCAAAACTAGAATGTCTCCAATATTAAAGCACTACCACAAAAATTAGAAATTGGGCTAATATCCTTTGACTGGCTTCAAGATGAATAACCTATGCTGTTGTTTTGCAGTGTTCTGCACAGTTGGGAAAAGAGCTAGCTATATCTTTCTCATGTGTTTTAAGGAAGAAAGACAGTCAGTGGCAAAGTCTGAATTATTTAAAGCCATCTTAATCGGCTTATAACTGTCACAAAAGTTGTAGACAAAAAGAAAAGGTGACATCTGCATTCACTGACCCATTCTGGACAGGCAGACAGAGTTTTCTTCCTGAAAACCTCTGTGGTCTGTGCAGCTGTGCTACTATTCAGGAAGACTGGAGGTTTGTAGGGCAGCAGGCAGGGAGTCAAGTATGCATTTGAGAAATTACTAACATGTTTATTCAATCCAAATATAGTTACAGATTAACTACGCCAGTTTATAATGAGATTTCCCTTACAAAATTTTGAATTTTATGTGATAAAAATATTTCCTCCATTAGTCAGGGAATTGTTATTGACTCCTGTGCCTTAAAAAATCTATAGACATTTAAAGGCTTTCTCCTGTCTGGGACCCAAACAAAAAAACTAAAAGTGTATGAGAAGTCAATAGCATTGCTAGAATTACACATTCAGTATCACTTTTATTATAATCAGCTGGACTTCAAATGCTTTCTTTTCTAAAACAAAATTAATAGGATCATTTCTGAACAGATGGTTTTAAAACTAAGCATCATGATAGGGAATACGTAGTTTCTCTCACTGTTAAATAACAATCCTGTTTGTTAGAAAGTCCAGAGTCAACTCAGCTTTATTGCTTCAAATAAGCAGTTTGCACAGAGGACAGTAAAACTGTTTAATAAAAGAATGTAATAGGCTTAACAGATGTTGCAACCATACAACATTTTAGGTAAATGGTTTAGAAAGCACATTTCATGAGTTTAGAAACACTCTGGAAAATCAAATTCAGTTGTTGAATTTATGGAATCTCTCTCTGAGGATGTATTTGGGTCAATTTCTCTCTAGTTATAAGCATAAGACTAAATTTACAATGAACCAACTTCCAGCAAAGGCAGGGAAGAGGGAGCTGTAACTCTTCTAACTAGCTCATATTATCCATGTTCTTGCTTATGTTAATAAAGACAGCTTTAAAAAATCATCTTTTCCATTTGTTTACTGACAGCTTTTGGGGTGTTAAAGAAAATCATCACTTTCTTGGCATGAATCCTCCAACATTTGGTTGATAACCACTAGATAAGAACATAAAGATGGTCTCTGCCCTCGAGGAATTTATAGTCCAAAAGGAAAACAAAAAATGACAAAGAAAAAACATGCACATTGTTACGTGGTTCACACTACTTCTTACTAATTGATAGAGAGGATACATGACTGCACTGGAGTTACTAAGTCATTCCTCTGCTAATAACAAAGGAATGAAAATAATACCACCTTCTTAAGGGCAAACTTAAGGCTCAAAGGGGGAAAAAAGTGTTATGATTTTATAATGTCACTTAAGCAATCCATTCACTAAGAAGATAGGCAAGTATGGAACAGTCAACATTTAAAATACGGATGCTTACTTCCTAATAATCAGGATGACACACTTGATTATTTTAATAAATTATAAGTTATGATTCAACTCAGCTTCAAAAAAGAGAAAAATCAAAGTAGCGATCTTTCTATCTTAATGCATTTCTATCTTTTGCATTTTGCCACTTACGACCAGTAAATACCCTAGCCCCAAACACTTACATTATATCTGACACAAAGTTAAGCAGACTTGACCTTACTTACCCCAGTCTACTGAATTGCTTCTAATTAGTATTCTTATTTAACAAAACGCTCACATTGTAACATACCCGATTATACATTTATTTGTGAGAGAAGTCTTAGTATGGTCATTATCATTATCATTCTTAAACGAGAAGATCATTTCTCATAAGGAAGCTACTTTTCTGAGTGGCATGGAAAATGTAATGTTCATGCTATCTCAATCAACCATTTGCAATATATATAAGAAAAAACCAACCCTTGCTGTATCTCAGTGCTCCATCTGTGCTAACTGCCCCAGGCTCAGCCATGTCTCAGCTCCCAGGTGCACCGAACCACATCTATCAAAATATTTATCCGAAATAGCTTTGTAATAAGAGTGGAATGTCCTTTTTGATGATTTCCCTTGAAAAATACATATGTATTTAACTGGCAACTCTAAACTTTTGGAGATGGCAGTTAACATAAATCCACTTATTTAAAAAACTTCCCTTCATGTTGGTTATAGTTGATTTAATATAATGATTATACAAACACAATATATTTAGTATGCTTTATATTTTCACATTTGACTATGGCTCTAACCTCCAGATGAATGTACCTCAATTCCAATCCCATCCCGGTTCTCGGTGTGAGTTGAATCCTGGCTAGATAATAGGAAGATAATCTTAGATATAAAATTTCAGCAGCAAGGGCATATCAATATTATGCATAGTTAGTAAAAGCATTAAAGTCTACAGCAATTTTTGAACAGGTGGACGTGAATGTCAGCTTCTGGGACTGCAATTTATACTACAGAATGAAAACCAAAACAATACCCAAAAGAAAAAAAGAAAGAAAAAAGAAGACCCTCCTGACCGAAGCAAAAGCATACCAAAAATCTACCTGACTTTAAACATTCAACACTCATTGCTGAGGAAATACCTCTACCATATCATCAACATGTTCGCTGCACAATCAGTACCTAAAACAATGGGCCAGCACTTTGAGTCACCCTGAGTGTGAAGGGCAAGTAGAAAGGTCAGTTCCCTCACGCCTCACGAAAGCACATGCTCTGCTCTGCTGGCAGCACCTGGCAATGGCTTGCCTTCGCTTCCTCTGCACTAGCATTCTCCCTTGGGGCTTCTGTGCCACGCCCAACTTCCTACACTCTGAAGGAACCAGACAGCGTGGCAAGCAAACCTGAGAGCAGGGCCAGGACAGAGTGCTCTGAAGGGCCTTACTGGTACCATTGAAGGGCCCCAAAGATTGTTCAGTATCTCCGCAGGAATGTGGCACTCATTCCACCTAAGCTGGGAAAATTCCCTTAACTCCTTTTTCTTTCTATAAATAAAACAAAACAAAATAATAATGTAAAATACCCATGCTTCCTTCCTTCCACAACAAAAAAGACCATCATCATGTAACTACAATCAATTAAAATCTAGCAAATATTTCACGGGCTATTTGCACAGCATTTTGGACCCAGATAGTTTATTTTTAGGATCCCAAGCATGTTCGTTTTCTGGAGCCTCTCCCACGGATATCGTATCTAACATATTAAAAGTTGTATTCATATCCAATTAAAATAATTTTCTGCCCAAAACATTTTGAAAGAATTTTGCATCTTTGTTTTTGAACTTATTTGGTTGCTGGTTATTCATTTAATTTACAGTTTGCTATGATTTCTCAGTAATGTTCTTTAAATTTAACATTTAAAGAAAGTGACAAATTATTCGGTTTTATCTTTGTGCAAACACTTATATTCGATCCTGTGCCTTTTTGTGTTTTAAAGCCTTTTTTTTTTTTTTTTTTTTTTTGTTTTTTTTCTTTTTTTTTTTTTTTTTTTTTTTTTTTTTTTGAGACAGAGTCTCGCTCTGTCAC
>NW_016808217.1:982099-984502 GCF_001698545.2 Rhinopithecus bieti
TTTTTTTTTTAGATCTCTAAAATTGTTTAGGTCCTGAAAAGTACCATATTATTTAGTCATTGTGCCTCTAGTGCCTAATGAATATCATGGTCTTGACTGCAGACAAGTGATTTGAGGAGGAGACGCCTTCCTCAGGAACTAGCAAGAATGATGCAGGGTGAGCACAGGGGGAGGAAAGCCTATGTGAGGAACAGGCTGGTTGATAAACCCATGTCACAGAGCCTCAAACTCAGTAAACCAGCAGATAGGATATCTGACCGTTCAACAATCCCTTTGTGTGTTACCGGCAGGGGACACAAAGATGAAGAAAGCACTTTCCCTTCCTTCAAGGAATTTATAACCTAGTAGAGGAAATAGGACTTGAGTACAGGATACAAGGCAGAGTATGAACACTGCTGTAAGAAAGATCTCATGTGCCATCAGAACACCAGTGAACAAGTTATTACCAAGGCCACCAACCACACAACTCCAGGGGGAGCCATTCACACTGTCATCTATGTGAATGGTGTCCCCTACAGTTGTGCAATGCAATGGTCAAGGTGGAAGGATAATAAAAGGCTTTCCAGAAGAGATGGCATTCGGCAGGTCAGTGGAAAACAGGAAGCTCTTCCGCTTACTAGAAGAGTGACCTCTATGAGATTCCATTTGCTTGTCTGTAATAGGAATAACACTAACTTCATTGGGTTATTAGGATGAAACAAACAAACAAAAATACATCTGTATATAGCATAATACCTGTGCCAAATTCACCCTTCCTTACTCTTCTCCTGCCTTCTTTATTCAAATGTTCATGGAGGTTCTACCATATGTCAGACACTCTATGAGGGACTGTATATACAATGAGAGATAATACCCACGTGTGCCTGCCTTTATGAAGTTTATACTCAAATGGGGCTATTCCATTACTAATTATTCTACAATCAGTGATAGGAGGAAGGTAGGCCAAATAGAAAAATTCGTGTGAGCAAAAGCAAAGTAAAAGGTATCAGTAAGCAAAGTAAAACACAATCAGTCCTCCAGTCTGTCAGGAGTAAGGAAGAGGGGTTTTAGGGTGTGAAGAACACATGGTAAGACCAACAAAGAAGGGCAGGAAAACTGCGCAGCAACTGCAAGTTGGAAGCAAATCAGAGTGTGGGAAATAGATTTAATCTATGGTTTCCATTCTGTTTGATTGGCTAAGGGCTTCCTGGAAGGCTGTATTGAGAATGTACTCATGATTGTCAATGCTGGCCCTGGGCAATACAGGGGCTGGGGTGCTACGTGAGTAGCACTGGGCATTCTTTGTCTAAATGAAATTGAGTATCCTGTCTTTGTAAAAAGCTACTTCTGGAAGAATCTCTGAATTTCTTTGGCAGACATCTTGAGCACTACAACAGGACAGAAGACTCAGTGTGGGGGGCAGATTGATGGCACGGAAGAAGGGCATGAGATCAAAGGAATATAGGGTACCAATGACTACTCTAAGAAATTGGCTAAGGCTGGAATTTAGGTTGGGCTAAAGACAAAACAGTTAATGGACTGGAAAAAGTGAAGACACTTGGGTTTTGCAGGCAGAGCATTCTGGGTTTGAATTCTAGCTTTTTCAATTACTAGCTCATTATGTCACTTAATCATTCTGAATCTTAGTCTCTCATGACAAAAAAAAAAAGAATCTGGATATTACTATTTATTCATAGGATTGTGGAAATGAGCAAAACACCCATACGGTACCGAAAACACATTAGGTGACTCAATAAATAGTACGTTGTTTCCTCTTTCCCTGAAGTGGCAGGAGGTCCACACCTAAAACATTTTCTAGGTCTAGAGAAAACGAATCAAAATTGGGAGAGTTGGGAGGGTGATTATCCAGTGTGGCTGGGCCGGGCAGCCAATGAGAAAACACAAATGAGTAGAATTTCAGGAAGTTAGAGGGCAGCGAGAGGAAGAGAACTCAGTGGTTTGGTTGGCTATCCACAGAGCACGGTCTTATCTACTGGATACCATGGGAAGGTACAGGGAGGGATAAAGAGTGGCACTCCTCTAGTAGAGTTCATAGCCCACTCAGGAAGATAGTTTTTAACCACAAATTATAATGAATAATGATGTGTGGTTAAGAATTAGGTACACATGACATGGGAGGGCTAGAAGACGGGATGAGGTGTGAGGGAAACTGCAGAAAGTTTCACAAAAGCTGAAATGAGAGTTGCATCAAAGGACATCAAATGTTTTCCAGATGGAGTGAGAGAAAGACATTCTCCTATGGACAGGAAAAGGATATGGAAGGGGGGTGTGAAGAGTTTTAGGGGCCTTGATATCAGCCGATATGTGAATATCATACTGGATAAAAGCAGGGATAGGGAAGATGGGGGAAAAGGAAGTCAGGGGCTGAAGCCACCTAGGATAAGTTATTATTCTATTTTCTTT
>NW_016808217.1:985973-995459 GCF_001698545.2 Rhinopithecus bieti
TCTCGATCTCCTGACCCCGTGATCCGCCCGTCTCGGCCTCCCAAAGTGCTGGGATTACAGGCTTGAGCCACCGCGCCCGGCCTATTATTCTATTTTCTATTATTATTATTAATACTATCTTCAGATTGTCCTGAAAAATTGCAAGATGACTCAAGAACAAAAAGGTTATTTTTTTTTTGAGACTTGAGTCTCCCTCTGAAGCCCAGGCTGGAGTGCAGTGGCGCAATCTCGGCTCACTGCAACCTCTGCCTCCCAGGTTCAAGCGATTCTCCTGCCTCAGTCTCCCAAGTAGCTGGGATTACAGGTGTGCGCCATTATGCCTGGCTAATTTTTGTATTTTTAGTAGAGATGGGGTTTTGCAATGTTGGCCGGGCTGGTCTTGAACTCCTGACCTCAGGTCATCTGCTTGCCTCGGCCTCCCAAAGTGCTGGGATTACCAGCATGAGCCACCGCGCCCGGCCTCAAATAGGTACTTATCATTAAAATTCTATTCCTTTTCAGTGAAACTGAAGATGCATCTCTCCTACCTAGAAAATAATGACCTAATTAGGCAAATAAAAATGCATAAAACTGGAAATGTTATGGACCATATGCAAAAAAACTTGTCTAACTGAAAACTGGTAGGTGACATGGAGTTAACAGAGAAGAGCTTGACTCACAACTCAGAAAGCAATTCACTTTTAAAAGCTAGTATTATCTTAAAAATAATTAAATGAACTAAAAAAAATCACTGAGGTGATAAGAATTAAAATGAAATTAATACAAGGAACATTGATTGGATTTTTAAAAACCCGGTTTCACTAATTTACTTTGGAACCCCTTCATGTTTAGTAAGTTAAAAAGGTTTTTTTTGGTTTCATTTTCCGTATTTTTCTGTTTCAAAATCTTGAATGCTTGAAGCTTTCTTTTGTGCCTGGGATCTCCAATCTGCCAAGCAGTACGGGTTAAGCTTCCCTGTCCGCTGGGAGTGAGTGGAGAGCGGGTGCAGAGTAGAAACAGTCTGAGAGGCCTTTGTCTCAAGAGCTCTGAAGTCCTCTGAGGATGACATCATCATTTAGGTGAATCATCTGCAGCACATTCCACCTTGCAAAAAGAGACGCTAAACACAGCACAAGCTAGGCTGAGCAGGGCAGAGGAGGCACCTGGAGGAGGGAAGTTTTAGAAAAGCCTGGGCACCTGCTAGCTCCAGGTCCCAGCAGGAGGTATGCAGATGATCAAGAAATGACTCCACTTGTGTGATCCTGGGACTCACCCCAAACTCACAGGTATAAAAACAAAGTCTTGAGAAGGACACCTGTTGACCCCAATCTGCAATATGAGTGATGAACAGGGCCAGAATTAAGGCACTGGTCTCCAACTTTACTGTTCATTTCTTAGGACATTTCCAAGAGAAATTCAGAGGATAATCCAATGAATCATTATCATAGTGTAGTATAAATAAAGCATTAAATAAAAGCCAGTTGCAACCTCAAATATGTCCATAAACTGTAAGTTGGAAAGGTAGTTTTAAAATACACTTTCCAATTCCTTTGAACTAAAATCAAATTTAGGACGCTGTAGGAAGGCATTTCAAACAAAAGCTAATTTTGTTTAATGAACTAACCAGGAAGGCATTGTGAAAGTATTGTGCAACTAAATGCTTAGCTAATTACTGTGAGATCAAATAACTGTTACCATAGTTACCGCACACTGTTTTCCATAATAACTTTTATCACTTCAATAAATCTTTGTGACGCAACAAATATAAAAAGTTTACTGTAACATGACTATAATGTTTTGGAAGGCACACACTGATGGCTGACCTACTGAAATTACCTTCCCATATTTGTCAGTGAACAAGGGATGGTATCAGTATCTGGTTGACTCAATACCAAAATGTCTCACTGGCGTCTTTAATAGGCTGTAACACCTCAACAGTTGAATTTACTTGGTTCTGACTTTCAACAAGGAAGTCACTGGCCTTTTCAGTATTATACTTTGTCTCTGAATGAGAACAAAAGTAACAACAACCATTTATGAAGTAGTAACTGTCAGGTTCCATGCTAGGTGGCTGACATACATCAAGATCTAATCCTTTCCCCACTGCTGCAGAATCAGGATCCTGCCCCGTGTCACTCAGCTCCCTCTTGGGAGGGATTTCAACCCTGGCCTAGCTCCAAAGTCAGTTCTCTTTCCACCGTATTACACAGCCTTTTATGTGTGTGTGTGTGTGTGTGTGTGTGTGTGTGTGTGTGTGTGTGTATCCTGAGTAGCTGGGTATATATATATATATACATACATAAAAAATAAGGCAATTTCTGGCTGGGTGCAGTGGCTCACACTTGTAATCCCAGCACTTTGGGAGGCCGAGGCGGGAGGATCACGAGGTCAGGAGATCAAGACCATCCTGGCTAACATGGTGAAACCCTGTCTCTACTAAAATACAAAAAATTAGCCGGGCGTGGTGGCGGGCACCTGTAGTCCCAGCTACTCGGGAGGCTGAGGCAGGAGAATGGCGTGAACCTGGGAGGTGGAGCTTGCAGTGAGTGGAGATCGCGCCACTGTACTCCAGCCTGGGCGACAGAGTGAGACTCCGTCTCAAAAAAAAAAAAAAAAAAAAAAGGCAATTTCTATAACTGTCTTATTGAGGCAGTATAAAGTGTTAAGGTTATACCACAATGTCACAGGATGCTCTGTAACACAATGACTGACTGGTCTGTTAGCTGAAATGATGTCACAGCTCCACTGGAAAAGAAACAATCTTTTAGTTGAGAAGTAGTGACATTACACTCCTCCTGTCCCCATGCGCCGGGTTAGTCATTTGGTCACCTCCACTCTTTTCTGTATCTACTATGTCCTTTTCTAGATCTAAATGCTGAGATTTTTGAATAAGTGAAAAGGCAAACGTGACATAATAAGATGGACATTAAACTTCTAGTGTAAGTGTCATAAGATAAAGAAACTGCAGATTCAAAATTCAGTTGTCAGTGTAAGGCTAAATAGCCTTGGGCAAGTCACCGAATATCTCTGGGTTTTCCCACCTGAAAAATGAAGCAATAATCCCCATCTACAAACTCACAGAGATATTATGCAGATTATATTATTTAATATTGCTGAATTCTTTGACGATATAAAGTGCTAAGTATAATAGCCATTCTCAAGGTGAAACATAAAACATACACATGATTACAGAGTCATTAAAAAGCATGAGTGAAAAACAGTATCAAAAGCAATAAAATCAAGCATGCATCCTCCAGAATGCTGATGTTGAAACCCTAGGAGCTCCTGCCTATGAAACCTGATTCATACCTATTCAGCACTGTTCCAAAGGTCTCAGTTTTAAGGGACCAAAAGCCTTTTCATGATTGGTTTCAAAGATGAACAGCTAGGATTCATGTCAGGGACTGAATCAGCCTTTGATGACTCAGCTATTGTAAACTTTCATGTTCGAGATAGCCAAAGGCTGACATCAGGCCTATGTACCCTTGATACCTAGGTATTTAAGCCAAAACTTATCCTTGACTCTACCCTGTCTCTTATTTCCATCTATCTCTTCCATTCAAGTGATTACCACAACATTCCAAATAGCGTTCAAATTTAATTGTTTCTCTCAAATTCAATTCCTCCTCTTTATGTTCACTTTGATAGTATCTTAACTTAGACCCCCCTCACTACTTACCTCATCACAAGAGTAGTCTTATACTGACTTCCCTGCTTCCACTTTTCCCTCCCACTTACATTTCTTCTTCTTTTTTTTTTTTTTTTAAGAGATGGTGTCTCACTATGTTGCCCTGGTTGGAGTGGTGGCTATTCACAAGTGTGATCTCATTACTCATCAGCACGGAAGTTTTGACCTGCTCCACTTTCAACCTAAGCCCGTTCATCCCTCCTTAGGCAACCTGGTGGTTCCCTGCTCCTGAGGGGTCACCATATTTATTGATGCTGAACTTAGTGTGGACACTCGAACAGCATACTGTACTATAGCCCAGAATTGCCAGCCTCAGGCGATCCTCCCATCTCAACCTACTGAGTTGCTGGGACTACAGGCACGTGCCCCTGCACCCAGCTAGGCCTATCTTTTATCCTACCCAGGATATAACACACCGCTGATCATAACTTGCTTGTATTTAAAGCAATTCAACACATGTCACTGCCTTCAGGATAACATTCAGATTCTGTTTTTTGTTTTGTTTTTTGGTTTGAGGCGCAGTCTCGCTCTGTCACCCAGACCGGAGTGCAATGGTACGATCTCGGCTCACTGCAACCTCCACCTCCTGGGTTCAAGTGATTCTCATGCCTCAGCCTCCCGAGTAGCTGGGTTTACAGGTGCCTGCCACCATGCCCCACTAATTTTTGTATTTTTAGTAGAGACAGGGTTTGACCATGTTGCCCAGGGTGGTCTCGAACTCCTGACCTCAAATGATCCTCCTGCCTTGGCCTTCCAAAGTGGTGGGATTACAGGCATGAGTCACCACACCTGGACCTTTCAGATTCTTTAGTAAGTCATATAAGGATGTTCATAAACTATCTCCTGTATACTATCTCCAACTTCATTTTTTACCTCTCTCCTTATATTCTAGCCACACTCTCTCTCTTCTTATAGCTCCTTATGCTTACTGCTACTATAGGTGCAAGACTGTATTGAAATTCTCATTATTTGTAAAGAGACTAGTCCTAAAGAACCATAAGGGCCATGCTTGTCTTTAGTTCAGCCTTGCATAAAGTACATATGTAATCAATAAATGTTGAATGAATGACTGACTGAATGAAGGCTTCCAGAGGACAAGTTAACAAGTTATGTTTAGCTTACTTTGTTACACTCTCAGCTTGGTAAAAGGCTCTTGAGCAATTAACTTGATTGATGTTGTTAACTATTGATGATGAGTGATTCAGAATGTCCTATTATTGAGACTCATGTGAAGTAAGTTATCCTTTGCAACAGAGACTTAAACGATTTGCTTTCCAAGCTTATAGGTTTAATCAGATTCCATGAACTATTGCCAAGAGGCAAATACTCGAAGCATAAAACAAGGATCTTAATCATCTTGTAGAAAGCTAAGATCATTGAATGTTCACATTTATCTGACCCTTGCTGTAAAAAACTTCTCTTCATCCCAGTCATGATAGGCACAGGAAATAAATGAATCAAGCAGTGAGCAGAATACAGAGGAGTGTCATTTTACAGTGGCATGGTTTTGCTCCATAGATACAAAGTTAAACAGTATTTTAAAAACCAAGTCAGTCATATATGAACCAGCTTCTCTTACTCAAAGTTAGAGTCGGCTGGGCACTGTGGCTCACGCCTGTAATCCCAGCACTTTGAGAGGCGGAGGAAGGTGATCACATGAGGTCAGGAGTTCAAGACCAGCCTGGCCAAGATGATGAAACTCCATCTCTACTAAAAATACAAAAATTAGCCAGGTGTGGTGGTGCGTGCATATAGTCCCAGTTACATGGGAGGCTAAGGCAAGAGGAGCACTGGAACCCAGGAGGAGGAGGTTGTAGTGAGCCGAGATCATGTCCCTTGCACTCCAGCCTGGGTGACAGAGTGAGACTCTGTCTCAAAAAAAACAAAGTTAAAGAGTCAAATGTATCTTAATCCATTTTGGGTAATAAGCAAATATAGCTATGCATGAGTTCATATTTTGTGGAAATAGAAAAGAGAATCATGAAACTAAACAACATATTTTTTAAAAAGTCATGATCTCTTCCCCAACATCTGCCAAACTTTAAAATTCCTACTTTTTGACACTCTTGCTCCTCCAAGATCTCAATTGGCATTTTCTAAGCTCAAGACGACTCCTATGATTACTCATGAGTTTTGATCTGCAGGTTCTGGCACTGCTGGCCATACCACTCTTCCTAAAATCACTTCCTCTCTTGGCTCATGCACCGCTATGGGATCTTACACCTCCTCCATCTCAGGCCATTTCTCCCAGGGCATCTCTTTCTCTTTCTAGACAATGGATGTATGTGCATCTCAGCTCTCTCTTTTGTTTCTGCTGAAACATCAACATTAAATCTGGATATGCAATTTCTAAATAATTCATTTTTAGCCCTGATTTTTCTCTCAGATTTCAGGTCTGCATCCCCAACAACCTAAGGGATATTTTAATTACTCATCACACCATTACTTCAAAGAAATGTTTAAAATTAAATATACCATCTTTTCCTTTACTCTCCAAGTAGTTCTTTTTGCTTTTTGTTTGTTCTTGTTAATGGGTTGATCATTTTCTAGGCAGCCCATGATAAAACCTTGGGATCCTTTTCTTTTTTTTTTAACTTCTTCCTCCTTCAAACGACCAACAGAAGTGCCAGTGACAATGCCAATTTCCTTTGCCACATATGTCACAACTTTCCTTTCCTTTCTAATTTCACTAACCAAATGTTGACCTTCTCAAACAATACAGTTTTTTCCCCTTGAGACAGCATCTTGCTTTGTTGCCCAGGCTGGAGTGCAGTGGTGTGATCACGGTTCACTGCAGACTTGACCTCCCAGGCTCTAAAATATCCTCCCACCTCAGCCTCTGGAGTAGCTGAAACTACAGGTAGCACCATCATGCCCAGTTAATTTTTTTTTTTTTAATAGAGATGAAGGTTTCACTA
The DNA here is from genome assembly GCF_001698545.2 of Rhinopithecus bieti. Classification (NCBI taxonomy): domain Eukaryota; kingdom Metazoa; phylum Chordata; class Mammalia; order Primates; family Cercopithecidae; genus Rhinopithecus; species Rhinopithecus bieti. The sequence continues at coordinate 992,559 of NW_016808217.1, forward strand.
TGCTGTCCAGGCTGGTCTCAAACTCCTGGGCTCGAGGAATCCTCCCACCTCAGCTTCCCAAAGTGCTGGGATTACAGATGTGAACCACCACACCCAGCCAAAACACATTTGTTTTTACATATGGATAAGTACTCTCTCTGCTTTCTCTTCCCTTCCTAATTCCACCAGATTAAACTTTTTGAAATATGAGTTTGATGAGGTCATCTCCCACTCAGAAGTCTTCTATACTTCAACATGACCTATAAGATAAAACACTGATTGCTATTTTTTGAGACAGGGTCTCGCTCTTCACCCAGGCTAGAATGCTGTGGCACGATCTTGGCTACTGCAGCCTCGACCTCCTGGGCTCAAGTGATCCTCCCAACCGCAGTCTCCCAAGTAGCTGGGACTACAGGTGTGCAGAGCCACACTTGGTTAACTGTTTTGTAGACAGGCTTCCCTATGTTGCCCAGGCTGATATTGAATTCCTGAGCTGAAGCAATCCTCCCGCCTCAGCCTTCCAAAGTGCTAGGATCACAGGTGTGAGCCACCATGCCTGGCAAAGTACTGATTTCTTAGCCTAGCATTCATCTCCTTTAGCAGTTTGGTCCTGACTGTCTAGCCTTACTTCCCACATTTTCCCATAAAAATACCATGCAAATGAAAGCCTTTATACATGTTTGTCTCACTAAAGTAAACCAATAAAGAGAATATATGTTTAGAAAAGGTACCCTTGGCTGGGCGCAGAGGCTCAGGCCTGTAATCCTAGCACTTGGAAGACTGAGACAGATAATCTGAGGTCAGGAGTTTGAGACCAGCCTGGCCAACACAGTGAAACGCTGTCTCTACTAAAAATACAAAAATTAACCGGGCGTGGCAGTGCATGCCTGTATGTAATCCAGTTACTCAGGAGGCTGAGGCAGGAGAATTGCTTGAATCCTGGAGGTGGTGGAGGTTGCAGCAAGCCAATATTGTGCCATTGCACTACAGCTTGGGAGACAGAGCAAGACTGTCTCAAAAAAAAAAAAAAAAAAGAAAAGAAAAGAAAAGAAAGAAAAAAGAAAAGTTATGCTTTTCTGCTTCTGTGCCTGATGCTCAAACCAAATGTTCAGATTACCTTTATTTATAAATAGAGTTTTTGTCCTGTGATATTCCCAGGGACATAGTAATTCTGAACATCTCTCCTTCTTCCTCTTGAACAGACACTGGAGTACAATTCGAAGGTCTAAGTTTCCTTGCCTCCAACTTCCTTTACTAAGCCTGAATTGCAAAGAAACACAAGTCCATTACTGCTCTTTTATCTTCTATTTCTAATCCCAAACTCCTAGTACTTTCTTTTGCTATTTATCCCCAACAGGTATGCTGGACCTGAAATTCTCGTGAAAGCCTGAACCTTATTCTGGAGTAAGGTCAACTATAAGGAAAATGATCAGTTGGAGACAGCATTCTATTCTCTCCAACTATATAGCAGGAGAAATTGATAACACATTGTATAAAACAAAATCTTAACAGAAAAAGGTGATTTATGCCTTCCTATATAGCCTGATGCACTTCCCCATCCCCAGAAGGTGGATACAGACAGTGTTAATTGTGTTTGTTCTTGTTATGAACTATTTTCATTATTCAAGAAACTTCACTCAAGAGTAAAGTCTGTAGGAATTCTGATTTTAGAAGACATGCCACTGAATTCATAGTTGCTTTTCTAACCACTATTTCATTCAACAGTTTGATAGGGTTTAAAAAATAGACCTCAGCCTGACCAACATGGAGAAACCCCATCTCTACTAAAAATACAAAATTAGCCGGGCATGGTGGCACATGCCTGTAATCCCAACTACTCGGGAGGCCGAGGCAGGAGAATCTCTTGAACCCGGGAGGAGGCGGAGGTTGTGGTGAGTGGAGATTGCACATTGCACTCCAGCCTGGGCAACAAGAGCGAAACTCCATCTCAAAAAACAAAACAAAACAAAACAAAAAAACAGACCTGCCCTGCAAGCTCACACAGGGTTAGCTATATTCATTTGTTCTTCATTCAGGTTACAGGATTTTGTTCTAGGTAAGGCAACTATTTCAAAGTGTGCCCTTGAGAGACAATTCATCCAGAAATGCTTACAAATCAAATAACTTAAAATAACAGAGAGTGCATGATACACATTTACAGAAAAAAAAAAAAAGTACAGAAAGGTCAAAAGGAATCATTAAAGTCTTTCTCAAATAATGGGGCCTACAAGTCTAAGAAAATTTAAAAAACAACTGAGGATCAATAGATGTTCAGAGACAAAGAAACCTAGGCATTTTAAGTCCCTATGTGGTATGATGAGAAGAGCATATGATTTGGAGTCAGAGGTCTTGGTTCTAATGCAGGCTCTGCTTCTTACAAGTCATATGACCTACAGAATTAAATCTCTAAGGCAAGTCCTGGACTAGGGTAAAGTAAGGCGGCCACCTGCCTGAGGGGCAAAATTTAAGAGGGTACAAAAAAAAAAAAAAAAAGAATAAAGATAGGAGCATTTTAATGCAATAATTTAAAAATCAAAGTTAATGCAAAAGACCAGGTGCAGTGGCTCACGCCTGTAATCCCAGTACTTCAGGAGGCCGAGATGGGTGGATCACCTGAGGTCAGGAGTTCGAGACCAGCCTGACCAACATGGAGAAACCCTGTCTCTTCTAAAAATATAAAATTAGCCGGGCATAGTGGTGCACACCTATAATCCCAGCTACTTGGGAGACTGAGGCAGAAGAATCTCTTGAACCTGGGAGGTGGAGGTTGCAGTGAGCCGAGATCGTGCCATTGCACTCCAGCCTGGGCAACAAGAGTGAAACTCCATTTCAAAAAGAAAAGAAAAAAAAAGCAGTGATAATAATAATAACAAAGTTAATGCAAAAAATTCACGATGTACCAAAAAAAAAAAAAAAAAAAAA
>NW_016808217.1:995684-1020794 GCF_001698545.2 Rhinopithecus bieti
AATTAAATAAGCCAGGATCCAACCTTGCAGCTGGCATAATTCACTTCACTTGCCTCTCCTTAATCCTGGCCCTGTTGGACTGTATACAAACTTTAGTTTTTAAGATACTACATCAAATATTACTTGATTACTGAGTTTTGGGCATCCCCTTAAGTTTTGTGCCTGAGGTGAGTACCCTCACCCTAGTTTCAGCCTGCTCCTGGTCTGAGATTTCTCATTTGTATAGTACTAACAATCAAAACAAAACAAAAGCCACATTCCCAGGTTGTTGTGAAGATTAAATGAGATATTCGCATGTGTCAAGGTACTAGAAGAGATAAGGCCATTTTTCAGCATTATTATTTTATAAAAAGTTGGAAGAGTTAATGAGGCTGCAAGATGGTATAAGAAAACTTCCAGAAAATGAGTCTGGTGAATTGTCCTACTTTTCTCTCCTACCCTGTGATAATTTTCTCCAGGTCTTTCAGCTCTTACATGCTTCTGAAGTAGCTTCAAGAACAGCCTGCCCTGATCACTCGAGGTCAGGAGTTTGAGACCAGCCTGGCCAACATGGTGAAACACCCCATCTCTACTAAAAATACAAAAATTAGCCGGGCGTGGTGGTGCACGCAGATGGTCCCAGGTACTCAGGAGGCTGAGGTAGAAGAATTGCTTCAACCCGGGAGGCAGAGATTGCAGTGAGCCAAGCTTGCACCATTGCATTCCAGCCTGGGTGACAGAGAGAGACTCCATTTCAAAAAAATAAAAAGAACAGCCTGCCCTGTCCTGGGACAGGCGCTGCTGAGAGTGACAGGCATGAATGGTACTCCACAGAGGATATACACAAGGCATACGTTCTCCATCCTTTTGAGGGTTATCTTTTTAAAGGAATATGAATAAAGTATAAACTCAAAAATACACAGAAATGCTAAGATTAAAAAAGAAACGTCAATGAAATTCATACTCATGACAGTCTACTTTGGGCTAAGCCTCAGACTTCCTGGGAACAAGCACATCTACTGCTTTTAGGGCTTACTCTAGGGAGAGACTCCCTCATGACCTGGATTACACTTGTCTCTATGTTCATTGGAGAAAATTCAGAGGGCCAGTTATGTGCCAGACATGGGAAATACGAAGATTCATAATGTATAGTCCTTGTCTTCAAGGAGCCATCTCTCTGAGATGTGAGAACAGTACAAAAACTCTTAACAGTGGACTGCAGCTTTCATTCATTTAAAACATTTTCAGTGAGTGCCAGGTGTTAGGAATTATTCTAGGCACTGGGGAGACAGCAGTGAGTAAAACACAAAAATCTATCTTTACACTTTAGAGCTGGTATTTGAGAGGGATTCTAGAGTTAGTCCCAGATTAAACTTATTCTAGGTCATAACAGGCCTCTTACTTCTTTTTTCCTTTTTTTTTTTTTTGAGATGGAGTCTCGCTCCGTCACGGTGGCTGGTGTGCAGTGGCCTGATTTCGGCTCACTGCAACCTCTGCCTCCCGGGTTCAAGCAACTGTCCTGCCTCAGCCTTCAGAGCAGCTGGGATTACAGGAGTGTGCTACCATACCCAGCTAATTTTTTGTATTTTTAGTAGAGACAGGGTTTCACCATGTTGGCAACGCTGGTCTCAAACTCCTGACCTCAGGTGATCTGCCCGCCTTGGTCTCCCAAAGTGCTGAGATCACAGGCATGGGCCACCTCGCCCAGCCCTCTTACTTCTTTCTAGAGCATGAACATGGTAAACCCAGGACCCAGCAGTAAAAATAACATGAAGCTAGAAGTAACCTAGTTTCTTCCTAAGAACATCTGTTCCACGAGCCAGTAGGTATAACTGAGTATTCCAATGTCTAAGAGAGGACCCCTACAAACATTATAGAACCAAACTGACATATCTACATAGATCCCTGGGAAATGGCAATTAGTTAATGATTTATATTCAATTGCTTTGAATTTTCAAATCCAAGTCTAGCCTTCTTGAAGACAGACACCATCTCCTACCTTATCCCTCTCTCTGCTCCCTTAATATGAACATGTAATCATTACTTGCTGATTTAATGCAATGTATAAATTGAACAATATTTTATAAATGAGTTTCATTCACTATAGTTATCATTCCCCCAGCTATCTCATTATGAGATCCCTGTCGCCTGCACAGGAAGTGGAGGAAATGGTAAGGCTGACCAGCATAAACATATAGATCTAGATCTAGTTCAAGAGAACAATATAAAGATACTCATCTTCAACCTTTTTCGCGGAGGCACTGAAATGGCCAAAACCACTGCCACATTTACAAGCATACTACTTGCTTTATGTAACACCTGGGACTTCCAAAGCTCTTTCAAAACCACTATTTCATTTGATTCTGACATCAAAGCTACGAAGTAAACAGAGTGAGCAATACCACTGCAGAAAGGAGGAAACTGACACAGAATGGGTTTCACCTAAAGCCACACAGTCTACCAGTGAGTTTAGAAAAAAACCTAGACTTCCGGTGTAATGCTTACACCATGACACCAGATTGTGGAGCTAAAAGCATTAAGCTCCAAATTTCAAAGTGCCTGGCACATAACTGGCACATAGTAAGCTCTGTCTTATTTATTCTTGCTGCCCTAGTGTCTAGAACAATTTTTGGTGAATGAATGAATGAATGAACAATAAATGGATGAATACTAACAAATGGACGAATGAATGAGTGGCAAACTAAAGGAAAGTTTGACTCATACACTTTCACAAACTTGTATACAATTTATTTATTTATTTATTTTTATTTTTATTTTTTTGAGAGGGAGTCTCACTCCGTCGCCCCGGCTGGAATGCAGTGGCGCGATCTCGGCTCACTGCAAGCGCCTCCCAGGTTCACACTATTTTCCTGCCTCAGCCTCCTGAGTAGGTGAGACTACAGGCACCCGCCACCACGCCCGGCTAATTTTTTGTATTTTTAGTAGAGACGGGGTTTCACCATGTTAGCTAGGATGGTCTCAATCTCCTGACCTTGTGATCCACCTGCCCTGGCCTCCCCAAGTGTTGGGATTATAGGCGTGAGCCACCGTGCCCGGCATATACAATTTATTTTATATTTTATTTTATTTTATTTCGAGATGGAGTCTCACTCTGTTACCCAGGCTGGAGTGGAGCAGTGCAGTCTCAGCTCACTGCAACCTCCACCACCTGGGTTCAAATGATTTTCCAGTCTCAGTTTCCCGAGTAACTGGGATAACAGGTGCGTGCCACCATACCTGGCTGATTTTTGTATTTTTAGTAGAGATGGGGTTTTGCCGTGTTGGCCAGGCTGGTCTCGACCTCCCGACCTCAGGTGATCTGACCACACTGGCCTCCCAAAGTGCTGGGATTACAGATGTGAGCCACTGCGCCTGGCCAATACAATTGATTTTAAAAAATGTTTTTCAAAAGTTTTTAAGCTGTGGGTTTTTTTTTTACTTCTTTACATGATTAGCTGTTAACTAAAGTGGATATTTTCTCTGACCTATTTTCAAAGCTAATCTTTAAATCCCTTGGTTATGAAATCTTAAGGATTAAATATTTGTTCTGTAAAAATGTGTAATAGTTCAGGCAAGAAAAAATTCAACGTGTAAGTATACTAATTAAATTTCCAGAATCCAAGATACTAGAGTTTTATTAAAATGCCTGAAGTGTGCTGAATCTCCAATGAGAGAATTGAGTTCCCAATATTTCGAAAGTGACTGAAGTCATACCCCCAATTAACTGAGAATAGTAACCACACAGCACAGAAGCCAAATGGAAAAATAGAAAGAGCAGATGCTTCAATACATGATAAAGACTTTCTGATATTGGATCTAGACTAAATGTGAATACCTAGCTGGAGTTTTCTGACAGAGCTTTAGCATTTCTAACCTTGCAAATTTGATCACTGTTCCATTCTTTCCCTAGATTAACACAGCAGGGGATTAGCTTGCATAAACTTGCTCTCATAGTATCCAGCATAATAGTGATTGTCAATAAGTGTTAAACAATAAACTTTGAACAATTCCACAAAAAATTACAGGTAAGTACATGCTTCTGTAATGACCATGGAGTACTTTGGTTGACTTGCAAAACAGTAATTTTCTCCCCCTTTTCACCGAAATGTAAATATTGAGCTTCTTTTCTCAGAATGATTATATGCTTTTCTCTGTCGGCTTCATCCAATACGCTATGTATGGCATAATATACCCATGTTTTGCCTTAAAATATCTGTGCCATAGGGTATATTTGAAATTAAGAAATTTGGCCAGGCATGGTGGCTCATGCCTGTAATCCCAGCACTTTTTGAGAGGCTGAGACGGGTGGATCACCTAAGGTCAGGAGTTAAAGACCAGGCTGGCCAACATGGTGAAACCTCCTCTCTACTAAAAATACAAAATTAGCTGGGTGTGGTGGTGCACACCTGTAATCCCAGCTACTCGGGAGGCTGAGGCATGAGAATCACTTGAACCTGGGAGGCGGAGGTTGCAGTGAGCTGAGACCACATCACTGCACTCCAGCCTGGGTAACAGAGCGAGACCCCATCTCAAAAAAGAAAATAAATAAATAAATAAATAAATAAATAAATAAATAAATAAAATGAAATTAAGGAATTAAACCACAATAGATTAAGAAGAGGGCCACCTAGATCCAAATTCTTTTTATTGAGGAAACTCAGGCCCAGAGAAGGAAAGTGAATGGTTCAATGTCCATTATGTGAGGGAGCCAGCAGGGAGGGCTAGAACCCAGATCTAGTGGGGAAAGCAACCACCACACACAAAATTATGGAAATAGATACAGCCCCCGTGAATCAAAATGAACTGCCCTACACTGTAATCATCCTTTAGCTAAAGTGCTGTCTTGATGGAGAACTGCTATCCAGATGATTTCATCTTTAATTTTACCCTCCTAGTTCCATTTTGAAAAACACATTTCTACACCGGGCTAACACTAGTGACTCAGCCTAAAGAACTAGATTCTTCCAGGGAGTCATATTCTGGGGCCACTCCTTTCCACTACTCTGACTCATCAGAGATATGTCCTCCCATATTTCTTGATTTGAAACCCAAGCCCAAGAGTCGTGTAGTAGGGTGTGTTCCAGCTCTGGCTTCGACACTGACTGTGGCCACTAGAAAGTTACTGAACCTTTTGGAACATGAAAGATTTTTAAATATTTATCCCAGAATATCCAACCTGCGATATCTGCTTTCTTTTTGTTTCACCAGGCTGCTGCCTCAGTTGCTTCATCTGTAAGAGAAGAGGTTGGATTACATGAGCCCAATGCAGTTTCCAGCTCCAAAACTGCAGTGTGGCATAGCTGAAAAGAGCTAGAAGTCGGAAGATCTGATTTCTACTTTCATTTTATCCATTTATTAGCAGTACGACCTTAACCTCTGAGATTCAGGCTTTCTGACCTATGAATGAGATAACATTACCTACCCTGTTGTAGAGTTGTTGAAAGCAGCATTTAATAAACATAAAGCCATATAAATATAAGCTATTGTTTATATTATGATTACTACTGTTAAATTTGTGGGTACTGTAATAACAAGAGTAGGCCACAAGGGTAAGATGCTGCTGTTCCACAACTCTATGGGATAACTCAAGCAAGTTCGCTACTGCAGTCGTCTCCAACTTCTGGCGCCAGGGGCCGGTTTCACGGAAGACAATTTGTCACAGACCGGGGTGTGGCGGGGGCGGGGGTAGGGAGGACACGAAGATGATTTCTGGATGAAACTGTTCCACCTTAGATCATCAGGCATTAGTTAGATTTTCATAAGAAGTGCACAACCAATAGGGCTCACGCTTCTGTGAGAATCTAATGCCACCGCTGATCTGACAGAAGGTGGAGCTCAGGCGGTAATGCTTGCTTATGGGCTGCTCACCTCCTGCTGTGTGGCCCAGTTCCTAACAGGCCACGGACTGGGGACTCCTGCCCTACTGCAAACTCTGGCAGCGTTCACTCAGAAGGAGCCCATCTCTGTCTGGCACAGGACTCTCACTTTCTCTTTACAAAGCTCTGTGAGTAGGCCGGGTGCGGTGGCTCACACCTGTAATCCCAGCACGAGGTGGGTGGATCACCTGATTGGGGAGTTCAAGACCGGCCTGACCAATAAGGAGAAACCCCATCTCTACTAAAAATACAAAATTAGCCAGGTGTGATGGTGCATGCCTGTAATCCCAGTTACTTGGGAGGCTGAGGAAGGAGAATCGCTTGAACCCAGGAGGCAGAGGTTGCAGTGAGCCAAGATCATGCCATTGCATTCCAGCCTGGGCAACAAGAGCAAAACTCCGTCTCAAGAACAGAAAACAAAACTCTGTGAGCAGGCCAGAAACTGTTAAGGATCACTGGTCAGTTGTGTGACCACAATGTCTTGTACCAAGGAAATGGCAGGCAATAGCTTCCAACCAAGTCTTTCCTTCAAGTAACCTCTGGCAACTAAATAAGAAGAAAATCGCATTGCCACTCCCATAACCCCCCCCATCTCTCTCCATTACCCTCATCCTCTTACTCCTCTGGGTTTTCTTATTTGTGGCTTTTCTCATTCTTGAGTCCCTTCTAATCTTTTCTATTATTTTACTTTTTGGAACCCTCATGCCATTATAAAAAAACAAAAAACAAGCCATCCTCCAGTTGCACACAGAATGCTCCATCTCTTGTCTTAAACAAAACTTTGCTTTTGTCCAGGCTGAGGTTGCTTTCCTATGGAGGCTTGCTCATTCTCCCTGCCTCTGGGGAGCCAGGAAAGTGGGGCGGGGGGAGGAGGGGTGAATGTGATGGGGTGGGGCATTCCCTTGAATGAAAGCACTCAACTATGCAGATGATTACTAGTATAAGACCATAATCTCCAATGTCAACTGGGCCTCTGGGTCACCTACCAATCCTTCTTGCCTCTTGTGAGCTAGCCCTTGTTTCCATTTTCTTAAAAGACTACTCTAAGACTCACCACTGTCTTTAATACAGCTATCAATCCCTGCTATACTCATTTCCTCAGTGAACAAACTTGTCTCCTGTTTCACAGAAAAAAATTAAGCCCATCAGCTTTAATCTTCAATCTCCTGCCCTACTCTTATAAAACTATTTACATCTATACCCACACTTACTGTATCCCAAAAGACTGCCCTTGACTCTCTGACCTTCTATCTCTGAATAGATGTTACAACATGAATCACATCTTTCTGTTCTCTCTTCAACCTCCTCCCTTTAATGGCATGAGCTCTTTGGGTCATAAAAGTGTTTACATATTTTCCATCCCTCCAAAACCACCACCACCATCCCCTCATGCTCCTGTATTCTTCTCTAGCTACTCTTCATTGCCTTGGCTGTACCACTGGTGTCTATTTTCTTACTTTCCATGCACTTATCCATTGAAATTTGGTTTTGTCCAGCTTGGTAAAAGTCACCAATGACCCCTCCTCAATGCTTATCTTACTGGGCTGACTGTTTACATTTGACACAGGAGGTTACCCCCTTTTTCAAACTCTCCGCCTTTGGTTTCTGAGACGACTCCTCCTTCTTGGTTCTCCTGGAACTTCTTGGATCATTCTTTTGTGGGCAAATTTTCCTTTAACTGTCTTTTTTTTTTAGATGCAACCTTGCTCTGTCGCCTAGGCTGGAGTGCAGTGGCACAATCTCAGCTCACTGCAACCTCTGCCTTCTGGGTTCAAGTGATTCTCCTGCCTCAGCCTCCCAAATAGCTGGGATTACAGGCATGTGCCACCACGCCTGACTAATTTTTGTATTTTTAGTAGAGATGGGGCTTCACTATGTTGGCCAGGCTGGCCTCGAACTCCTGACCTCAAGTGATCTGCCTGCTTAGGCTTCCCAAAGTGCTGGGATTACAGGCCTGGACTCCTTTAACTAACTTCTACATGTCAGGGTGCTCCCAGAGTTTCACCTTCAGCCCTCTTTGTTTTTTGAGACGGAGTCTTGCTTTGTCACCCAGGCTGGAGTGCAGTAGCACAATCTGAGCTCACTGCAACCACCTCCCAGGTTCAAGCAATTCTCCTGCCTCAGCCTCTCCTAGTAGCTGGGACTACAGGTGTGTGCCACCATGCCCAGCTAATTTTTTGTATTTTTAATGGAGACGGGGCTTCACCGTGTTTGCCAGGATGGTCTCGATCTCCTGACCTCGTGATCCACCCGCCTTGGCCTCCCAAAATGCTGGGATTACAGGCGTGAGCCACCACACCCGACAGCCCTCTTCTTTTTTAATTGAACATTCTTACCCTGGGTGACCTTGTCTATTCATAATTTCAGCTAGCACCTTTGTGACAATGGCTGCCAAATCTTTTCTTACAACTTAAATCTCCTTTAATTTTGACATGTATTTCCAACTGCCTCACTGACATCGCAGCGTGGATGCCAGAGACTTCACACATCCAGCACGTCAAAGCTGTACTCTCTAGCTTTTCCCCTGCACTGTCCTCCTCCTTATATTCCCCCTCACTCCTTTCTGGTGGCACTGCCATCTAGCTTTCACCTAACTTAGAAATCTGAGGGTACTCTTTCACTGTCTCCTTCCTCCCTTCTATATATACTACAATCTATTATATATACTATAAACTACTATAATCAGTTAGTAGTTTTTTTTTTTTTTTTTGAGATGGAGTCTCACTCTGTCCCCAAGCTGGAGTGCAGTGGCTCAATCTCAGCTCACTGCAACCTCTACCTTCTAGGTTCAAGTGATTCTCCTGCCTCAGCCTCCTGAGTAGCTGGGACTACAGGTGCATGCCACCATGCCCAGCTAATTTTTGTATTTTTAGTAGAGACAGGGATTTTACCATGTTGGCCAGGATGGTCTTGATCTCTTGACCTTGTGATCCACCCGCCTCAGCCTCCCAAAGTGCTGGGATTACAGGCGTGGGCCACTGCACCCGGCCAGTTAGTATTCTTTTTACCCTCTAAATACTTCTTTTTAAAACCACCTATTTCTTGAATCTAGTTTCTCTTCCCCATCCTCACCATCACAGTCTTAATTTAGTCCTCATTGTCCTTGCCTGAACTGCTGCAATGGCCATCTGACTGGTCTTCATGCTTCAGGATTCAAACCCTGAAATCCACCTTCCCCACTGTTGATAGAAGGATTGTCTAAAACACAAACCTGATCAGACAGCTCCAATCCGAAATGCAATACAACAATAATGAAAATAACAAGTTGTCTGTACACAATATGCCTTCACATGGCATACAAGGGCCTTCATGATTCAACCTTTGCCAATATCTCTGGCTACATAATTAGTACTTCCTATTCCAGCTTTATGCTTCAGCAACACCTAAGTGCTCATAATTCCTCTGCACACCATGTTGTTCCCCTCCTTTCTGCTTGTGATCACACTGTTGTCCCCTCTGCCTAGAACATGCCACCCTTTATTCCCCAACCTGGTTAACCTGAGATTCAGTTCAGTTGTCATCTCATTCATTGAGGAAGTCTTCCTTGATGATGAAGGAAGGATTAGGTGACTCGACTCAGTGTTCCTGTGATACATAGTACATATCACTGTCATTGTAATTCTACATTGCTTCAAAATTGTTTATGTGTCTATCTCCTTGTTCCAGCAACAAATCACTTCTAAACTCCATGGCTTAACTCAACAGTCATTTATTGTGCTCACAAACTTGGGTAGGGCACAGTGGGGATGGATGACTGATGACTTGTCTCTGTTTCATGTAGCATCAGCTGGGGCAGCTCTCCTGGAGCTGGAGAATCCACCTCCAAGATGGCTCATTCATACAGCTGACAAGCTGGGACCAGCTTGGGTCTTTAGGCTTCATCACAGTATGGTAGCTGGGTTCCAAGAGTGAGCATACAAGGAGACAGGAAGTGGAAGCTGCTAGGTTCTTAAGGTCTGGGCCCAGAAACTGATACAATGCGTCACTTCCGCCATATTCTATTGGCAGGCAGTTACAGAGCCCAGATCCAAGGGGAGGTGGCAGAGTCCCACTTGTTAATGAGAAGAGTGTCAAATAATTTTGGGGGCCATGTCATAAAACAACTACATTCCTTTAGGAGACCATGAGCTCTTTCAGGACTCAGCTGGTACGGCATGTGCTTGCTGAAAGAAAGGATTCATTCCTGGACCAAACTGCTTCCATAGAACGTCACAGTCTCAGTCATCTGCACCAAGGAGGTTGATTCCAGACAACTCAGTCACATCAATTAGCAAAAGGATTAAGGCTCAAATGAAATTAGGCTTAAAGTCTTATAGCATTTTAGAAATGGGAAGAATTTACAAGCCAATCACATTATAGTTCTTTATTTAAAAAAAAAAAAAAAACCTGAAGTAAACAGATAAAAGAACAAGCAAAGAACCCATGTGGGTCAGTTATATAAAAAATGCCAGTGATTCAGGATTTGCTATATATGGTGAAGTACACGCTATTTACTTGTTCAATTTCTCTCTTTTAGCAAGTTAAAGCTAATTAAACTTCAGAATCTGAATGAACATGGTTAATTTTCTTTCTTGTAAAAGGGGACACTATTTACTTTTGTAAACTGGGTCCCATTTACAGCTACCATTGTAATTCAATTATTTGATGACACACCATTTCTTGGTAAAATGTTTTGTGGCACACTAATGACTCAAATCCTATGCACTGACATGCATCCAGCCATTAAATAGAATATGAAAAATGCAAAAGACCTTTGTTGTTAAACATCTTCAAACACGACTGAAACACAGAGTGTTTCAACAGAGATATTAGAGTTTGAATTATTAAATGTAATCTTAAAGTCAAAAGAGAATACTTTGATACCAATGAAAACCAAATTACAAGCCAAATTTAAAAGGTAAATTTTGACTGAATAAAAAAAGGTAGTTTGATGAATTAAGAAAGATGCTTAGCTACAGCCCTTAGAAACACACTTAGAAAAATATTTGTTATCTTCTAGGCCTTTTGAGGAGCATCCTGAACATTAGGATAATCTTATAGGAGAAGTCATGATGACTATGACTGCCAAAATTTTTTTTTTTTGTGGGGAATTGTCATTTAACTGCATATGTGGTAACATTTTACCAAGACAAAGAAAATATAATTCTTCCCAAAGGAATAAACATTTTTTTTCCTCCAAATTCTCCTTGCATGGTAGAACATTTAGGAAATGGAATAGTAATTATCTTTTAAATCAGGCTGTCTATACAACTTCATTTTAAGCTTTCTGGAGGAAAGGAACAATACTAATTTAGCAATTCCATATAAAGATAAGTCACAAGAGATGCTGCCTTTATACAATACAAATCAAGATGAAGATTTATAACATTATCTATATTCTCAAACTAATGTTTATGCAGTTACTACGTTTCATCCAGTATACCTGAGAAACTACCTGGAATGCATCACAGTTGAAGTGGAAAGTGGAAAGCAAAACAAAACAAAATGAAACAAAACAAACATAAAAACAAAACCCCACCCAAAACTCTCCATCTAAGATATATTGCAGGAATTCCCCAAACACCCATCCACAAAGATTGCATCTTTTTTGCTCAGGGCGAAAAGAAAGCCTGCCCTTAGGGGTTAAACATTATCAATCAGTACTTTGTTATGTATTCAGCATAGGCTGTGAGCTGAGCACAAAAAAAGGCTCAGAATCTGCATACACCTGCTAATTCAAATTCTCTAGCAGATACCACAGTTTAATATCCTTCAAGAGAAGGGAACATGTAGCTCCCATAAGTGTATATAAACTTCCATATTTGCCTATTTCAGATACAATCTAGCTTTACTTAAAGAGAAATGGCAGTACCCTGGGGTAAGATGGGAAGGGCATCATTTTCTTTCCAATTGGAAATCATGAGAATGCCTATCATTGACTGAGAGCTTACCATTTGCCAGGCACGGTACTAAGTACCTTACGTGTACTATGTCATTTAATCAATACAACAATCTTAATAAACTTTTAATCTGTGTTCTATAGGGAAGAAAATTTAGGCTTAAGGGAGTAAAGAGTTTCACCCAAAGGACTCAGCTGGTAGGTAGGGACACTTTAAATAACCTTGGCTTTTTCCAGAGCTTACGCTCTTAACTCCAGAACTACCCATCTAACAGGTAACCATTCATTTAATCTAATCTATGCACTGCTTAATAGACTATAAAAGTTAAACGTATGCTTTCATTCTAAAATAATTTAGAAATGGATACGCATGATTGATTTTTAAACCATCAATTACCAGATTAAAATATTCCTTCAGTTATAAGATGTCCCATTTATGCACTACTAATTTATGTGCTGCCAATTACCTCATTGATAATAAGACACATGCCAATTTTTGAGAGAGTCAAATGCAAGAAAATACAGATCTTAACACCGATGAAACAGCTTTTTTTTTTTTTTTTTTTTGAGACAGAGTCTCATTGTCGCCCAGGCTGGAGTGCAGTGGCGTGATCTCGGCTCACCGCAAGCTCCGCCTCTCAGGTTCGCGCCATTCTCCTGCCTCAGCCTCCTCCTGAGTAGCTGGGACTACAGGCGCCCGTCACCACGCCTGGCTAATTTTTGTACTTTTAGAAGAGACGGGGCTTCACTGTGTTAGCCAGGTTGGTCTCAATCTCCTGACGTTGTGATCCGCCCGCCTCGGCCTCTCAAAATGCTGGGATTACATATTTGCTTCTCTTCTTTCTGTCATCCCTTTCCAGTCTCATACATTAGCTTCTCTTTACTAGTCTCTTAAAAGTTCGTGTTCCCAGAATTGGTGCTATCCTCTTTTGCTGACTACACTCTCCTAGGCAATCTCAGCTAGGATTACAAGGATTCAACCATCTCCAGATGACATCTGTAAGTATATTTTCAGCTGATTCTTTCCTCAGACTCCAGACCATATTTCGACGGTTTATCACCAAAGTGATATTGTGTAAATCTCTTAGATTCAACATGTTAAAAAGTCTAACTCTAAGCCTGCTTCCCCTTCTGAGATCCAGGTCTTATGGTGGCAGTATAATGCAGTACACTGGAGGGAAAAAAGATGTTAGACTACAGGTCTAAGTTCAAATCCTAGCTCTGACATTTAACTCCTGTAAGACCTTGAGTAAATGATTTAACTTTGCTTTAAAAGCCTGCTTCTTTATTTAAAAAGTGGAGCTAATGAAGATAGCTTGCAGAAGGTGGTAAAGATTATATCAGCTAATTATGAAAATAACTATTATGTTGTCTAAGACATAAGGGCATCCAATAAATGGTTGCTATTTTTGCTATTATTGAGATCTTCTGCCCAGGAATATATGCTGGAAACTTGGAAAAGTCAACGTCAGGTTTTGAGAAAAATCTATTTTCTAGCTCTCACTCAAACTGCATGTCTACTCATATTCACTGAGTCTACTTGAAAAACTATCCCTTCCATTGTATGTAAACTCTAAGTTTCCTCTTTTACATTAATATTTAATCATATTCAAGTCTCTCCCATTTAAAAATCACTGTCTTCCCATTAAGACCCGTGATATAATTTTCCATTGTTTCAAAGATCTCTGAAAATTTAAATTTTCTTTTGAAAATATTTATTTTTTTTCCAGTTCATTTGTGGACATTTTATGTATTATGTCATTATTGAGAATGGAATTTTTGTTTGCTTATTTATTCTGTTCCCTGCGTCTCCCTGAAACTTTCTAACGGGTATGGGTAGTATATAAGAAAGCTATTGACATTTATCTGCTTTGTCCTATAGCTGACTATATTATTCCCTTATTAAACTTTTAAATTATGGAACCAGTACACTTTTACTATAGAAATTTTAAACACACATATAAATAAAAATTCAGATCATTTGCAGTCCTAGCATCAAAGACAACTACTTTTAACGGCTGCATGTATAACTTTTCTGCATAGCTTATCATAAATTAAAATATATTTTATAAAAATAGGATCACATTGTGCATGTTGTTTTACTGTCACCTAGTAAACATTTAGTGAGTGTAGGTTAATATTAATGTTATAATCAACATTATTATCAACTGTCAACATAAATCTTTCTGCGTAAAGATTAGGATTCAGACTGATTTAAAACATAAAAACTAAGAAATGGGCGGGGTGTGGTGGCTCACACCTGTTATCCCAGCTACTTGGGAGGCTGAGGTTGGAGGATCTCTTGAGCTGGGGAGGGTGAGGCTGCAGTGAGCTATGCTGGCACCACTGCACCCCAGCTTGAGTGAAAGAACAAGACCCCATCTCTTAAAAAACAAAACAAATCCTAAGAAATGTCTGCAAGAGACATATAACCAAATAAATAAGAATTGGATGAAATTATAGCTATAAAAATTTAAGACAAATCAGAATTCATGAGAATGTAAGTGAAACAAGTAAAAAAGCAGGTTGATTTTAGTTAACAAATGTTTACTTATAGTAAGGAAACAGTAGGTGTTTAATGCTATGAACATTTCCACGGCAATGTATCAATAGAGGTAGTCTAACCTTAATAGGCTATAACACATCTTTCTTGGATTAATTAAAATAAAAGTAAGAGGGCTACAAAAATCTGGGTGGATGAAAGGATGCTTTTTTTTTTGTTTGTTTGTTTTTTTAATACATTATAGGTATCTTCACATTTCCATACCAAAAATAATACATATAAAATAGTATTGCTGGGTGTGGTGGCTTTGGGAGGCCGAGGCAGGTGGATCACCCAAGGTCAGGAATTCTAGAACAGCCTGGCCAACATGGTGAAACCCCATCTCTACTAAAAATACAAAAATTAGCTGGGTATGGTGGTACATGACTGTAGTGCCAGCTACTTGGGAGGCTGAGGCAGGAGAATAGCTTGAACCCAGGAGGCAGAGGTTGCAGTGAGCCAAGATTGTGCCATTGCACTCCAGCCTGGGCAAGAAGAGCAAAACTTCATCTCAAAAATAAATAAATAAATAAATAAATAAATAATAAAATAGTGTTTCCCAATTTTTTTTTTTTTTTTTAAATTCCTCCTAATAGCAGCTGGTAATTTCTGAATTTTCAAAAGTTCACACCACCTTAAATAAACTTAAAAATCTCAGGTCTGCCTTTAATGTTTGAAATAATAATGATCATCATCATCCCAAACCTAAAACAATGTCAGGTTTTGGAAAAAAAATATTTTTGCTTAGAAACTTTGATCATGTGAGGCCCACATAAGCACTGAGTATTCTTCTTGAAGGAGTCTTGTGTCCTTCAATCAAACTGGGTGTGGGAAAGAGAACTCAAAGTGGGCCAGGCTTGATTGCACTGCTTTCCTTTTATAGTCACAAATGGAGAAAAACCAGCTCTGCAAATGTATGCTGGTGAAGTGAGTAGCTGGCATTCAAAGTCCACTCATTTGTTTTGGAGTAAACAAAGAAATGTTTTGCCCAAAATTTTTTCAAAGTGATTTTCTGGAAGTTATTTTGTCAACTGAATGAAACTTGAGTCCCGAACACTCCCCATGAATATCTTTCTGACAAAGACTGCATGTAGGTGAGAAAGGGAGTCTCACAAGCGCCAAATGGACTGCCAGCTGTGATGTGGGGATGCTATCATCCAAACTTACTCCTGAAGCAGATTAAGTGAAATTTCTCCCTTCTCTGAATTCATCTTAAGGAACCTGTTTTTTGAGATCTTTAAAATTCAGAACCATGTTTGAAACAGTATAATAAAGTGGACTCTGGGACAACACTGAATTGCAATTATGGCTCTGCCTATTTTTTTGGTTTGTTTTTGGAGACAGAGTCTTGCTCTGTCACCCAGGCTGGAGTACAGTGGCATGATCTTGGCTCACTGCAACCTCTGCTTCCCTGGTTCAAAAGATTCCTGTTCCTCAGCTTCCCTAGTAGCTGGGATTAAAGGCATGTGCCACCATACTTGGCTAATTTTTTGTATTTTTAGTAGAGACAAGGTTTTACCATGTTGGCCAGGCTGGTCTCGAACTCCTGACCACAAGTAATCTGCCTGTCTCAGCCTCTCAAAGTGCTGGGATTACAGGCATAAGCCACCGTGCCTGGCCGCTGGCTCTGCCAGTTATTATACCTGAGTGCTCTAGGGCAAGCAACCATGATCCTCTGTATCTCCATATCCTTCCCTGTAAAACCCTACCTGCATACTTCCAATGACTGTCTTAAGTACTACATGAAGTAATACATAGAATACATTTGAAAAATGTTAGTGAGTATCATTAGTACAGCTGGACTTTCTCTGAAAAAGCTTAATGTATCAACGAATGATGTTGACTTTTTTTTTTGAGATGGAGTCTCGCTCTGTCGCCCAGACTGGAGTGAAGTGGTGTGATCTCAGCTCACTGCAACCTCCGCCTCCCTGGTTCAGGTAATTCTCCTGCCTCAGCCTCCCAAGTAGCTGGGACTACAGGCATGCACCACCATGCCCAGCTAATTTTTGTATTTTTAGTAGAGATGGGTTTTCACCATGTTGGCCAGGTTGATCTTGAACTGCTGACCTCAAGTGATCTGCCTGCCTTGGCCTAATGATATTAATTTTGCCCCTTGTAGTTTCAGTTCTTTGTAAAATCTTCAAATATAATACATCTTGCAACCATGTTATGCTTTGCCGAATGCTTGCAAGTTTGAAGCAATTGCTTTTGTCTTTATTGTCTCAGAAGTAGGGCAATATTATCCTTCAGCTCATAAATCTTCCCAAGCATGCTTCCTTCTGACCTGACTGAAAAGGTCAAACAAAACATAAGGTAATATAAATACTCCTGACTGTTTCTTTCCACAGTTTGGTTTCAATTTTTAATGTTAAAATCTTCAATTCATTTGTAACATATTTAAGTCTAAAGTATAATTTTTAGATTTAACGTACAGTTACTAAGACATTAATCAATGGTTTCAAAATTTTTTATTGAATGAGCCAACTTTTCTCCACAGATTTGAAAATCTAACATACACCAAAATCTTCCATGCACCTATTATAATAGTTGTCTGTTTACTGTCATTCTCCCATTGGATCTTAAGTTTCACAAGGAAAGTGGTCACTTTAGTTCATTGCTTATTCACTAGCACCTAGAGTAATATTACAGCTTGTCTTAGTAGTAATGACTGAAAATGGCTTTCCTCTTGATCTCTTTTTTTTTTTTTTTTTTGAGACGGAGTCTTGCTCTGTGGCCCAGGCTGGAGTGCAGTGGTCGGATCTCAGCTCACTGCAAGCTCTGCCTCCCGGGTTTACACCATTCTCCTGCCTCAGCCTCCTGAGTAGCTGGGACTACAGGCGCCCGCCACGTCGCCCGGCTAGTTTTTTGTATTTTTTTTTAGTAGAGACGGGGTTTCACCGTGTTAGCCAGGATGGTCTCGATCTCCTGACCTCGTGATCCGCCCGTCTCGGCCTCCCAAAGTGCTGGGATTACAGGCTTGAGCCACCGCCCCGGCTCCTCTTGATCTCTTAATGTGATTACCATTTTATGGATTTTTCTAATGATGAACAAATGCTACATTAGTGAGACACATCTTTGTTTTTTTGAGACAGAATTTTGCTCTTGTTGCCCAGCGAGAGTACAACGATGCGATCTCAGCTCACTACAACCTTTGCCTCCTGGGTTCAAGTGATTCTCCTGCCTCAGCCTCCTGAGTAGCTGGGATTACAGGCGCCTGCCACCACACCCAGCTAATTTTTGTATTTTCAGTAGAGTAGGGGTTTCACTGTGTTGGCCAGGCTGGTCTCGAACTGCTGTCCTCAGGTAATCCACCATCCTCGGCATCCCAAAGTGCTGGGATTATAGGTGTAAGCCAAATCTTAACTGGTCACATTTAGGAATCTTTCAGTATTCTGCCAGATTTTATTAATATTTGCTATTTGACTTAAGATTTCCTACATGTGATTTTAGTAGAAGTGTTCTTTTTTTTGTTGAAGACAATGTCTCACTTTGTCACCTATGCTCGAGTGTAGTGGCATGAACACGGCTCCCTGCACAGTTCCTGGGCTCAGGTAACCTTCCCACCTCAGCCTTCTGAGTAGCTGGGACTATAGGCACACGACACTACTCCCAGCTAACTTTTTTGTTATTTTTTGGAGACAGGGTTTCGCCATGTTGCCCAGGCTGGTCTCTAACTCCTGGACTCAAGCAATCCCGCCCCACTCAGTCTCTCAAAGTGCTAGAATTAGAGGTGTGAGTCACCGTGCCAGGCCTCTTAATATTTTAAGAAAAAAAAAACAAAACAAAAAACAGAATTTAATCATAGTAAAGCAATGTGACTATAGTTAACAATATTGTATTGTATACTTGAGACTTTTTTGAAATACTTAAGAATGCTGATCTTAAGTATTTTAACCACACAAGAGAAAAAGAAAAAAAAAGAAAATGGTAATTATGTGGTGTCAGATATGTTAATTACCTTGATTGTGGGGACTATTTCATAATTCATATCTATATCGAAACATTAAGCTGTAGACTTCTACATAACGTTTTTATTTTTCAATCATACCTCAATAAAGATGAGGAAAAAAATAATTTGGTCATAGATATCCTAGCTTCATAAAATAAAATGCAAAGTTTCACAAGACGTTTCCATGCTTTTAGATAGATTTGATAACACAGGACATTTGTGTTCCTTTAAAGTTTGACAGAATTGAGTGATAAATATGTCTGGAATTTGCATTTTGGGGGAAGGAGAAGTATTTCTTTAAATTCTGTTTTTGTCAATGTCATTTATAGTTGTTAGCCATTTGAGGCTCATTTTGGTCATTTAAGAAAACATTTTCGGGGCCAGGCGCAGTGGCTCACACCTGTAATCCCAGCACTTTGGGAGGCCAAGGTGGGCGGATCATGAGGTCAGGAGTTCGAGACCAGCCGGACCAACATGGTGAAACCCCGTCTCTACTAAAAATACAAAAATTAGCTGAGTATGGTGACGCATGCCTGTAATCCCAGCTACTCAGGCGGCTGAGGCAGGAGAATCGCTTGAACCCGGGAGGCAGAGGTTGCAGTGAGCTGAGATTGTGCCACTGCACTCCAGCCTGGGTGACAGAGCGAGACTCTGTCTCAAAAAAAAGAAAGGAAAGGGAAGGGAAGGGAGGGGAGGGAAAAGGAAAGGAAAGGAAAGGAAAAGGAAAAGGAAAAGGAAAGGAAAGGAAAGGAAAGATTCATTTTGCGGATTGAATTGTCACAGAGTTAAAATTGAATTGTCACAGAGTTAAAAATATTACTTTTCAAATATATTTAAAAAAAATTCCCAACACATCTATGGTTATATACCTCTATTTATTCCTAATTTCATATTTTCTTTCAGATGGAGTCTTGCTCTGTCACCCAGGCTGGAGTGCAGTGGTGCAATACTGGCTCACTGCAACCTCTGCCTCCCAAGTTTAAGTGATTCTCCTGCCTCAGCCTCCCGAGTAGCTGGGCTTACAGGTGCCCGCCACCATGCCAGGCTAATTTTTTGTATTTTTAGTAGAGATGGGGCTTCACCATGTTGGTCAGACTGGTCTTGAACTCCTGACATCAGGTGACCTGCTGCCTTGGCCTCTTGAAGGGTTGGGATTACAGGTGTGAGCCACAGCGCTTGGCCAATTTCAATGTTTAAAATCCCTTAAAATTCTCTTTGTGGCCAGTATAAATCTTATAAATATTTAATTGACCTTGTAAATTACTTTCTGTAGCATGCAAAGTACAATGTGTAGTTGTTAATTTAAGCTTTGAGCAGTCACTCCTCTATATCTTTTTTTGTGTGCGAATGTTCGTTTACTCTGAAAAAAAAGTCCAAATTGCAACAGCAATTGTGTTTCTTCCAATCCTTGTACTCCTAAATGTGTTCTGATAGGGTGAAAGTTTTATGAGGATTGCTTTGCCAGTGTTTACTGAATTTTTAACAGCAAAAAATAATAAAGTTGCACAGTATAATACTTTTGCCTGTAATTCAACAGTAGCACCCCACATTTTTTAGTTTGTTGTCTGGTATGTGTTTTCAACCTCTCTATTATTATATTTTGAAACATATACCTTTGGACCATATAGTGGTTGAATTTTTTTTAAAAGCCAATTTGAATCCGTGTCTTTTAACAACACAGGGTAGTCACTGCATGGTAATAAATGTTTGGTTTTAATTTAAAGCTATAGTTTGTTTTTTGTGCTTCCAGAATGGTTTCTCCCCGCCTCCCTTAGCCACATAGATTAAGAAGTTCCCTCTCCCCTTAGCCATATTGATTAAGAAGTTTTTCCCCCTCCTCTCTTTAATGAACAGAACGAGTAACTTAGGAAGTTTTTCATCCTATTTTACTCTGCTACTGCTTAACTTTGAACTTTCTTTATCCCGTATTTTTTTTATCAATGCTGATTATAAAACAGCTATTTTTTTACTCTCCTTGGACTCTTTTGTCCTCCTCCTGCCTAATTGTTGAGAAACATTCTATAATTGCAGATCCCTGCTATTAGTCTGTTACATTATTCTTTTTTGAGGAATCATTTATCATTAGCTTTATGGCTCACCACTATGTTAACAACTGCCAGTCACAATTAATTCTATGCTACTTAAAAAAATTACTCTTATAGTATCTTCCCTTTCTTGAGTTCTTTATTCTGATTAATTACTTGTGTGGCTCCAGCTTGCCTTTATAAATTTTGCTTTTCCAGGGATTTATACAGAAGTGGGATATGTTGTGAGTCTTTCAGTGTCAAAGATGATCTTGCTGTTGCTCTTTGAAGAAAAGATGCCTCAGCAAGCTGTAAAATTTGAGCAACAGCCTTTTTCCCTCTAATGCCTAAGGTGATGGATGCTCCATTATTTTTAGCATGCGGGACTATTAGGTAACTGGATACAAAGTAATTCTCTTTCTTTTGAGATAACCATCTCCTCCCTCACTCCACCTTACCTGACTCACACATCTGGATGCTTATAGTTCTTTAAAATGTAATAATTTTGTGAGAATATGTTTAAGAGTGAATCATCATTACTTTCTGTTTAATAACAATTTTATTGAGATATGATTACTGATTTTATCAACACAATCACTCCTCAATTTCCAATGACAATACACATTAGAAATTTAGAGGTTTTTTTTTTTTTTTTTTTTTTTTTTGAGACGGAGTCTCGCTCTGTCGCCCGGGCTGGAGTGCAGTGGCCGGATCTCAGCTCACTGCAAGCTCCGCCTCCCGGGTTCACGCCATTCTCCTGCCTCAGCCTCCCGGGTAGCTGGGACTACAGGCGCCCACCACCTTGCCCGGCTAGTTTTTTGTATTTTTTAGTAGAGACGGGGTTTCACCATGTTAGCCAGGATGGTCTCGATCTCCTGACCTCGTGATCCGCCCATCTCGGCCTCCCAAAGTGCTGGGATTACAGGCTTGAGCCACCGCGCCCGGCCTATTTAGAGGTTTTTTAAAAAAATTATTATTTTTGCAAGGTTGCTTCAAAGGAGCCCATTTGCTATGGTTGCTCACAGTCTTCTTTTGGATCTTCCCTTTTGGAACATCTTTCAATTTAAGGTCCTTTAAAATCAAATCCAAATTTCTCGATATGACACATAAGTCTGTAACTCTCTCGACTTTAAACATAGCACTGCTTCTCCAGAGAACAAACAATCCTGTTACTTAAGGAGAATTTCTTGATGCCCTAAAGCTGACATAAATACTCGTCTGACATGCTCTCTTAAGTATATGTACTTCCACTATTATTCAATGTATTCTGTATTATAATTGCATATTTCATTGCCTGTCACCTCAACTGCACTGTACATTTTCAGGGGTTAGCCAGTGTCTTTTTCACTCTATCTCATTGCCCTGCACAGTTTCTGGCACAGACATTTCTGGTGTCTGGTGATTTTTTCCACATTGCTTACCCAGATAGTCTACATGTAACCAATACTGAGAATTGCGAGTGTTCTATCAAAAATGTTGTGGGTTTTTAATAAAAACTTTTAGGTTCCAGCAAAAGAAAAAAAGTGCAGCTTAGATGACTCTCCTCTCCTTGTCTATCACTGTGATCCACAGGCAGCTAGCACTGTCTGTTCTGCAGTTAGCCTGACTTTGCCAAGAGTGAACCATGTGAGAATTCTGAGCCATCATATGGGTATGTGTTTGTGCTGTGAGTGGGGGAATCTCTTCTCTAGTACCTATGTAATTACCAGAGGCTCCAGACATTTCAAAATATGTCCCCGCTCCTCTTCCATAACTACGCTGCAGTTCACCCAAGTCTCCAGCTCCTGCTGTTGTAAGCTGAAGGATATTTGTGAGCACTGGTCAGAGGCCCCTCTGTTTACTTTCCAGGCAGGGTCCTCCTTAGCATGGGATGAACCATAAGCTAACAGTTCTTGCTGGAAATAAGTTTTGTTAAGCTAGGCATTTGCATGGCACCTTTTCCTGGTGGTCTGCAGTGATAAAGACTTTTTCCTACTAAATTCATTTGGACACTTCAGAGGTGATACAACTGGAGTTGGATGGTGGAGGTGGTGATGAATGTTTGGCGTTTCATATGTAAGCTCAGGTCATCACCTTGAACCAGGAGCCCATCCAATATGCCCTGCAGCTGTCTGTTGTTGCCATATTGCTTTTCTTCCCTTTGATTCTATTGGCTCCATCTTGGAAAATATGCAAGATTCTTTATGCTTTGCTGGTTTCCCCATCAGGTTCCTCTTTTCTCTCCATGGGTTTGCCAGGTTCAGTCCTCAGCCATCCTTTCCTCTCTCCTTTCCTCTCTTTCTACACATATTTCCTGGGTAATATCTACTTCTTGGCTTCAACTACCACCTGTACCAGTGGTTCTCAAACTCCTCCCCTAAATATTGTTTATATAGAGATACACTTCCATTAGACACAGTGATTCTCAATTACAGGGACATCTTGAAATCTCAAAAGGAGCTTAATTAAAGAAGCAGTTCTCACATGTGCGGATCTTTGGTCTGAGACACCTGTCTGTTCCATTTCTGGTAAATGGCATCCATCATCCACTGAAATCGTCCACTCTAAAAGCCCTGAAGTCAACACTAGACTTGAGGACAGAGAGGGTGTCTCTCTTGTTCCCCACCATATCTAACAGAATGCCTAACATAGCAGTTCAACAATATTTGTTGAAGGAATAAATTCAATTACTAAATTCTGTGATTTCCAATTCTTATATTTTCATCTCATTCACTTCTTTTCAACTTACACTATCAGTACTTTTGTTAAAATTACCACTATTGTTTACCTGGCTTACTACCATAGTTTCCTAACCTCTGACTCTGCTTCCTCCAACCCAACTCCATGTTACAGTTACCTTTTTTAGTTACGGATCAATTCTTATTAACCTTCAATGTAAGGTCCTTTAAAATCAAATCCAAATTTCTCAATATGACATATAAGTCTTAACTCTCTTGACTTTAAACATAGCATTCCCTCTTCAAAAAACAAACCCAGATATAATTGTAAGAATTTCTTGATGCCCTAAAGCTGACTTAAATATTCATCTGACATGCTCTCTTAAGTATATGTACTTCCACTATTATTGAATGTATTCCGTATTATAATTGTATATTTGATTGCCTGTCTCCCCTCAACTGCATTATACATTTTCATGGGTGGGCCAGTGTCTTTTCACTCTCTCAGTGCCTTGCACATTTTCTGGCACACAGTACCCAGGAGTATCTGATGAATACATGTATTTCCAAATTCAGGTTGAGTGTCCCTAATCTAAAAATACAAAATCTGAAATGCCATAAAATCCAAAGCTTTTTGGGGACTGACCTCGTGCTCAAAGGAAATGCTCATTGGAGCATTTGGGACTTCAGATTTTCAGATTAGGGATGTTCAACCCATAAGAATAAAGCCAATATTCCAAAATTCAAAAAAGTCTGAAATCCAAAACACTTCTGGTCCCAGGTATTTTGGATAAGGGGTATTCAACTTGTATCACCATGGAAGCTGATAATTTTGAAACTACATAATGGGAAAGGGATCTGAACCCAGCTGGGATCCATAGATAAGTACCAGGGGTCCATGAATACCATGCAGTTGTTCCCAACATTTTGTGTTTACATACTTTTTTTTTTTTTGAGGATTTTCAGGCTGTCAAAAACCAATAATTCTATAAATTTAAGAAATATTACTGTTGGTGTTTATTTGATCAGACAGGAATATGCTAAGTGTATTACAAACCAATAAAAACAAAAAATAACCATTACACACAAGACACAGACACACATGCAGGGATTTACTTAATCCTGTCAAGCCTTATGGTAAAATTACCAAAAAGGGACAAAAATCAGAACAGTTAGAGGGCTGCTGGAAGACTGAAGAAGAACAGATGATGCAAAAAAAGAATTTAGAAAGGCAGAATAGAAAGAGAAAAGTTACCTCTGCTTACTCAGCCATTTATACAAGGTCCCTGTGCTGCCAGTACGTGAAAGATTGGCTTCACTATAAAGTATGTCAGTGTCAGAAGACAGTAATGTAATTCTGAAAACTGCAAGCCAGGCGTGGTGGCTCAAGCCTGTAATCCCGGCACTTTGGGGGGCCAAGGTGGGCGGATCATGAGGTCAGGAGTTCAAGACCAGCCTGGCCAATATGGTGAAACCCCATCTCTACTAAAAACACAAAAATTAGCCAGGCGTGGTGGCATGCGCCTGTAGTCCCAGGTAATTGGGAGGCTGAGGCAGAAGAATCACTTGAACCCGGGAGGAGGAGGTTGCAGTGAGCCAAGATCCACCACTGAACTCCAGCCTAGGAGACAGAGCAAGACCCCATCTCAAAACAAAAACAAAAAACTAAACAAACCGCAAACTTCAGCTTGCCCTAATGCTGCCCAACTTCAGGAGAATTCTGTTCTATAATCTAGTTGCCTTTTCAGTTCAGTCCAGTGAGTCCCTGTTTAGACCCTGACCCTCAACAGTAGGAAGGAGAAAGAAAAGGCTGACAGTGGCCTCGGCAACAAGCAAGAAGGCGCAGGGATCAGAGTGGGTGACACACTTCCTTACTTCTCGGGTGACCATCTTTCTCTGACTCACTCTACTCTTTTCTCTTTATTTATGGCATAGGTTATACACTTTTCTATTAGCAGGAATCTTGATACTATCTCATGCACTTTGGTAAAATGAGAAAATGTAAGTTCTGAAAAATACAGGTAGTTTTGAAAATTCTAGGCATAGATTTATGACTGCTGATTATGTTCAGCCTCTCATTAATTATTTATTGAAGGAAATGAGTATGATTTTCTTTTAAATTTGTAACTTTTGTATCAGCACATAACGTTTAATACTGCCTGGTTGGATTTTTTTTTTTTTTTTTTTTTTTTTTTTTTTTTTTTT
>NW_016808217.1:1021022-1060149 GCF_001698545.2 Rhinopithecus bieti
TTTTTTTTTGAGACGGAGTCTCGCTCTGTCGCCCAGGCTGGAGTGCAGTGGCGCGATCTCGGCTCACTGCAAGCTCCGCCTCCCGGGTTCCCGCCATTCTCCCGCCTCAGCCTCCGAGTAGCTGGGACTACAGGCGCCCGCCACCGCGCCCGGCTAGTTTTTTGTATTTTTAGTAGAGACGGGGTTTCACCGTGTTAGCCAGGAGGGTCTCGATCTCCTGACCTCGTGATCCACCCGCCTCGGCCTCCCAAAGTGCTGGGATTACGGGCTTGAGCCACCGCGCCCGGCCTAATTTTTGTAGTTTTAATAGAGACGGGGTTTACCATGTTGGCCAGACTGGTCTTGAAATCCTGACCTCAAGTGATCTGCCTGCCTTGGCCTCCCCAAGTGTTGGGATTACAGGAGTGACCCACAGTGCCCCGCCTGATTTTTAAAATGCTAATTTTTTATATCATAAGATGTTGTTTCAAATCCACTAAGGTATATCAAATACTGTGAGTTTCTTCTCAAATATGGTGACAGGCTTGATTTTGAGTGTTCTGATGCAACCTAGCCTAACTTCCTTTACCATAAAGTCTACAGAGTAGCTACTGATCTTACATCCAAAGTGGCTCAGTCCATGAAACCAACCTTGCCAATAGGGATGAAAACTGGACCCTCTTCCTCATTAACATCAAAGGAAAGACAGAGGGTGGGAAATTTTCTCAAAGGGAATAAGTCATTGACTGGTTAATCAGAATCTAAATAATCAGGAATGGTCTGCAATTATTTGAATAACAATTCGGCCCCGTATCATTAAACATCAATATATGAGAACAGCTCTGTAATAATGTATAGGAATAGGAGCCTCATGATTTTGATATATACACTAATAATCCCACAGTGTCTTACTGCAGAACTCCAATTGTATACATAAACAAAACTGTGATTGTTAGAACAATTAAATAAGAATTTTAAAGGAATTTGTAAAAAATAAAGTCTTTTCAACGTTCTGTATTTACTTATCCTATCTGAAATTTATGTAAAGTCTTAATCTACTATTTTAAAATATATTATTTTAAATCTTAAAACAAATTGAGAACTATTATGGGTAAATTCCCAATAAATTCATGGTAAGATTTAGTTATCAGTTATTCTGGCTGGGAGCTGGTGGGAAAGGGGGAGGAACAGGAAAGAAAAGAAAAAAAATGCCGTTTAATGAAGTCCCAGCTAACAGTGTACCTATTTGATACACTATTCATTTTTTTAAAAATTCCAGGATTCGCTTAAGAGTTATAATGGGTTTGTCCTGTTATCTACCCTGATATCCTTCTTGGCAAGGGATTGCTGTTAATAATTTATTGAAATATGGTTTCAGTTCCGTTATATTCATAGATAAGTTGAACATGTCACAGAGAACTTGTGCTTTATTTTTTTTCTATAACTTAAATGGAACTTGAAACCCTTTGAAATGCTATTGGGACTGTTTTGAGGAAAGAGAGACAGACGGAAATGGAATAAAAAGTTTCTATAACCTCGTTCACTGCCTGCTCTACTTGCATCCTTATCCTTAATCTTGTTGAAATCATTGTGTCTTCCATCTTCTTTAGTTTTCACTGCTGCAAGAGAGATCCGGGTTAGGAGGGGACTTGAATATGATGCCAGGGTCAATACTGACAGCGAGATGAGGACAAGAAGCTGTGAAGCCAGGACTAGAAATGAGGTGTTGGAAGTCCTCATGATCTAGCATCTACAATACGTATTCTCTTCATCTATACAGGTGTGGAATTTGCAAAATCAATTAGAGAATATTCACCCAGAAGAGGTCAACTGTCATGGGGTAATATAACTTAGTACTCTGTAACTGGAATGTGCATATTATTAGGGAGTTCTTAACATATCACTTCTGAGAACTCTAGTGTGGAATGGAAAGGAAACATGGCATACAACGATGCAGACGGGCATCACCTGGGGGATCCAGTAGTCCGTGCCAACAGATGGCCACAAGGTAGTATTTACCTTGATGAGCCTTGCAGACTCTGATATCCAGTCTCACTGACTGGACTCAGGAATGCAGATTCATGCTAACAAAACTCACAAGACACTGATGTATTGAGAAAAAAAGAATGTGACTTTATTAATTCACAGTGAACAATAGAAGAATAGGGCATAACTGAATTACTCTATCAGCCTGATAGTGAATTATCTCCTTGAGAAGGCAATTTCCAGAGGGAAGCTTGGTGTGTGTGGAAGCAGAGCAAGTGAAGTTAATTATGTAGGATTCCAGTGCCACAGGGGTTAGATATCTACCAGGTGTACTGAATGCTTGCCTCAATCTGGCAGGTGTTGTTGATCTGACAGTGCTGTTAGGAACCTTAACAATGACATTAATAGCTTTACGTTTTCTCTGTTTTAGAGACAGAAAAACTGCTAATCTGATGGAGACTGTGTGAGTGTGTGTAAGATGTCAATGCTCTCAATTAGGTTATAGTAAAAACCTTATTCCCCAAAGAGTCTTTATGTCTCTTAAGATTATGTTGCCTCTCTTGACCTTAATCTATTAGGTGTTCACTTCTCAGTTTACTTTTCAGAGGGTAATTTCATGTCCCTGCTGCCTGGGATCAAGCGAGGCACCACATGGTGAACTCCACATTTGCCTACAGTTCCACAAAGTGTTGTTTAAATTCAAATCAACCTGCATTTACTGTGCCACCTTTATGCTTGCTGCTGTGCCAGGTACAGAAGAAGATTAAAAAATGTAATAAGAGCCTCAGAGGAAATGTATAACTGCTGGGTGCCTATAGCCTTTTGT
The DNA here is from genome assembly GCF_001698545.2 of Rhinopithecus bieti. Taxonomy (NCBI): domain Eukaryota; kingdom Metazoa; phylum Chordata; class Mammalia; order Primates; family Cercopithecidae; genus Rhinopithecus; species Rhinopithecus bieti. The sequence goes on from NW_016808217.1 coordinate 1,023,814, forward strand.
TCTACTTAAGGTACATTTACTCATTCAGTTTTCACTAGTATTTACAGACCCTCTCCTATGTACCAATATTTAGTAGGTACAAGAAATGTAAAAATAAACATAGACAGGTTTTGTTCCTTTTAAGAGTCTAGCAAAGGAGCAAGATCAGAAAAAAAAAAAAAAAAGGAAGAAAGAAAAGAAAGGTACTGTACCGAGTGGTATAGAGCATGGTGGAGAGAGTGCTTTCCTGTCAGTGGGCAGAGATGCTAGTCAAGTCTTTTCAGAAATCTGATTTTAAAACACACTAAACGATGACAATTGTTTAAAAATTTAATTGCAGTGGTATAAAGCAAAAGGTCTAAGTTCCTTCCTTGCTCCTTCCCCATACCCTTCCTGTCTCTCAGAGCTGCCCTCAGTGAGTAGTTTAGTGAGTACCTCCAGGTTTTTTCTAAGTATATGAAAAACATACATGCAAACATTTCCATTCCCAACACACACACATTTATATATACATACACATAAATTTATATAGTTATCATATAAATGTATAAAATGTATATATTACAAACCCCTATTTACATAATACACATACATGCACACTCATAAGAAATACACATGTATGGGATCATACGATATATAGTTTTGCAACTTGTCCTTTTACATTTAATCCTTTGTTGTAAATTATAACATGTACATAGAAAAGTGCACAAAATATATACATTAAATTTAGAAAATAATTGTCCTGCACAGCTACCACCAGGTCTATTACTAGAAACTTCTGAGCACCCCAGAAACTCCCTGACCTCACCATCTCCAAATCATTGTGCTGAATTCTATGTTAAGCGCAAAAAGTTTCAGTTCTCCAATTCTTTCTGAATTTTTCACTTGCCTTCAGATTTTAGCCTTTAATTCCTTCTCTTTTAAGCCCTTTGCTGCTCTGAGGATGTTTTCTTATACCTACTCAACAGTTTCAATTATTTTACAGCAAGAAGATTGTTCAAATAACCTAACCGCCATATTTCCAGGAATAGAAATCTGTGTTGTTTCTCAATTTCTTCCTTGTGTTTGTTAACATTATATGTAAAAATGTGGACTCTTACCTACTAGGTCATAGCTTCTTAGGGATTAGAAGCCAAGCATCTTTTATTTCCCATAGCAAAAACAGTGAAATATGCAATAAATGCACCAAGAGTAGAGAATAATGGAATGGAAAAGGGAATGAGTATGTAACTATTCCTGCTCTTGAGGACTTTCCATTTTCTTTCCAAGGGAAGATAAGATGTATCTGAATGAAACAATTTGGCATGAAACAATCTGAGGAAATAAAGAGGTCTATTTAAACACAATTCTTTGTATTCACTGACATGGAAAGATTTCCAATATACTTTGAAGTAAAAACAAATGGCGTAGAATGGTATATGTGTATAAAATATAATGCTATGTATCTATACATAAATCTATATAGAAACTCTCATGTGTACACAGGTGTGGGTGTATGCATGGCTATGTATATTCTTGCTTATGCACAGAAAAATGACATGTATTCTACAAACTGGGATTGGGGTCAGATGAGTTATCTTTTCATCTTTCAAATATCCTATATAATATTTTTGCCACAAGCATATATAACTTTTGTAGTTAGGAAGAAAACATATTAAGAAATACATGCTCAAGGGCAAACAGATATGATAATGGAAATCAAGATGAAAAAATGCAGGCAGATATAAATTCTTGGGAAAAGTTTTTAGGATTTTTTTTTTTTTAATTGAGATAGAGTCTCACTCTGTTGCTCAGGCTGGAGTGCAGTGGTGCAATCTCAGCTCACTGCAACCTCTGCCTCCTGGTTCAAGTGATTCCCCCCCCTCAGCCTCCCAAGTAGCTGGGATTACAGGCGTGTGCCAACATGCTAATTTTTTTAGTAGAGAAGGGGTTTCACCATGTTGGCCAGGCTGGTCTCAAACTCCTGGCCTCAAGTGATCTGCCCGCCTCGGCCTCCCAAAGTGCTAGGTTGCTTGAGCCACCACGCCTGGCCAGGGAAAAGCTTTTTCGAAAAGGCAGGATTTGAAATGGGCTCTGTAGGACTGGCAGTGTTTGAATTAGAGGACAGAGGTGGCGGGGGATGGAGTGGGGTTTAGGTGAACAAGAGTTGTGTTTTGAGTAGACCTTAGGGAAGAAATAAAAATGGTATCTGAAGAGGGCCATAAGGAAGCTGGCTAAAGCTAACTCCAAGTTTACATTCACAGAAATGATTGAAAGGGCATAACAAAGCCACTGCAGAAAATGTGGCACATCATCAAAATTAAGTTTATAACTGGTTTGATGGGAAACAAAGGTCATTACAGGTCATTTTACAAGGTGTATATGAGATAATACAAACCTCATGGGGTAGTTTGTATCGAATGAGACAAAACATGTGAAAATCCCTGGTAATTTGCCAGTAATTATAGGTTTCATTATTACAATAAAGTTACACTTTAGGGAGATTATCCTGGCATTCTTGTATGAAATGTATTACAGAACAAGAAAGACTCAGAGCAAGAAGATACCTTTGCAGCGCAATATATTTGAAAAAGCCTGCCTAGTTTTCACAATCTGAAAAATACAGATAACTGTCTTAACTCACAAGATTACTATAAGGATTAAATGTACATAAAATGGTATGGCCAAAAAGTATTTGTTCATTTCTTCTCAACTGCTATTAGTCTAGATGAATGTTGATAAAAATCAGAACTTATACCCTGGTCAAGGACCTGGAAAAGATAAAGCCCAGAGAATTTTTTTTTTTTTTTGAGACGGAGTCTTGCTCTGTCGCCCAGGCTGGAGTGCAGTGGCAGGATCTCGGCTCACTGCAAGCTCTGCCTCCTGGGTTCACGCCATTCTCCTGCCTCAGCCTCCTGAATAGCTGGGACTATAGGTGCCTGCCACCACACCCGACTAATTTTTTGTATTTTTTTTTAGTGGGTTTCACCATGTTAGCCAGGATGGTCTCGATCTCCTGACTTTGTGATCCGCCCGCCTCAGGCTCCCAAAGTGCTGGGATTACAGGCGTGAGCCACTGCGCCTGGCCAGATATGTTTCTAAATAAATAATCAATAGAGATCTATTTATTAGATGTGGAAAGTGAAAGTGGAAAAAGTGAAGATTTCTAGGTTTCCAGGAAGGGAGACTGGTGGAATGGTGATGTGTCTGACACAAACCAACCTAGATCTGTGATTACAATATAACTGGGAGTTATGACAATCTTATCATGAGTTTCATCTCCTCCATCTGTTTTCCCTGCCCCAACTCACAACCTTCCTTGTATTAATACAAAGATGTCTTGGAATATTTTAAAACAAAAGTGCATTTACATTCATTTCATTTTGGAAAAAAATTGAAGCATGCATAAAAACCTTAAAATAATTGAGACATACAAAATTACTATATATTCAATTTACTGCAGTGGGCAAAACTTACCAATACCTTGTTACAAGTAAAAAAACTCCACATGTGACTTTAACTTTAAGGAATAAAAATCCTACATAAATAAAATATTTAACAGAATTAAACATCTTTTATTTATATTTGTTCTTACAAGAACCAGAACATAAAATTAAGAAAATTTAAAAGATCAATAAAATTAATCACAAAAGTGGTTCTGATTCACTGTGCTTTAAAAATTCTTTTCTTCTAAGTGGATTCTGACTTCTAAATTACATGTTACAATCCCAGAATGTAGCTTAAAGCAGGGTTTATCACAGCTTTACAGTATTCCCAAAGTCTAAATTACATGCCTATGTTGCCTAGCTGGAGGACAAAAGTTTTAGTACTATTACATGATAACATGCAAAAACTGGGAAAGCTTCAAAGTGATCTGCCACGTTTCAGATTCCTTACTTTTCTGTAAGGTCACACCCCTGTAGAAGATGACAGAGTTGGCAATTGCATAACTAAGTCTCCAGAACTAGTTACAACCCTGGAATGTGACCATTCTTTTGCAATGTAGTTGGTCACCATCATATGAAAATCTTGAGAAATAAAATATCCTGTTTACCTGCTAGTTCCTGTCAGAGAATAACTCATTCACATAACAGTCCTTTAGTCTCAACTACCAACCTATCTTTTTTAGTACTTATAATTAGATTTTTAAAAGAATATTAAGAGTATTTCTACATACCTGAAAAGGTTTAAAAAAAAAAAAAGAAGAAATACATCTTGGCTTTACGATAACATAAGAAAGGGGAGGTGAGAGTATAGAAATGAAACAAAACTGGCTATGAGTTGCCCAATGTTGAAGGTGGGGATGAGTACGCAGAACATTCTACTGGGCCCACTTTATATATGTTTGAAATTTTCCGTCATAATTTCCTTCTTACCTAATTTTTCAAAATTGTCTCCTAACTCTACACCTAAAAAGAAACATTACAGTACTATTAATAGTAATTTGTGTCATCTTTAAAATACTGAGTTAAGATTCTAAAAGCACCTGAGGCTTATTTGCTCAACAACAATAACAAAAATTATGCCAGACAATAATTCTTATTATATGCACAGTGCTTACAGAAAGCACTTTCATGCTCATCATCTCAACTGATGTTCAAGATGATCCTGTGAGATACAGTGGGTGACATTCTAATTTATGAAAAAAACACGAGATTCAGAGTCAGGTGGCTTTCCTTTAATTATTTATTTATTTATTCATTCATTCAGTATGCCAGCATATACTGAATACTACCATGTACCAGGCAGACCTGTCCTGAATGTTAAAAAGAAAGAGATAAAGAAAATGTGGTTCCTTCTTTCAAGAGGTGCATAGTAGAGGGAACAGATTCATAAACTGTTAACTACCTGATGATGTCATCCATGCTACAGTTAAGTGTATTCCCAAATTTCTTTTACTATGAATAAATATATTTTTTATCATAACCCAGTATATACAACTGTATGCTTAAGTGAAAAAAAAATTTATGAAATAATATTCTTCCTATGCATGATATACACTGGTATTTTCTAATCCACCTTTTCAGCATCTTCTAAGTAAAATACTGTGGGTTGCAACCTATAGTGTGCAAAAGTGCTACGGTGGGAATGACCAGAGTTCTCTTGTAACACAAAAGGAAAAAAAACTGTTCCAGGGAACAAAGACAGGCATTAAAGAGGTTGATCTCTGGGAAGTATCAATATTAAAGTGGCAGAACTCAAACAAAGGTCTTCAGATGCTTTAATCCCTTTGTTCTTGCAATAACTGTGCTATTTTATGCCAAATCAAAAGGAACAATAGACTGTGAACTCACTGATGAGTTATGAAGACAAGTCATTGTCTTGAGGGGATGTCAGCAATCTAATCACATCTACTGAATCCTCATTATGTGGCACAGCACTTCCTGTGTATTAGATCACCCCACTACTACCTGTAAAACAACTATAATCATCTTTTACTAATATATCATATAATTAATGCTTCTCTCTAGGACTATAAGGTTTATTCTACAGTTAACAGTCCTAAGTATTTTTTCTCTCAAAAATTCTATAAAATAAAGGCTTGCCAAGTAAGAAACTAGAATAATATATATTAGATAGAAAATCAGATACTATAATTTTTAATCAACCACCCATCTAAAAGGTGATTTTGTTTAATGCATTGTTTTTGATCCAAGGCAGTTGTACCTGCTATGCAGAGTTCAGTGAAGAGTCAGCAAACCCTGATCTGTCTACCTGTACTAGTATCTCATGCTGCTGCCCCCTGCTGTCTAAGAAAGACAGGGGCAAAATCTGGAAGATGATTTTTCTTTGCCATTTCCTCCATTAGGAATGTTTTCCATTTTTAGGTATTTGTTTTGCAAATCTCTTTTGCCCAATTTGTGAACTTGACCTAGACTGGTAATTTCTTTGTACCTTTTATCCATTAAGTAATAAAAAAGAAAAGGTGTTTTTCCTCATCGGCATATGATTAGCTTACAATAGTACTACTATTCATCTGGTGTTGAATAAAAATTCACTGAAGATACTGAACAGTGTTGAAACTGAACAGAAAAGAGACAAAAGGAAGAAAGTTAATTGTATTTCATGAGATACAGAGGAACTACAGCTGTTTCTCATTCCCACTTCCCGAAGGGATGTTCATGCTTTGAACATCAATAATGATTTTGGTGGCTGAAGGTTTTTAAAAAATCATAGTCTTAATTGAAATCAAGCGAAACTGAATCAAACCCAAGACACCAATCAGTCCTTGTATCTTTAATCATATAATTGTAGGGCCTTGTTAAATTGAAAGGGTTCTGGGTAAGGCTTTATAGGTATTGGCTCAGTAATAGAGGGTTGGCCAGGAGGAAGTAATAATTACACTTTGAAAAAGTTACTGAAAAGCATGAGCCATTTGTAAAGACACTCTGATATTTGGATGAATCTCTAATCTCTTTGCCTGGAAGACACGTTTAGGCTTGATAACTCTGAATGTTCCAAAGAAATCTGAGTAAGTCAATGAACTACATACAAACTGCAAGGTTTTCAAAAAGATACTTGTGTTATATGCTACACAAAAGATCTATTTTAAGAGTATTCTTTAACATTTTCGAAATTAAAACTAAAATCGTTTTACTGTTTTATCATTTGATTCTCAACTACATATTTACAGATTTTGAAAATTAAAGTTTTAAAAGACGTAATTAATGCTTCTCTCTGAGACTATATGGTTTATTCTATAGTTAACAGTCCTAAGTATTTTCCTCTCAAAATTCAATAAAATAAAGGTAAAATAAAATTTAACATTTTAAAAATTTATCAAATGATAAGTCATCATTTATCATCTATCAAATAATTTAAAACGCTAAAACAACTAAAGATACGTAGCTAAAAATAATATAAAACAGACTCCTGGCTTTTTAATCTATAATTATCCTTATTCACAAAGTAGAACCAGGGAAACCAGACTCTATTTTGAGGATAAGACTGAATTTCATCTAGAACATAAGCTTGGTGTCATTTTATTTCCTAAAATCTTTAATACCACTTCCAACTTTGTATGAAGCATCTTCAAATGTTGGTACTTCTTTAGCTATCTTAAACTCAGTATGACCCAAACCAAACTCAGATTCTCTTCTACCCTTTCTTCCTGGCAATCCCTTCCCTCATTCTTCTTAAACAATTCCAGTGCTTTCTAAAATGAGTCACAAGAAAATCCACTGAAAAGATGGTTAAAATATTAAAAATTTTGCACTGGATACATGCTCAAAAATATTTTACTACTAAGGATGTGTGATTAAAAAAAAGTTGAGACTACAAATCTAATGTAATATAGGCTGCCTTCACTGCTTTCAGTTCATCGATCTACTAAATGCTTAGATTATTTCTCCCAGTCTCTTGCATCTCTCTGTTCTTTCCCATTTCCATTACCACTGCAGTAGTTCAGGTTCTCCATGTCTTGCTTGGACTTCTGTGGTGGTCTTCTATCTTGTCTTGCTTCCTGCAACATTTTTTTTTCTGACTCATCATCCTTCATTGTACCACTAGAAGTATCTTCATTAATCATATACTAGCACTGATTAAAAACAAACAAACAGCAACACATATCAAATAGCCCCAACACCCTAACAGTTTTCAAGGCTTTCTATCATCTTATCTCAATCTGGTATAGTGAAAAAAAGCATGGACTTCAGGACTAAGTTTTGTAACTTAGAGCGAATCACTCAGGCTTTCTGAGTTTCTACTTCCATCTGTGAGTGGCCATATACATAGTTCAGAGGACTGTAATGTGAATTCCATGAGCTAAGCTACATATGAGAAGGAGCTTAGCCCACAGCCAGGCACATATGAATTGATTATCTTGCTGCAGGTTCACTGGCTGCAAACAATCTCTGCCTTATCCCCTTTACACTTGACCACCATATGGCATGTAACACACCAGGCTCTCTGGGACATTCACTTTTGTCAAATATGACATATGCTCTCAGCCCTCTTTGGCTCTGAATATACTATACTCTCAGCCTCAAATGCCCTGTACTGCCTTCCTCAGTGAAATTAAATCCATGCTTCAAGGCTCAGCTCAAATGTCAGCTCTTCCAGGAAGCCTTCTCTTGATTCTGCTGGTCAAAATTCATCACTCTCTTTTTGTGTTTTCCCAGCACCCTATTTGCAGCTTTATTTTAATAATTATTTCTTTGTTACATTACCACATATTTACACATATGTTACCATCACTGAATTGTAAGCTTCTAGAAGACAGAAAGCATACTTTTCTTCTTTTTATTCTCACCAATTAACACCTTGTACTGCAAGGAATTGAATAAATATCTGCTGACTGAATGAATAAATGCACCAAAACACTTTTGAAAGGAGTAAAATTTTACCAAAACAAACACCACTTATTTCAACTTGTGAAATAATTTTACCTGAAAATATACCATAATTTTATTTAATCTTTACAATTCATAAATAAAAGTAACAAGAAATGATCTAAAAAGTAGGCAATTTTGATACTTAGGACTCAATACATAGTACAAGATACTATTTTTTAACTATTAAACTGACTTTAAAAATTGAGAATATCAACTGCGATCCACTGAAAGATAACCAGTGCATGTAGTAGTAGTAGAGGGCAATGATTCAAAGAGGAATAAATCAATGGCACATACATAAAGTGAAATATTAGAAATCAATTTAAAATCATGTTTTCCAATAGTTAATGAGCTCACAGTATACTGAGTGAAAAAATCAGGACACTAAATTGATCCCAGTTTTCCAAATATATAGTTTATAGAAAAAAGAAGACTAAAAGAAAACACAAAACGTTAATATGTGGTTATCTCTGGGTAATGGGATTACAGGTGATTTTTATTTTGCCCTCTACATTACCTGAATCTTTTATAATATACACATTTTTATAGTCAGAAAAGTAATTCAAAATAGATTGAATATAAAGGAATTCTAATTAAAGCTTAATCAGATTTGCAAACACCATAGTTTATTAGCAAAGTACAAGGCTTCCGGATTTTTAATATTAATTGCAATACATTTGTGAAGAAGATGTAATTAAAAACTGGGAGTTAATGCTATAGCTTAGACAAAGACGCTAATAAAAGCTGTCCTTAATTCTAAACAGAAAGTAAAGGAAAAAAAAATTTGATTCGTTATTTGGTAAGGCAGCAAAGCAGTGGCTCTGGAGGGGAAGGCCCTGGTTGGCATGACTTGCTCTCTGAGCTGCAGTCACTCTAGCGACAAGTCAGGGACACTGCTGTTGCCCACACCTTCTCACTGCTGTCTGAAGGACTGATGGAGACACTGAGCTACCATTCATAAAATCTCCACCACCATGTCAGGCAGACCTGCTCCTGCTTCTCATGTCCTGTGGATCTGGAGGCTGCCCCCCAATTTGAGGATGGGCAAGGTCAAGGCAGGGGTTCATTCTGACTTAAAAAGAACCTGGAAAGTCTGGTTAAACCTGTTAGTAAAAGTTAATTCTAATACGGACCTTGAGTGGCCTCAGGTGTTTCAGACTGCACCAGACAAGGCTGTGAATGCAGCACTCACTGGTGGGGCCCTAGGCAAAGGGGGCTGGGGCAACTAAAGGAAGTGAAATGGGTTGGTGGGTGGAGATAGGGGTTAGGGAAGGACACAAAAAGATGAGGCAGAGGAATGAGAGAACAAGTTTAGGAGAGCAGTGCCATGAAAGGGGGAGAGAAAAGAGGAAACTAAGGGAGAAGGCAGAAATAGCCAGACTGTCAAACAGGGAGGAGTAACGGCAAGAGAGAAAGTGGGTTCTTCCTCCCTGTCTTCCTCCTTGTTCTCCCTCCCCAATTTACTCTTTATTCATGTTTACCTCCCTGCTTCTCCCTCTTTTCTGCATCCCCCTGCCCGGCTCCCGCCTCTCCTCTCCACCTCTTCACTACCCAAATCAAGTTTTTATTCTCAAGAATCATTCCCACTCCTTCTCAGACAAGTGGCATTTCGTCCTCCAGGAGTCAGAAAGTGAGAATGCCAGAAAACACTAATGCGAGTGGATCATAAGGCCTAAGTTGGCTTCCCGAGCCCCCAAGGCCCCCAGGCATCACGAATGAGATCTAGACTGATCCCGGCTGCAGATATGAGGGGTACGGTGCAAGGAGAGCAGCTGTACACCTCTCCACTTTCTGTCCCTGCCACCCCTGTCCTCATTTGCACTAGCTTCAGTTACAAAGGATGCACTGTCTTCAATTACAAACGACCCACGCGAATGTCCCATGATTAGAATTTATCATCTGATAACTGTACGGTCACCTTCCTTTCCTGGTGAATTTCTAAAATGTTATTTTAAAATGCCAAGATTGGACATGTTTAAAAGCAAATCTACACAATGACTGGGCCATGAGAATATTTAAAGTCACGAGGCCCTCTGGGGAGGAATGCACTATTTCCATAATGCATCATCTTGGTGCCCAATGTCAGTTTAATACGCCAAGAAAAAGATCAAAACAAAATGTTTGACACTGGGGTTTTTGTGAAGAAAATTGTATGTATTCTTTTTTGCAAACAGACATAAACGTTGAATTTAATCAAAAGTGTAAATAATTGTTAAGTGTTATATATGCGGGTGCTAAGTGGGGGCAACTTCAGAGACTCAAGGATTCACTTTGGTTAAATGGTAAAAGTCCATTAAAATTCATCTTTTGGAAATTATTACTCGAAAAAGAAGAGAATGATAATATTGTATCTGGAAATGTGTTCATTCTCCAGTTAAAGCGTGTTATTTTACACCTCATCAAACAGTACGATAATTTGTCTACAATTGCCAAAAGCAACGATGCCTGAAGTGAAAACAAAAATGTCCTTGCAGATAACTTTGCTTTGTTCAGCAAATAAGTATAATTTGCTCTCATGTTAAGAGAAAACATTTTCTTATAAAATACATCAAGAAATAAAAAGGCAATACCTTCCTGAATAAAAACAAATATACCCCAGAGCGCAATGTGAAACAAACAAGCTACTGGGAACCTCCCTGGAGAGGCTTCTCTGCTCACTGTACCCTTAGACTTTGAACTTTCTCAGGGGGTGCTGGCAAACTGCAGCATATGCAAACAGGGTGAGCTGATGATTTTCACTTCTTCAACCTCTTTTTGCAGCTCTCTCAGGAACTGAGACAAAGCCAAGAATGAAATGAGAGCTGCAGGGCTCTGAATAACTATTTAGCAGTGTTGACTATAAAAAAGAGCTGTTGGGTTTGAGGTGAATGGAGTCAAAAGGACAGAAAGAGGTTGTTAGAGAGCTTAAAAGAGCCACAAGATGAAAGGACACCCACTGTTGTCCATTGAAGGAAAGCCTTACTTTTAGCTAATTTGTTTCTTGGCATGGCCCCACAGTGCCTCTCTGAATGGCAAAACCCAACACTGGTTTAAGAACTGATTTCAGTCTCTTAGGTAATACGTAAAAACATTAAGTTCTCAAACTCAGCTCATGTTAGGGATTAGCACATATAGCCTAAGAAAGATATGCCAAATATGTGATAAACTATTCTCAGATTTAGCCCACTGGATGAAGGCACTTTGTTTCAGAAACACAGACTTTAGCAAAAGTACTCCAAAATAATCACTAATTTGAAAAAATCTAATGTCCTACAAAACAGATGACATTATCACTGCTGTACTGACTTCCCATTTCCTCCAACTTCTAAGAGTTTTTCTTTTTCCTCAATAAAGTCAATCAACAAGAGGCAGTTTCTGTAATAGTAAAGGGCATGGACTCTGCAGCTTGATTTCCTGGGTCTGAATCGTAAATATAAAGTTTGGCAAATTGCTCAACCTCATATGAGCCTCAATATCCTCCTCTGTAAAATAGGGATAACACTATCTACCTACCTTATTGCACCTTAAATAGAGCTGGGTACATAACAAGTACTCAAAGGTCAATAGTTGTTATTAGTAAAAAAAAAAAAAAATTGTTACCACACACCAACCAGTGGAACAGAATAGAAAGCCCAAAAATAAACCTATGAATTTATGCTCAATTGATTTTTGACAAATGTGCCAAGAACACACAATGGGGAAAGAACATCTCTTCAATAAATAATGTTGGGAAAACTGTAGATACACATGCAGAAGAATGAAATTAGATTGTTACCTCACAACATATGCAAAAATGAACTCAAAATGGATTAAAGACTTAAATATTTAAGACCTGAAACTGTAAAACTACTTGAAGAAAACTAGGAATAGCTCCACAATATTGGGCTAAGCAATAATTTCCTAGATATGACTCCAACAGCACAGGCAATAAAAGTAAAAATAGACAAATGGATTGCATCAAACTAAAATGCTTCTGCACAGCAAAGGAAGCAAAAGAATGAAAAGACAATTCACGGGTTGGGAGGAAATCTGCGAACCATACGTATGATAATGAGCTAACATCCAAAATACATAAGGAACTCAAACAACTACATAGTAAGAAAACAAATAACCTGATTTTAAAATGGACAAAGGGCTGGGTATGGTGGCTTATGCCTGTAATCCCAGCACCTTGGGAGGCTGAGGCAAGAGAACTGCTTGAGCCCAGCAGTTTAACACCAGCCCAGGAAACAGCCAGACCGCCTCTCTACTAAACATTTTAAAAATTAGCCAGGCATGGTTGTGTGTGCCTATAGTTCTTGGTACTAGGGAGGCTATAGTGGGAGAATCTCTTGAGCCAGGAAGATCAAGGCTACAGTGAGCTATGATTGCGCCACTACACTCCAGCCTGGGTGACAGCGCAAGACCCTGACTCCAAAAAAAAAAAAAAAAAAAAGAGGATCCGAACACACATTTCTCAAAAGAAAGACATATAAATGGCCAAGAAATATATGGAAAAAATGCTCAACTTCTCCAACCATCTGGGAAATGCAAATTAAAATCACGAGGAGATATCACTTCACATCTGTTAGAATGGCTATTAGCAAAAAGAAAAGACAACAAGTATTGGTGTGGATGTGGAGAAAAGGCAACCCCGGTACATTGCTCGTGGGAATGTAAATTAGTACAGCTATTATGAAAAACAGTAGGAAGTTCCTCAAAAAACTACAAATAGAGCTACCATATGATCCCACTTCTGGGTATACATCCAAATCAATTGAAATTGGTATGTCAAAGAGATTTCTGCACTCCCACATTCACTGCGGCATTATTCACAATAGTTAAGACATGGAAGCAACCTGAGTGTCTACTTTTTATTTTATTTTTTTGAGACAGGGTCTTGCTCTGTTGCCCAGGCTGGAGTGCAGTGGTGCAATCTTGGCTCATAACAACCTCTGCTTACTGGGTTCAAGCGATCCTCCTACCTCAGCCTCCCAAGTAGCTGGGACCACAGGTGTGTACCAACATGTCTGGTTAACTTTTTTGTATCTTTTGTAGAGATGGGATTTCACCATGTTGCTCAGGTTGGTCTCAAACTCCTGAGCTGCCTGTCCCAGCCTCTCAAAGTGCTGGTATTACAGGTATGAGCCACAGTGCCTAACTTTTTAATTTCATTTTATTTTATTTTTGAGACAAGGTCTCACTCTGTTGCCCAGGCTGGAGTGCAGTGGCATAATCTTGGCTCACTGCAGCCTGACCTTCAGGGCTCAAGCGATCCTCCCACCTCAGCCTCCTGGGTAGCCGGGCTATTTCTTTTCTTTTTGTAGAGACAGGGTTTTGCCATGTTGCCTAGGCTGGTCTTGAACTCCTGAGCTCAAGCAATCCGCCCACCTCAGCCTCCCACAGTGCTGGGATTACAGGTTCATGTCACTGCACCCCCCCTCTAAGTATCTATCAATTGATGAACAGATTTTAAAAATGTAGTATATACATATACAGTGGAATACTAGCTAGCCTTTGAAAAGAAATTCTGTCATTTGCAACAACATGGATGAACCTAGAGGGCACTATGCTAAGTGAAATAAAGCCAGGCACAGAAAGACCAATACTGTATGATCTCACTTACATGTGGAATCTAAAACAGGCTAATTCATAGACTTTGAGAATAGCATGGGGGTTACAAGAGGCTGGGGGAAGGGGTTAGGGAAATGGGGAGATGTTGGCCAAACTACAAAGTTTCAGTTAGACAGGAGGAGTTTTAGTGATCTATTGCACAGCATGAAAATCATGTTATTAATAATGTATTTGTATACTTCAAAATTACTTAGAGTAGATTTCAAAAGTTTTCACCACAAAAAAGTAAATGAGGTGACAGATATGTCAATTAACTTGATTTAATCATTCCACAATGTATACATATATCAAAACATCACACTGTATTCCCTAAATATATACAATTATTATTTCTAAATTAAAAAATTTTAAAATCATTCCTACTTTAAGGCAATGACATCCTTGTACCTAATCTTTTTAAAAAGCATATGATTAATATACTTAATAATTTGCATGCCTGCTTTTTCAAGTTAAGAATGTAATGCTTGAAGGCTTATTAATTTGTCTCCAATATCATATAGTTTCTGGCATATAATATGAGTTTGACAAGTGAGTGTACACATAAATAAAAAGAAGAAAGAAAACTTCCAGACCAAAGAAGGTGAATATTTATAACATAAATTCAGATTTAATAAGCTTTTTTATTGAGTGCCTACTTTATGCTAGGCCCTGTGTGAAGACTTCCAAATCATTCATTTAGAGGTTGAACATCCCTAATCCGAAAATCTGAAATGCTTCAAAATCTGAAACTTTTTGAGTACTGACACATTGCCACATGTGGAAAATTCCACACCTGGTTGCAGTCAAAATGCAGTCAAAACTTTGTTTCATGCACAACATTATTGAAAACATTGTATGAAACTACCTTCATGCTATGTGTACAAGCTGTATATGAAACAAATGAATGTTGCATTTAGGCTTGGGTCTTATCCCTAATATATTTCATTATGTATATACAAATATTCCAAAATCTGAAGAAATCTGAAACCTGAAATCTGAAACACTTTCTGGTCCCAAGCATTTCACATAAGGGATATGCACCTCAAATATATCTATGGATAAAGACACATCTGGCTGGGCACAGTGGCTCATGCCTGTAATCCCAGAATTTGGGGAAGCTGAGGCAGGTGGACTGCTTGAGCGCAGGATTTCAAGACCAGCCTGGGCAACATGGCAAAACCCTGTGTCTCCAAAAAATACAAAACTTAGCCAGGCATGGTGGTAGGCATCTGTAATCCCAGCTACTCGAGTCTGAGGTGGGAGGATCACCTGAGCGAGGGAAGTTGAGGCTGAAGTGAGCCACGATTGCGTCACTGCATTTCAGGGTGGGTGACAAAGTGAGATCCCACCTCAATAAAAGAGACACATCTATGTAAAGGCATTAATAGTACAGTGGCTACTGGGCTATGTTAAGACTCATTTAGACTATCCCCTTTAGTTTACAACCTGACATGGCTGGTTATTTAAACTTTGTTGAGCTAATTTTCAAGCCATATGAAAAATTCATTTATTTTTCAAGCCTTGGAAATGTAGCAGTAGAGGGTGGGTATGACCACGATATGGGGAATGCTACTGCAGGACTGGTATCCTATCTTCTAGCTCTGAGGAAGGGTGATAGTATCCATTTGGAACATAAAAAAATACCTTAGAGATATTTCTAGCACTCACAGGGCCCAAGTTAGAGAAAGCCCAGCTATAAGAAATCTCTTTAACCACAGAATAAAGAACTATATATTACACACAAGACTTGGCAGCAACTCAAATTCCAAATGTTAGTTTTTCTTGCAATCATCATATATTTCATGGAAAATTTGTATCGATCTCAGCTCTTACTAGGAAGAAAATTCTAAGCTTGCATAAAAGAATAAGTGGATTTCAATCTTCTGAAAGGCTTTTGGGTGTGGCTGATAGCTAACTTTGAAAACTTAGCAACACAGGATACATTATGAGTAAGTTCTTTACTTTTTTTAAAAAATAATGATGTTAACTCACCAGATCCTTCTGAAAGAGTCCTTTTATTAATTTCAATGAAGTCAAGCAGAGAACAAGTTGTAATATGAAACACAATTTATGCAACTACGTTGAAATTCTCTGACAGAGTTACATGTTCTAATGTAAGAATTTTATGGTAAAACAATTCAAAATAATATCAAGAATTAGGTTAGGCTCATTTTTGTTTTAGGCTGTCACAGGAAAACTCTTTCTATACAAACCATTAAAATTCTAAGGCAAATGATAATGCCTTTTTTTTTAAAATCATGTTCCCTACAGTTTAAAATTAAACAGCTGAAACTAAACCTCATTTGAAATTATACTGTTAGGCAACTCCAAAAGCTAAACACAAAAACATGTTAAAATAAAGATTGCAACATCAAGAGAAAACTATCCTCATATATATAGTTTTAGATTCTCAGCCATTTCTGACTCCTGCCCAGATGAGATCAACTGATCCTTCATAGGTTTTCCCACAGTCAGCCAACAAGCTACTCACTATTTCTCAGCCACATGGGTTTACTCAGAGAAATGCATGCAATACATTTTAAAAAGCCAAGAGAAATCCCATGGGTGGGTTTGGTCTGCCTTTCAAAACCAATGAACTTCCCATTATATAATCTTTAATAGTAAGAGGGAAGTTTACAAGTCATACACCCAACTTAACCATAAGGCAGGCTATGTTGTATGCCTCACTGTATTAGGAAAGAAGAAGAAGAAAAAAAGAGCTTTCTGAATGGCACAAACCATCTTGTCCAGTAAGGTCAGAAAATTAATGAATCCTATTTGATATTGACAGTACCACCAGGTTCTTTTTCACAATGATTTTTCAGTTGGTGTGGTGTTTTCCATCAGAGAAGCCCAAAGTGTGTAAAACAAAACTTCAGTGACATTTTATTAATTATTTATAAAACAGAGTAAGTCTTATAACCAGAGGAGAATTCTGAGAATCTGGCTTTTCCAGAAAACCCAAGAAAAATAATTCAGTTTCACCATTCTCAAATTCATTTGACTTTGAAACAAAATAAACATATTACTTTATTTAATATCGTTGCACAAGCAAATTCACAAGAATGAAATGTGTTCAGAGTTCCTAGAAAAAATGTAGCAATACAGGCTGCCAACTTGTTCAATGTCAAGCTCTAGGCAGTATAGCAGCAGCAGCAGTAAATGACTCAGAGTGAATCACGCTTAAGCTATTTTTGCTTTTAAAGTACTGCCAGGCACTGTGTTAATATTCAATCCAGAGTAAATTTAGCCCAACAAGAAAACAAGTGTTTCCATGGTTCCTTCTTCACAGTGTTTATGGTATATATGCAGCCATTAGGCACAGGAATCCAGCCAGATAAATTAAGTAGAAATGCTCATCTTTCATTTATATCCAAGCTTTGGAACACCGAAAGTACGAAAGTCAACTCAGGCTTTTCTTCCATCTCTTTCTATCTGCCTCCCCAGACCCCAAATAGCAAATATGTGGAGTATATTATTAATGGTTCATTTAAAAGTTTATCCCATTAAAGTAGCTTTAGCGGACTGGTGTTCATGGATTTATCTGGCTCTATATTAAGAATCACAACCACTCACATTTTTCTGATAATGTAACCACAGGGGACTAAAATGCTTAAAGTACCTAGCAAAAACTGCAGAAAATTTGGTCTGCAGAGATCAAATGGAATCCTTATACAGGCGATGTTAAAATATTGGTTACAGGGGATACATCACCAATATCTAACTGATTGTTTTAGTGTGTTTAAGACACGTAACATAAAATTTAACATCTTAACCATTTTAAAATGCATGGTTCATTAGTGTTAAGTTTATTCACGTTGTTGTGAAACAGATCTCTAAAACTTTATCTGGTAAAACTGAAACTCTCTACACTAATTTATTTTTTAAAAATCTCAACTCTTGGCCAGGCGCAGTGGCTCACGCCTGTAATTCCAGCACTTTGGAAGGCTGAGGCAGGTGGATCACCTGAGGTCAGGAGTTCAAGACCAGCCTGGCCAACATGGCAAAACCCCATATCTACTAAAAATAGAAAAATTAGCTGGGCATGGTGGCAGGTGCTGTAATCCCACCTACACAGGAGGCTGAGGCATGAGAACTGCTTGAACCCAAGATGCGGAGGTTGCAGTGAGCCGAGATTGTGGCACTACACTCCAGTCTGAGCAATAGAGCGAGACTCTGTCTCAAAAAAAAAAAAACAAAAACCCTCAACTTTTCAGAATATGCTATTTTTATCCCAAATGCATGTGGAGTTTTTATATTTGAATAGCACAGTGACTTGGGGAACTGCTTCTAGAACTTTTCCCTAATTAAACCTACCTGTCTGTTTGTATGTTAGAATCCTCAGCATTATCTGCTGAATAATCTAAGCTATAGTAGACACGGTGGTTAGTATTTTGGTCAGTAAAAAATGTCAGTCTGCTTTCTCAGTAGAGGTTTCTAAGGTGGGATGCATGCACCTCAGAGTACATGCAAAATCTCAGAATTTCTATTTATAATTAACTTTTATTTTAAAAAGGAGAAAAATTAGGTTTCACTAATAATGCACATACCGATATTATGCAGAATATGTACAAACACAAATTATCAGGAGGTTCATATGACAGTAACAATTAAAAAAGTGTAGAGACTTCTGCTTTAATGACCACAAATGCCTGAGTCTTCTTGTCCTTGTCTCTTTATTTTCTATCCTAGTACAATGGTTTTTTGTTTTGTTTTGTTTTTTTCATATTTAGACGGTCACTGCCACTAAGTATAGTGGAAAAGGCTCGGTCAGCAAGCAACTGGAGAAGATAGAGAAATGGTAATCTGAGCAAGTCAACTCTGGAAAACAGCCACACAAAGTACCTCAGCACAGCTGTAATAACAGGACTGAGCACAGTGACAGTCACACAAACCAGCCTAATTGAAGACTCATGTTCTGAATTTAAAAAGTGATCAGGGCCGGGCGTGGTGGCTCATGCCTGTAATCCTAGCACTTTGGGAGGCCGAGGCGAGGGGATCATGAGGTCAGGAGATCGAGACCATCCTGGCTAACACGGTGAAACCCCATCTCTATTAAAAATATAAAAAAATAAAATTAGCCGGGTGTGGTGGCGGGCGCCTGTAGCCCCAGCTACTCGGGAGGCCGAGGCAGGAGAATGTCATGAACCCGGGAGGTGGAGCTTGCAGTGAGCCGAGATCATGCCACTGCACTCCAGCCTGGGTGAAGAGAGCAAGAATCCATCTCAATAAATAAATAAATGAATGAATGAATGAATAAATAAATAAATAAAAAGTGATCAGTTTTCTTATGAAGATCTCTAGACCTCTAGGACTCCCTGAAAATTATAGTGGAGATTCAAAAGCTATTTTCAATATTCTGAGAAAGCCTAGCACAAGCATAGTATGTAATAGACAGGATCTTTCAAAACACATGCCTCCTGGGGAATAACTATCAAAGAGGTACCTTGGTGGTAAAAAGGTAGAAACTCCTAAAATAGTCTAACTTACCTCAACGGAATCTTCCTATTGAAAGCATCTAGCACAGGGCTTGGCATATAGTATAGATATTTAATAAATCTTTGTGGAATAAATGGATACAATATACAACCACATCCACACAAATCATCCTATTTGAAGCCAATGCATTCTAAAACTCTGTTACCTATACGTTAGTTAACTGTGGAAGTAACTTTCAAAATCTCAAAGCCTAAGGGACTATAAATAATTGACCAGAACATCTTACTTTCTCTTGATCACTGATTTCACTAACTCGTCTTTACCTGAAAATTCCAGGTTGGAGTATAAACAGTATTTAAATGTCTAGAAAAATAACATTAAAACCTAAGCAGAGGCAAAGGTGAGAGTGAAGAATGGTTGAAGCAGGAGATTTTTTGGATAGTGAAACTATTCTGTATGGTGGATATATGACATTATCCATTTGCCAAAACCCATAGACCATTTTTTTTTTTTTTTTTTTTTTTTTGAGACAGAGCCTCGCTCTTGTTGCCCAGGCCGGAGTGCAATGGCACAATCTCAGATCACCGCAACCTCCACCTCCCAGGTTCAAGCGATTCTCCTGCCTCAGCCTCCTGAGTAGCTGGGATTACAGGCATGTGCCACCATGCCCAGCTAAGTTTGTATTTTTAGTAGAAACGGGGTTTCTCCATGTTGGTCAGGCTGGTCTTGAACTCCTGACCTCAGGTAATCTGCCTGCCTCTGTCTCCCAAAGTGCTGGGATTACAGGTGTGAGCCACCGCGCCTGGACCTACAGATCATTTGATTCAGCTATTCCACTTCTGAATATATACACAAAAAAGAACTGAAAGCAGAAACTCAAATAGATATATGTACACTGATGTGCACAGCAGCATTATATCCAAAAGGTGAAAACTCAAATGTCCATTGACAGATGAATGGATCGACAAAATGTAGTACATACAATGGAATATTCAGTCTTAAAAAAGAATGAAATAGTAATACATGCTACAACATAGGTGAACATTAAAGCCACTGTGGGAAGTGAAATATGCCAGACAAAAGGACAATTTTTTGTTTGTTTTAAGAGACAGATATAGTCTTGCTCTATTGCCCAGGCTGGAGTGCAGTGGCACAATCATGGCTCACTGCAGCCAAGACCTCCTAGGCTCAAGTGATCCTCCCCCCTCGACCTCCCAAGTAGCTAGGACAACAGGTGTGTGCCAATATGCCCAACTAGCTTTTTAATTCTTGTAGAGACAGGGTCTCGTTATGTTGCCCAGGCTGGTCTCGAACTCCTGGGCTCGAGTGATAAACGCACAAATATTGTACAATGCCACTTATATGAGGTACCCAGAATAGTCAAATACATAGAGATAGAAAAAAAAAAAAAAAAAACAGTGGTTACCAAGGGTGAGGGTAGGGACACGGGGAGTTACTGTTTAATGGGTACAGTTTCCATCAGGGTTACTGAAAAAGTTCTGGAGATGGCTAATGGTAATGGTTGCACTTCAACATGAATGTACTTAATGCCACTGAAGAGCACACCTAAAAATGGTCAAAATAGTAAGTTTTATGTAATATAAATGTTAATACATGAACACCCACCCCATTAAAATATACACAGCATAAACCTAATGTAAAAAATGGGCTTAACTCAATAATAGTGTATCAATACTGGTTCATCAATTGCAACAAATGTGCCATACAAATGTACACTATTAAAAAAGGAAAATAGGGGAAACTGGTGTGTGAGGGGATTGGGGGAGAAAGGTGGTATCTGGGAACTCTCTGCACTATCTGTTCCATTCTGTTAACCTAAAAATGGTCTTAAAATAAAGTCTATTAATTAAAAAAAATTCGAAGCAGAGGCAAAAGGGGTTGGTCTGTGGCAAACTTCTTTCATGTAGGGTCCTGTACTGACCCCGCCAGTGACCCATTTCCTTGTTGAGACCGTGACCCCCCATGACTCAGCCTCCTTGCCTGCCAGTTCTGATCCCATTCCTTTAATGCTCATGGACTTCCTGGTCCTAGAGGCTTGGACCTGATGTTCCTGCTCCCATGGGCCCTGGATGCTACTGCTATTCCCTAGTCTGTTCAGCTTGCTCTGACCTATGACTTGTCTTGACCTTACTGTTTGTGTATATTCTGCCTTCCAATGACTGGCCTGCTATTGACCCTTGGTATTCTAAACCTCCATACAGTTCCCTAATTCTGCCTACCAACCTGGTATTTATTTATCTTGCTGGAAGGCACAGCCCAGCCTAATAGTAATTAAATGGGAAGAGTATTTAGGGGAATGATATTGGTATACAATTATAATATTTGAAAACACTACTTAATACTATAAATAAAAGTTATTTGTTTCATATAAATTGCTTCTTAAAAGCAGATTTTATTCTACCTTCTAATTTCCTGCCTTAATTCTGTGTTCACAGAGTATCCAGATATAAAGTAAGAATTACAAACTAGAATGCCAGCAGGAAAGACAGTCGAAGTGTATCAGACATAAAACAAAAGGGAATGGTCAGAATAGTGACTAACGGAAAGGCACAACTCTTATCTAAACACATTTAAAACACAACAAATCCCAACACTGTATGAACTAAACAGAACTCACATTTCAGAATGGATGGCCTGCAGACCTCCAGGCCTCTGTACGGAAGGAAGGAAGGAAGGAAGGAAGGAAGGAAGGAAGGAAGGGAGGGAGGGAGGGAGGGAGGGAAGAGAGAAAGAGAGAAAGAGAAAGAGAGAAAGGGAGAAAGACAGAAAGAGAAAGAAAAAGAGAAAGAGAAAAGAAGATGAAAGGAAAGAAAAGAAAAGGAAAAGAAAGAAGAAAAAAAGAAAGTGGGGGGAGGGGGGGGACGGCGAGAGGGGAGGGGAGGAGAGGGACGAGAGGAGAGGAGAGGGGAGGGGGGGAGACATCATGGTGGCCTTAGGTAGACCTACTATTTAATACACTTAAATTTGAGCTACATCACTCCATACAAACATATATTTACTAAAGCAACAAAGAAGCTTAGGCATATGAGCAATATGGGCAGTGAAATCACATTTTAGAACAGCTAAACCTTTGGCCAAGAGAGAATGCAATTAATAATGGGACTAGTTTCCTGTACACTGCTGGCTACAGATAACCCCGTGAAGATCTACAGGGCATTCTCCAATGGCATGATTCATTTCGCTTTCAGTGTCCTCAAAGGGGAAAATCTCACAACAGAGAATAAAAGCTTAAAAAGAAAAAAGGGTACAAATGTTCAATATTTCTTTTTCATACAGGTCTACTCTTTCAAAGTCAAATGCTTAATTTCTTTTTTCTTTTCCCTATTCTCATTTTATAAAAGATAATTAAATGGTAACCAATCATCATTTACTGTTGAATATAATTTTGGATCAGAAAATATTATTACATATTGATTTTAACAGATTAGAGGATATTCTTCACATTAAGTCTACAACATATGAGACAAAAAGAACAAGGTCTCTACTTGCCTAGCCCAAATATTTGAATTAGCAGATGAATCAGAAAAAGGTACACTTTCCTCCAGGCATACCAGGCACATGCCTCGGTGATCAGAACCCAGGCTGGAATTTAGTCACTATCTGCATCCTTAGCGAGGTGCTTTTATGTAGTGCATAATAAACTGTTTAACTGTATACAGTGAACTGATCCTATCCTACATTTAAAAAATGTTATCTTAATAAATTATTTAGATGATCAGAGTCAGTGCTTTCTAGCTCACCATGTCTCTTCACCTGATCAACCATCCCTAATTTACCAACTATTTAAAATGTCAAAATAATTAATACTCTGGCAACGACTTTCAACGGTTTGGTACTGAACACGTACCTGAACGCTCCACTCAGACCTCAGTCTGGCTCACAACTTCCCTGCCCATTTTGCTCTTTCCACCTTGTTGTTCAAGAGGTTCCCACAATAGTCTGGCCATGAACAAAGCCTCCTGCACATACCAGGCTCTCACTGCCTCAGCTCTAGGAGGGCACCCTTTTAACTCAACCAAATCCCTGAGCTTCCCCTATTACCCCAGGACAGCATCTTTTTTGAGATTCTTCCTACCTAACTCACCCAGCTCTGCAGAGTGAACCCAGAAAGACTCTATCCTGGGCTACTAGAAAACAGGTCACAAAATCTTATTGATACCTTTAAATAAGTATGTGGTCCCTTTGCTAAGAAGGTCAAAGTCGGTAGCAAAGAGGCTGAGTTAGAACACTGAGAAAGATTCACACGTGTAGTAACAGATACTGACAATGTTAATTACACTAATTAACACAAAGGCAGAAACTAATAAAAAATACTTAGGAAGTAATGGCTCTCTCTTATTCAAAATTACAGAGACAGATGGACTTTGCCCACTTAGGCTAATCAATTCATAAATGTTTACAGAACACTATGACATGTAAGTAACTAAGGATACCTGGTCTAACAAGTACATGCCAATGGAACAGAATATCAGAAACTAGAACTCTCCTGGAAGTTAAGGAATATAAAGTCAATGAAAATATAAGATTATCTAAGATTGCAAAGAGTTACTGTAATGAAGGGAGGTAGGACAGAAGTATTCTAAAGGACAGCAAACAATATGAAGCAGAATTAGAAGTTGATCTGGGATATGTAAGTGGCAGAGACCAAAAGGTTTAATAACATACTGAGTTCGCAAGTGTGTGAAAAATGGGCTCTCATACACTGTTGATAGGGTTGTAGATTAATAAAATCCCCATAAAGGGCAGTCTGTCTTTCACAGTAAAAATGTAAAAATTCACGTATCCTTCGACTAATTCCACCAGTACTTACCTTACAGATATAGGCCTCCTTGTGTGGACTTCTGTATGTGTACCAGTGTACATTGCAGTGATGTTGGTAACTGCCACAGAATAACTACTAAGACCACCAACAGGTGACTGGTTAAAAATTATAGTACTATTTTATATGGCCATTAAAAAGTGAAGGCTGGGCGCAGTGGCTCACGCCTGTAATCCCAGCACTTTGGGAGGCCGAGGCGGGTGGATCACAAGGTCAGGAGATCGAGACTATCCTGGCTAACAAGGCGAAATGCCGTCTTTACTAAAATAAAAAAAAAATTAGCCGTGCATGGTGGCGGGTGCCTGTAGTCCCAGCTACTGGGGAGGCTGAGGCAGAAGAAAGGTGTGAACCCAGAGGGCAGAGCTTGCAGTGAGCCGAGATCCTGCCACTGCACTCCATCCTGGGCAACAGAGCGAGACTCCATCTCAAAAAAAAAAAAAAAAAAAAAAAATTGAAGCAGTACTATATGTACTGATATGGAATATTCAAAATATGTGAACAAAGCAAAGTGGAACAGAGTATCCAATATGCTACCATTAAAACACATGTGCAAGCTGTGCAACACAGAGACTATTTCCGCAGGGATATGTAAGGAACTGGTAAGAGTAACTGTTTCGAGGGAGGCAGAGGCCCAGTTTTCACCACAGTCTTTTGCACTTTGTGAAGTTTGTACTATGTGCATGTATTACCTAATCAACAAGATAAAAACTTTAAAGAGGAGCAGATAATATATATGTATAGTAAAGTTATTATACATACACATATAAAATGTATAATAGAACAGAAGAGACTGTCTTGGGCAGGAGTGGTTAATGAAGGTTTCCCACAGAAGGTACTGGGAATGAAATCAACCTGGGAGGCCAGTCATGGTGGCTCACACCTGTAATCCTAGCACTTTGGGAGGCCGAGGCGGGTGAATCACTTGAGGCCAGGGGTTCAAGACCAGCCTGGCTAACATGGTGAAACCCCGTCTCTACCAAAAAATACAAAAAAAATTAGCTGGGCATGGGGCACGTTGGCACTTACCTATAGTACTAGCTACCGGGGAGGCTGAGGCATGAGAATCGCTTGAACCCCAGAAGTGGAGGTTGCAGTGAGCAGTGAGCTGAGATCACGCCAGTGCACTCCAGCCTTGGCAACAGAGTGAGACTCTGTCTCAAATAAAAATTAAAAAAGCAAGAAATCAACCTAGGGAAGAGACGGCTAGGTAAGACCGGGAAGGCATCCATGAGGCCAGACTGGCGAGGAAAAAAAGAACAAGACGAGACAATTTTCTGGCTGAAAGGGGTAAGGTGGACCAGAAAGAGACTACCATTGTGCAGATGCTGAATGCTACTTCCCTTTCGACAGTTCTTCTATAGTGTTTCTCTCTTAAATGGTCATGTGTGTACAATGTAATCCATGCACTTATTGAACGTCTATCCTAAGCTGCTGAGGACATAAAAATTGATGAGATTCAGTCATCATCCTCAATGAGCTCTCTTTCAGGAAAATGCAAAACTAGGAGAGTAGAGGAAGAGGAAGAATTCCATAGAGAAAAACATGATTAGCATATATCAGAAAGCAATTATCTATTCTACATGATGTAGTGATAATGACAGTAATGATGAAAATAATAGCTAACACATAACATTTACTGTGTGCCAAGACATTGTTGCAAATGACTTTCATATATAAATTCATTGAATCTCCGCAACAATCCTTTGAAGTAGGTATACTATTAGTATGTCATTTTAACAGATAGAGGAACTGAGGTATAGAGAGGTTTAGAAACTTATCTCAGGTTACAGAGCTAGTAAGGGTATGAACCTAGACTTGATCTCAGAACGCGTGGCTCTAGAGTCTAAGCTATGAAATGTGACTATTCTATAGAGACCCTGAAAGAACAAATGCTAATCTCAGAACAATAGTATCGCCTAACATTTATTTGCATAGGATTTTGCAGTTTATAAAATACTTTCATGTGTTATCTTATTTCAACTTATGATTACTCTATGATGTATTCTCTTTGGATCGGACATACATTCCAGCTATTAAAATACATGAAATGGTAAGAGCTATTAAAAATTCCCCAATTTCTTGTCACTGAAAATAAATGAGATAGTAGAAAAATTTCCCCTAAAGAATTCTCTAGAATTCACCATATGGTAGCAATTAAGTTAGACAATACTAGTCAAGTATCACTGCTTTCATAGGAAAGGCAATGATAAACTAGATAAAGGGATTCATTCATAATGGTGTTTTAAATCCCATTTTAAAAGGGAAAAACTAGCTTTAATTTACCAAAATAAAAATTATGATTCTTATATTCTACTACTAATTATATATAGCTACATCAAGTACTTTGGAAATTGGTATATGTTTCAATATGGTACTACTCAATTAGCATTAAATAAAATACATTTTTAATTGATCCTTCTCCTTCTCAAAATAGTTTAAATACGAGCATCTAAAACAGAAAGCAAATTTACCTGTCAAATTTAGGAAAGGAAATTCCCCAATTATTTCTACCGGTTTAAGTCCCTAAATAAAGCCAGATATACTTGTAGAAAGTACCCAGTTGA
This sequence comes from Rhinopithecus bieti, assembly GCF_001698545.2. Lineage (NCBI taxonomy): Eukaryota > Metazoa > Chordata > Mammalia > Primates > Cercopithecidae > Rhinopithecus > Rhinopithecus bieti. The sequence continues at coordinate 1,050,519 of NW_016808217.1, forward strand.
CATCACTCAATGGGGGTTTCCTCACTTTTGTCAATGTTGTACTTCTTTGTCAGCAGAGATACACATTGTTTGTTTCTATTTTTTAAATAGCTGATGATAGAAAATCAAGCTGGTCACAGTGGTGCATGGCTGTAGTCCCAGCCACTCAGGAGACTGAGACGAGAGGATCATCTGAGCCCAGGAGTTCAAGACCAGCCTGGGCAACAGAGCAAGACCCCATCTCTAAAAAAGGTTTAAGAGAAAAAGAAAAAAAAAATTACCCCTTGGCACCACTGGAGAGGAAAAAAACATTGACAGCAATCTTCCCAGCATAATGTTTTCTACAGTCTTTCTACAGTCATGTTATTGCATGCTCTTTAATACTTGCCACTTGAAAAGACTCTAATTAAATAATTACCTTCTTGGGAAAACAACTCAATTCTAAATTGAGTAGGATTCCTACCTCTCCACTTACTCAAATTCTATCGCTTCTTCAAAGTCTTGTTCAAGACTCATTTTCTGTATGAAGCCATCATCCTCTGGTTTCAAAGATGTCTCCCTTCTCAGGTGTTAATTGTATGAATCACTTACACTGGCACTCAATCATTTGCCTCCTCCTATTCTTTTTCTAATTCAACAGCACTCAGTTTATATTTCTCTCATGCTTTGAATTATAATTATTTTAAATATCTATTTCCACTAAAAGGACTAGGTCTTATCCATCTATGTACTACCTTTAATTAAAGCATAGCCCTTGGTACCTTAATAAATTATTTGTTGGGTATAAATTTTAACCATGCAACAAGTATATAAACTTTCCAAGTGAGGACTATGTCCCATATTTCTTTTTCTCTATTCCTATATGTCTAGCCCAGTGCCAGGAACAAAACAGACCCTTAAAGATATTTCACAAATACTGTACAGGTAAACCAGCTGTAGTTTTTCTTTATGTTACATTCTCTTTTCAAGTTGCTATAATATCTGAATAAACAAACATGTCTTTCATCAAACAGATTAATCAGAAGAGTGAGATTACTTCAAATACCTCCTTGTTTTGCAGGGGTAATATATGGAGAAAAGAGGATGAATGAAACACACACACATAGAGTCGATGTTTCAGCAGTTTAAAACTGGTATTTGAGTATTCAAAATGAACAAATGAATACGAGCTGGTATGGCTGACTGACAATCTGGCCACAGTACTTTCTACCACCCTCCCATCAAGAAGCAGAGTCTATTCTCCCACCCTTAGAATCTGGGCTGCCTTGTAATTTCTTTGACCAAAAGTCTGGCAAAAGTTATACTGTGAGATTTCCTAGCCCAGGCCTCAAGAGCTCTTCAGCTTCGGCTCTAGAGGCTCTTGCCTACCCACTGCCACCATGTGAACAAATCTGAACTCATCTGCTGGAGGCTGCGACCACATGAAGGGGGGGATCAGCTGTCCCAGCTGAAGACATTCTAGGCGCAGAAGCTCCCAGCCAATTTGGCAGTGTGAGGAAGCCCCCTGAACTGGCAGAAGACTCACCCAGCTAAACCCCATCCAAATGACAAAGCCACATAATCACGAGCCAAATAAGTGGTTATTTTAAACTACTACGTTTTGGGGTGGTTTGTTCCACAATAAAAACTAACAGAGCTGGAAACTCATCGCTATTTAATTTAAAACTGGACACTTAAATGGTGTCACAATACTAATTTCTATTCCACAGCAGTTTTGAACTACAGCCACTGAAAATCATTCTTTTAAGTTCAATATTTATTTTAAAATACCTTAAAATTAAATTATAATTAAAGTACAATTTCTAAATAAAAAGTAATTGCTAGCTTTGGGATGAACTGATTTTTTAAAATATTATCTAATAAGTGTATATACCTCATTCATATCACTTTATGTGCTATGAGAACTTTTTTTAAACTATACAATGTGTTTTCTGCTTACAAAATTAGATAGGAGGAGTCAGGTGTGACCTTTACTCTTTATTGTTTTAAATATCAATTTCTGGGAGAGTAAAAAGAAGCTATGAAGAAAACTCTTAACCAATACTACCAATGAGGTAGAAGCAGAGAGAAAAAAATGGTGAATTCCATCCCTCTGCCCCATAATCATAAACTAAGGTTATGGAACTTAGTTTTGAATTTTGTATATGAAAAGTATGAATAATTTTATTTAGGACTCAGAAATGTGTGCATCCTTGGTAACAGGAGAAATTCAACTAAAATAAGAACATGATACTAAGAAGACAAACTTTCTGCCTTTAATGCTTTTTGGTCCATAAGCCCCTTAGTCCTTCTCCCCTCACTGCAGCATTCCTTGCTGGCTCTGCCTCTTCTCCCTAGGCTCTCTCTTCCCCCTACAGAGGTCATCCACTCCTAGAGCTCCAACTATCACTTGGAAGCAAGTGAAAAGTGTTTCTCCCCCTCTCTTTAGCCATAGTCTTACACAAAATCTTTTCACTGCCAACCATTTGTTGAAGATTTATACCAAAATCCAGCACCTTAAATTCTATATGCTTGACATTCTAATGAAAGTCACCTTCCCCACCTAAAGACCAGCTCTTCCATGAGACAGTCTACAACTTTTTAATGATATCACCATTTTCCCAGTTACCCAAACTAGAAACCTCATGGCCAACTTCAACTCCTTGTTCTCCTAAGTCTACTTTATTTGAAATATTTGACAAATCCTATAGATTCTACCTCTCCAACACTTCTTGCATTCATTCTCTCCTTTCCAATTAGCCCATGGCAGTTCAGCATGTCATCAGTACTTGACTAAACCACTGTAACAAGATCTCTTTCCATACCAACTTATCCTACATACCACAACCAGACTTGCTTTCATAAAGTTCAAATCTAATTAGATGGCTCAGCTAACAAAAAACTTGTAACCCTCCCCATTACTTGTTAATTAAACTGTCCTATTTAAGGCAACAAGTAACTCCATAAATCAGTCCCAACTTACCCTTGTAATCTTTTCTCCCATATACATATGATCTGATCTAACTGGATTATTTGCTGTTCCTCAAGTCCTGTGACTTCTGTTCTATTTCTGTCCATGGCTTACAGTATTTCCTTACCTGGTCACGGTGATCAGAATACATATAAATATTTATGCTGCTTTAAAATTTAATATTACATGATAAAACATTTTCTGCACATTGCATTTTATAGATAATTTTCACAAAGCTCTTGATTGTTCCCCAAGTTTCTTGTTGAACATCACAGAAATCTCTGTATATAAAGCACTTACATTTTGGACTATCATACTAGAAGTGATTCCCAAAAGCACACTTACCAGGACAATATATTAAAGAGTTTAGCATACATTTTGTATCTTTAAAATTCAATTGGCTATAATTATCTTAAATCATTGTATTATAAAAGCTTAAGCTTGACCATTAGAGTTGGTGTATTTTATTAAGTACAATGCTGGTATTTACAACCTATAATTCTAACACCTTTTTCTCAATGCTCTGCTCCTTCAGGTCCTCCTCCCCCACTCCTCTGCTTCAATCTCCAGCCTCTAGCCCAGGTGATTACTAGGTCAATGGTAAACAAAGAGTAACAAAAACAAAGAATAGCTAGCTGCTTCTCAAAACTTGGTATTCTGAAAACTACTCTGTTTTTGCCACTTTCTAGTTTTGAAGTAGGGTCATGGGGGAACTTGTTATTTGAATCAAATGGGTCAGTCAAGAGAGAAGGTTCATGTATTTCAGTCAGTGTGTCTCCTGGGATGCACCATCACCAAAAGCAGTGAATACAGAACATTTTACTGATGGATAAGGGACAGTATAATGCATGTCAAATATTAGATTATGAGTTGAATATTTCAGTTTGGGGTTCCATTTCATACACTATTTAAATGAAAAAATTAGGATATTTCAATGCTACCATAAAATTTGCCTCAAATCCCTCTTCCTGCCAAGCACACACTAATTTTCCTAATCTTTGTAATTAGATACTCCTCTCCAGATGAAAGCTTTTTAAAAAGTCTCACATTGTAGACATGTACTTGCTTTACCTTAGGGAAGACTCCCTGAAGTCAGTGATTTCTGCATTGAGGCAGAAGGAGGGACTTGCCTTAACCAAGGGAAGAGAAAGAGGGGTAGAATAGTCCATGAAGAGATCAGCAAGAGTCAAAGTCCACAGGTAAAGAGAACATAGTACTTTCTAGGAATGTTAAGTGTTTGGATTCAAAGGGCTAAAGAGGAGAGCGGTGAGAAAGTGAAATAGGAGGCTGGAGCCAGAAGGGCTGAAGGGAGCCATGGAAAGCCCATGCCCTGCTTGACTCTTGCCAGTTTCCTCTGAGCAAGCATGACCAGGTACATACTGTAGAATGATCATTCTGGTAGAAACTGGCCAGATCGAGTCTAGAGCTGGGAGCATATAGGAGGCTGACAGTAAGATCAGAAGTAGAGAAGTGATAGCAGTGGGGGCAGAAAGTAATGGAGAGGGGACCGGCAGGGATTTTTAGGAATGGGACTAGACTTTTAGGAATGGGACTAGACAGCATATCTTACTGAATGGCATAATTCTTACTCATCTCTGAAGTAGGAATTTTTTGCTTTTGGTAAATGTAAAATAAAACCCCTGTGCTCTAAAGTAGGAGGAAAACGTACATAAACAAGCTACTACTACATTATTTTGACTCCATCAACTATCAAATATAAGAAGTATGGTCAATTTAATACTTTGTGTAGGGGGAAAAATTAATGCAAAGATGGAGATTGTTAAGGCTGATGACTGGAGGAAGGAATTAAAAGTTCTTGAGTCTAATTTGTAAGTTTCCTACCTTAGACAACTGAAGAGAAGTTACAGTATAGTGTCCCCTCGGGAAAGAGAAAGGTAGTACCTTTTATAAGGAAGGACCCAATGGTCAAACTGGGCAAGGAAGGTTGTCAGGAAGTCCGGGAACACCTCTAACTAACAGGCAGCCACATTTTTTGCTCAGAGAGTAGTTGTTGCCTAGGTCCGCCAAGGTAACCTTCACTAAAAGGGCCTTGCCCTATCTTTCACTCCCAGGACTACTATGTGTCAAAGTATTTGTCATGAAATATTTGTCCCATGGGGGAAAAAAGGTCCCATGGACTAAGTTATAACCCCCTTCTATAGTCCTTCATTCATTTCCCAAATGTATACTAAGCACTGGTTCCATGACAGGTACTGTTTTAGGCACTAGGGATACAACAGATTAAGACAGACAAGCATCTGTCTCACTGCAATGACATTCTAGCCAAATGTAAACTACACGATAAGGACTAAGGAATCCCATAGGAAAACAAACTGACTAATATATCTAACCTTGAAATTTTATTTTTTTACATTTTTTTCTCTTACTTTCAAGCTAACAAGTTACATTTTATTTTTAAAAATAACCTATGTTTACTTTGGAAAACCCTACTAAAAACCTTTTATCAACCCCACCCTACTCTCTATCTTCTCCAGATTTTGCATGTTAAATTTCTAGGACCTATAGTCTCAAGAGACTAGTGTCCTTTTCTTCTCACCTCCAAGACATCAATTACTTACTTACATTCCTAGTGACTAGCAGGGCTCTGAATATAGTAGGGACCTACTCACTAAAATATTGATAACGGGGGAAACTATGCACACGTGGGGTATATGGGAAATCTCTGTATCTTATGCTCAATTTTGCTATGAACTTAAAACTGTTCTTAAAAAAGAGTCTATTAACAATAATTATATAAGAATAAAGTCTATTAACATTTACAAGGTGGGCATAGGATGAAGCATGGGCTGTAGTATCTCAAGGACTTATGGGCTGGCTGTGGAGCCATGGAGCTTATGTCTCAGTAAAAGCTTCTCCCTAGGAAGCCATTTCTGCCTTCTTCCCTTCTTCTTTCTAGATATTAGTTATGCAAGATCCATAGGTATGATACAGTCTATAATCTGGCAAACAGATTGACATGAGATGAGGGCACTAAATATATACATACACACACACAATGTTTACAATAAGTCATCTGGTGACTTCTTTTTTTTTAAAAAAAAGGCTAACTAAACAACTGAGCTCAAACAGCAAAGACAATTTTTTTCAAGTTAAATCTATGTATATCTATAAAAGAATCCCTACTGTATTACAGGCCCACAGAGCACACAGTGATAGCTGCAGCTCCACTTCATTTACAACAAATGTTAGGTTTCATTATAACAAATCTTCATGTTTTCATCAGAGCATAGGAAGGTTCATTGTGAAGAGAGCAATTTCTGACACTTCAGTTTCTGTCTTCCTATCAAGAAAAGGTTGTCAAAACCAATATTGTACTGAAAAATGATCTGTTACATTATCAACATTTTTTGTTCCCACCCTTGCCAATTACAGAACATTCCTTAACTACTTGATAGTCCAGAAATATTTTATCCTTCATTAAGATCTTTAACATATTAACAAAATTACTAAAACACTGCTTCTTTACGCTTAAGAATTCATACCAATTGATAACTTTAAAATGTTTATCCTTACACAATTTAAGTATATGTATAAATGAAAATTATTAAAGTAAATGCCTCTAACAAGTTCAAAAAGATCAGGTAACTAATATTTGGGGAGTATATGAATGTTTATAAAACACTTTTCACATATAATATTTGATTTAACCCATAAACAACTCTGTGGGCTAGTTAGCATTATTATTATATTACTATACTTTGCATAAAAATATAATTTCATTGATGTGCTTTAAAAACCACAAACTACTACTTGGTTGTACCATTATGTGAACTTACATTTTCTCATTTCAGATTCCAGTTATCTTTCCATGGCTTAGACAGTCTCTATCTGTACCACTGTTATCAACATATATAGGTGACTAAACAAATGAGTTTTAAAAAGTTATCCAGGGCTGGTCCATTCCAAGATGGCCGAATAGGAACAGCTCCAGTCTGCAGCTCCCAGCGTGATCGACGCAGAAGACTGGTGATTTTGGCACTTCCAATTGAGGTACCTGGTTCATCTCATTGGGACTGGTTGGACAGTGAGTGCAGCCCACGGAGGGCAAGCTGAAGCAAGGTAGGGGCATCCCCTCACCCAGGAAGCGCAAGGGGTCAGGGGATTTCCCTTTCCTAGTCAAGGGAAGCTGTGACAGACTGTACCTGGAAAAACAGGACACTGTTGCCAAAATACTGCGCTTTTCCCATGGTCTTAGCAACTGACAGACCAGGAGATTCTCTCCCGTGGCTGGCTTGGCGGGTCCTATGCCCATGGAGCCTTGCTCACTGATAGTGCAGCAGCCTGAGAACAACCTGTGAGGCTGAAGTTTGGTGGGGGGAGGCGGGGGGATGAGGGGATAGGGGCATCTGCCATTGCTGAGGCTTGAGTAGGTAAACAAAGCGGCTGGGAAGCTCAAACTTGGGGGAGCCCAACACAAATCAGCAAGGCCTACTCCACCTCTGTGGGCAAGGCATAGCTGAACAAAAGGCAACAGAAACTTCTGCAGACTTAAACATCCCTGTCTGACAGCTCTGAAGAGAGCAGTGGTTCTCTCAGCATGACAACTGAGCTCTGAGAATGGACAGACTGCTTCCCCAAGTGGGTCCCTGAACCCTGTGTAGCCTAACTGGGAGACACCTCCCAGTAGGGACTGACAGACAACTCATACAGGTGGGTGACCCTCTGGGACAAAGCTTCCAGAGGAAGGATCAGGAAGCAATATTTACTGTTCTGCAATATGTGCGATTCTGCAGCCTCCGCTGGTGATACCCAGGCAAATAAGGTCTGGAGTGGACCTCCAGCAAACTCCAGCAAACCTGCAGCTGAGGGACCTGATGTTAGAAGGAAAACTAACAAACAGAAAGGAATAGCATCAACATCAACAAAAAGGACATCCACACCAAAACCCCATCTGTAGGTCACAACATCAAAGACCAAAGGTAGGTAAAAACCACAAAGATGCAGAGAAACCAGAGCAGAAAAGTCGAAAATTCTAAAACCCAAAGTGTCTCTTCTTCTCCGAAGGATCGCAGCTCCTCACCAGCAACAGAACAAACCTGGATGGAGAATGAGTTTGACAAGCTGACAGAACTAGGCTTCAGAAGGCCAGTAATAACAAACTTATCCAAGCTAAAGGAGCATGTTCTAACCCATCGCAAGGAAGCTAAAAACCCTGAAAGGTTAGACGAATGACTAACTAGAATAAACTGTGTAGAGAAGACCTTAAATGACCTGATGGAGCTGAAAACCATGGCACGAGAGCTTCGTGATGCATGCAAAAGCTTCAAGAGCCGATTCAATCAAGTGGAAGAAATGATATCAGTGACTGAAGATCAAATTAATGAAATAAAGCAAGAAGAAAAGTTTAGAGAAAAAAGAGTAAAAAGAAATGAACAAAGCCTCCAAGAAATTTGGGACTATATGAAAAGACCAAATCTATGTTTGATTGGTGTACCTGAAAGTGACGGGGAGAATGGTACCAAATTGGAAAACACTCTTCAGGATATTATCCAGGAGAACATCCCCAATGTAGCAAGGTAGGCCAACATTCAAATTCAGGAAATACAGAGAATGCCGAAAAGATACTCTTCGAGAAGAGCAACCCCAAGACACTTAATTGTCAGATTCACCAAGGTTGAAATGAAGGAAAACATCGTAAGGGCAGCCAGAGAGAAAGGTCAGGTTACCCACAAAGGGAAGTCCATCAGACTAACAGCAGATCTCTCAGCAGAAACCTTACAAGCCAGAAGACAGTGGGGGCCAATATTCAACATTCTTAAAGAAAAGAATTTTCACCCCAATCTCATATCCAGCCAAACTAAGCTTCACAAGTGAAGGAGAAATACAATCCTTTACAGACAAGCAAATGCTGAGAGATTTTGTTACCACCAGGCCTGCCTTACAAGAGCTCCTGAAGGAAGCACTAAACATGGAAAGGAACAACCAGTACCAGCCACCACAAAAACATACCAAATTGTAAAGACCATCAATGCTAGGAAGAAACTGCATCAATTAACGGGCAAAATAACCAGCTAATATCATAATGACAGGATCAAATCCAAACATAACAATATTAACCTTAAATAAAAATGGGATAAATGCCCCAATTAAAAGACACAGACTGGCAAATTGGATAGAGTCAAGACCCATCAGTGTGTTGTATTCAGGAGACCCATCTCACGTGCAGAGACACACACAGGCTCAAAACAAAGGGATGGAGGAAGATCTACAAAGCAAATGGAAAGCAAAGAAAAGCAGGGGTTGCAATATTAGTCTCGGATAAAACAGACTTTAAACCAACAAAGATCGAGAGACAAAGAAGGCCATTACATAATGGTAAAGGGATCAATTCAACAAGAAGAGCTAACTATCCTAAATACATATGCACCCAATACAGGAGCACCCAGATTCATAAAGAAAGTCCTTAGAGACCTACAAAGAGACTTACACTCCCACACAATAATAACAGGAGACTTTAACACACCACACTCAATATTAGACAGATCAACGAGACAGAAGGTTAACAAGGATATCCAGGAATTGAACTCATCTCTGCACCAAGTGGACCTAATAGACATCTACAAAACTCTCCACCGCAAATCAACAGAATATATTCTTCTCAGCACCACATCGCACTTACTCTAAAATTGACCACATAATTGGAAGTAAAGCACTCCTCAGCAAATGTAAAAGAACAGAAAT